>NW_005871225.1:356616-494116 GCF_000147115.1 Myotis lucifugus | reverse complement strand
CTCACAGAACTGAACAGTGCTATTCATCAGGCATGGTGTCAGATTCCTCACATCACCTTTCAACATCTCGTGGAGTCAATGCCAAGAAGAATCGCCACAGTATTGAAGGCAAAAAGTGGCCCAATGAAGTACTGATGGGGTGCTCATAATAACCTGGCCACTTGGTGTATATATAGATGATTATCATTCATTATTATCTATTTTACCATGACAAAAAGTAACCTAAGGCTATTGTGAAAAGTTTCAATTTATACAATACTTGCATATTCATCTAAGAAATGATTATCACTGGAAGCACTCTAGCCCAGGGATAAAGAGCACAGCCTTAGAATTTGATCTCTTTGTGGTCAAGTCCTGGTTAAACTTGTAAACTAGGTAAATTTATATAACATCCTTTCCCATCCTTTTTCATCTTTGAAAATTGGACAAGTAGTATCTGATACATAGTCACAAAGTTTTTTTTTTATGCGAATTAAGTGGCCAGCCTGTTTAGATGTATTGTGCAGATGTGAGGGTCCCACCAAAGAACAGTGTATTGGAATGGCATTCAAATTGGAGAGGATAATCCAGTAATGCAGGGCTTAGTAGAAGCCAGACTGTCACATTCAGGTGCAGTATCTTGATCTGCTTGCTGAGATAGCCCATTGACTGATCCATCCAGAGGACATGGACGTGTCTTAAAGTCACACAGATTAGAGAACAAGGTGGAGAGGGTGGACAGGTAATCTGTTACAGATCATAATTCAGTACGTTGCAAGCTCTGAGAACATGAAGTTGGGTCTGTGTTATTTACAACCAGATCATCAGCAGATGTCATGACTGGTGCATTGTAGTGTGTTGAATAAAAGAGTTAATAATTTATCTGATCAATTGTCAACTGATGTAATTGATAGCACCAGGAAGGGGAACATGATTCCAAGAAACATTTGTGGAAGAATATGGGATATGTTTATAGTTGTAATCTTATATATTTATATATATCCAGGTAAATGGTTTTATAGCAGCATTTTAATAAAGCTAACATTTAGTTTAAACAAACCAATAAATTTTTTTCTGTATTTGTTCATTTATTTATTAGGAAATAATTTGCGATTACCTACTATGTGGTTGGCACTGTGCTTATTGCCAAGGATTCAGAGATGAATTTTAATTGAAGAACATAAGACATTGTTGTGATTTGAAGATATACTAATGAGAAGTTTTTTGAATAAAATTGATAATACTGTGAGACAAACCCATATATTGGAGTTATTAAAAATCACGATCATTCTTGCTTGCCTAAATCATTAACTATTCAAAAATGGTCATGTATCTCCTGGCTTTGTTTTTGCCTTCCATTTTACTGGCTATGATTAATACACAGGAAGATTTCCATTCTACAGCCTCTATAGCTGCCTGTAGCTAGGTTGAGAATTGTCACAGGCAGTTGTGTACATTGCTTTACTGGCAACAATGAGAATTCTAGGGAAAAGACATGCAGTAAATTACTATCATGCTAAGGGATGGTATGATGTTAAGCAATAATATCATTTTAAGGGATAATATTATGATATCTGCCAGGATAGGAGTGAGGATGTGGCACTTCTTGGGAACTCTTAGTAGAAATAGTCTGTTTGAACCTAGAGCTGAGGATGGAATGCTTTTCTGAGTTTTACTATCATTTACAGGTAGGATGGGAGACTGGGCATGATCTACGTCATAAATGTAGTTTTACCATCAAGGGGAGAATTTTTGAAGGCGAATAGCGCTACATTCTCCAAATTGGAACTTTCCCTCCTTAATGTATCTAAAACAAAATTCAAATCAAGTCAGGTGGACAGTTTAAGGGCAATGAGTCTCCCTAATGACAAGTTTTAAATTAAGTACTATATGTATCACTTAGAAAAGTATTTGTCAGAGTTATCTGCTCAAGAATGTTAGGTTCCTTTGACTACTGAGAAAGAAATCAGGAATTTATGTCTCTCTTCAGCATTGTGCAAATCAAGGGAGGGTTTATAGTTTTTCTCTGAATTGCAATTCATTTGTTCTTGAAGTTTTTTGTTTATTTTATTTTAATCATCTAATTACTTTGATTCCTATTTTCCATTCATATGATCTTTAGTAGGATCCAATTTGATGAAAACAACAACATTTAATTATTATTCTATGAAAAATCCAGTAAGAGATGTGTGCTGATTCCAGCCTATCCTCCGGACATTAACAGAGACAAAGGACAATATATTTGTTGTTGTTGTTGATTTTGAGTTTCTAATGGGGATCCTAAATCCTTCACATTCCAACATAATCAGTTTATGCTGTGTCCTAATTTAGATGTAGTAGTATTCACGTTTAGGCAGCAGGCAAATGTAGAGAGAGGTCTATTTCAGTAATATTGGAGACAACCTCTTATTTACCATTAATTCCTATTCCTCAAGATTTAAATTAGGTACTCTATATATCACTTAGAAAAGTATTTGGCACATATTTCATATATAAGTTTCATTCTGCTATGATCCTTATTATGCTGAGAGCCTTCATAGGCTTGGAATAATTGCTAGTGAGACAAATAGCTGAGCTTTTAATCCCCTCAAAATGCCTATTTACTAGTAGTGTCCAAATTGAATCATTCTTTTGGCTTTAAATAGCCAAAGCTCTAGGTTTCCTTATTAGAGATAGACTGGCTTATGATTGTTTCTTTTATCTGCAATGAGAAACTCTACGGTTAGAATTTGGGTTAAAGTTTATATTTTCTCTTTGCAGAAAAAATTGTTTTTGTTACAACGTCCATGTAGAAAACACTCACAGATTGAACACTGTGTTCTAGGAATCATGCCCATGGTGGGGCATGAAATAAACCTACTCTCATTTTGACCATCCCCCAAAGAGAGGTATTCATTTACCAGGGAATAATTTAAAGTTGAAAGTTCAGAATCATTATAATGGTATTATCAATAGTCAATAAGAAACTATCAACACATGTACTTTTTCTACTAATTATTTATGGCTAATAATTCAAAGTCTCTGCCAACAAATGAAGACATTTATAGCATGTATGAAATTAACTCAGATAATTAAAGATAGGCTATATTTCTCATTGTCATGTAAAATGTTTATCTCTGTAAAATGCTAATTCTTTTATACTTCATGTACAATTTTGTAGTTTGTAAAGTGGAAAAAAGAACTGGGCAAAGATTAGTGATTTTGCCATAAAGGTCAATAAGTTTTTAAAAGCATATTAAGCTAAACAATGTTTAAATGTTTTAAAACCTCCATGGATACTGCAATAACTCATTTTTAGATCTCATGGAATCAACATAATTAAATTAAATTGCAAAGCAAATTTCAGCGTTGTTTTTTTAATAAAAAATTACCTTTTAACATCATGTAAAAATGCCATTGAAATTCCAAGTGGAAATTTTATGCTTTATATTGTTATTATTTAATAATGACAGAAGGCCTCTATTTAATAACAGCAAGTAATTGATATATTATCATAATATGTAAAATGCTATAAATAAATTAGTACATCAAATGTAATCTATAGAATAAGATAGTATATAAATTACAAATCCAGTATGCTTCTTGTAAAAAAATGTTAATTAAGATCTTAAATAGTCAAGTAATGCATTTTAATTGATATTTTCTAACATCTACTTTTTTATTGAAGTTATTGTAAAGTTTATTTACATAATTAAATACTAAAGTAAGTCATGCCAGTTTTTTGAAAAATATAATCATAATCACTAAGAGAAATTAAGTGAGACATACAAGAAAGTTTGAGTCAGTAAAATGTAGTTTCAGGCAACCTAAAAATGCTTCCTTATATAACCGATATTCAGTATCACCTAAGGAAGTGATCACTCTTTCTTAAAAAAGCATTAGCTAGTAAATCCCTTGCACCTAGTTGCAAAGCATTCTAAAGTAAAATTTCCATAGAACCATTAGATATCCAGTTTTTAAAATACAATTGTTAATGAACTCCATTATCCACAAATATTTGTATCATAATTTGTACATATTAGTTATGAAAATATTTCTAGGGGAATAATGTATTTTATGATTACAGAGTATTATTTCTTTCTACTTAATGAAAAATGCTATGAAATATAATACTTTATATTTAACAACTTAAGAAAAAAGGCATGCCACTTATAATATATGTATTAATAGGGCATATCCTATATAATAAAAGCCCAATGACCAAAATAGCAGAACAACCAGACACCAGAACTACTGCAGTCCCTCATCCCGGCCGGCCCTGCCTCCCAGCATGGACCCTCACCCTGACCGGGGGCATGGCCAGCATGCAAACTGCCCGTGGCCCCTTGCCCTGGCTGGCCCCATGCCCCAGCGGGAACCCCCACCCCAATCAAGAGCCCCCATCAGGGCAGGCTGGCCGGCCCCCACCCATGCACCAGGCCTCTATCCTATATAATAAAAGGGTAATATGCAAATTGACCCTAATGGCGGAATGACCAGAACGACCACTAAACCAGTCACTATGAGGCACACTGACGACCTCTCAGTCTCTTTTCCCGGCCAGCAGGCTCTGATAGCCCAATGGCAAATGGGGAACCAGGGTGAGTAGCAGGGGACATGGGTGGCACCAGCCCAAGGCCCCTGCCCCACCAGTCGCCCCACGCATAGAGGGCAACTGTGGTGGGGACAGGGCCGGCGAGCGGGCAGGAATGGCCGACCTCTCAGTCCCTTCCCCTGGCTGTCAGACTCTGATTGCCCGATGGTGAACAGGAACCAGGGTGGGTGGTGGTGAACAGGAACCAGGGTGGGTGGTGGTGAACAGGAACCAGGGTGGGCGGCGGCGGGGGGCAGGGCCGGTGAGCTAGCAGAATGGCCGACCTCTTGGTTCTTCCCCCTGGCCAGCAGGATCCAATCGCCTGATAACAAATGGGGAAATGGGAGTGGGTGGTGGCAGGTGGTGGGGCCAGCTGTGGGAAGCCAGGGAAGATGTTCCTGATTGCAGGTCAGGCCTAGGGACTGTATCTGAGCATGAATTTTGTGGGCCAGGCCTCTAGTATGTGTATAAAGAAAGATTTTATGAGATTACTAGATAAACAACCATAAAGAATTTTGATCCTCTTAGTGAGCATGTAATTAATGACTTAAATACTTACTTCAATTATCTTAGGCAGTATTCTAGTAGCTGATTAGTGAGTTTGGTACATATTATATTTTTATGGTAGACCCAATACCCTAATTTGTGTAACATAAATGTGCATAAAACAAAATCTACAAGTTATTATAATGTTCATAGCTCTATAAGATTTCAAAATAATTTTATTATATCATAAGAATTATGATGTTATATAGAATGAAAGGACCACAGATCTTTTGATATGTACTACCAGTTCCATTTATTAGTGATAGTTATGGTGATATATGCTTCTGTGATAACCCACATATAATATCTGTCCTAAGAATGACATGACCAAAGGCATTTGTAATTATACTTACTTCTGAAAGATTATGGTTTATAGTTAAAACAAAAAAGGCATCCTGTCATTTTCTAAACCCGTTAAATGTGACAGAATCTATTTTTCTGCCAACTTGTGAGGACCAGGCAGAGAGCAAATTTGCTGTGGTCAGCTAAGTGTAACCACTGAGCAGGAAAGTGAATTTAATAATGCATTATTGTTCTTCACTGAAGGTGAACTGTTACAGTGCCTTTGTTATAGCAGACTTTGCCTCTGCTTAGGTTTCCAGATGCTGTATAGATTACCTGATTAAAATCTCTAATGCGTGATAAAATGTACCAGGTATACTTTTATATTAACATAAATGCATCCATTTTAGGGTCATAATACTGAATCTAATTGGAAATATATTCCAATTATATTGCCTTGTGAGCTCATTATAAATAAGCATTTGCTATTCAATATAGAATAAATGACATGGAAGCACAAATTTATAAAGCTTATCTTAGACTGATGGTGAATTTTGTAGATACTGAAAAAATCTCTAATAGTTTATGATGTAATTAAGAATATGATTTCAAATCATATTTATTTATTTTGCATATTTTAAAACAAACTAAACAACAGAAGACTTAAAAATTGGTTCAGTTCTTTTATAATTACGTTTTTTAATGCTCTTTCTTTTCCCATTCTAACATATTTTGATGCATTTTCTTCTGACTACATTGATTAATGGTGAAACTTTAAAAATAATTTGCTTGTATTTAGTTGAAATATGATCAGTAAAAAAGTAGAGATTGGTATTGTTTTCTTTCTCTATTTTGCCTAAATTTAATTCATTAAAACATAAAATAGGTGTAAAATAACATCTTAAGAGAATTAGGAAGAAATGCCAACTTTATTTAGGAAATGAAAAACCATGGGGCATTTGTTTATATAGATTGCTTTTATCATTAAAAATTCATATATGATAGAGGGTCTTATTATTAAGATTTTCAGAGTTTATAAAAATATTGCAAGTTGTAATACTCTGTTAGCCAAACATATTATAGATTCATGGTTGAGGATCAAACAGTTAATTTTGAATTTATTTCTCATAAATTTTACTTTATTTTAGTGAGCATTTTGAAAGAAATATTTTGTAATCCATAGCTGGAAGGGTGCACACAACCTAATCTCAAGTGTCACTGTTGAACTTCATGATAAAGAGGCAGAGAAAAGCATTTTTCTGAATATCAGGAGCACCCATCGATGAATATCACTACGGGCCATAGAACATTCAAGTTCAAGAGACAGGAACAAGTCATGAGTTGACAAAATAAATAAAAATAGCAGTACACCCAGTCTGAAAATGTTTTTATAGAACAATGAATAATAAAAATGATTTCACCATTTATTTCCTCTTAACATATAAAGTTGTGTGAGGATGGCAGGACCACAATAATTTCAGCTATCTTTGCACTTTGATATATAGATATTAAGCATTTTAATGCTATTCAATAGATTACAAAAGAAAATATAATCAACTGTGCAATGTTGAGGAAAGAGATATGAATTATAGTCTTGTGGTAAATATAGATATGAAATTACTGCCTTAAAACAATGTAAACTTTTTAATTACCCTGTTAACCCAGTTAGTCTCTTTATTTAAAAGGACAGGAAAGATTTTATTAAAAAAATGAAATGCAAGAAAAATGTAATGTCTTACCTGACCCTGAAATCTTGCTTTTAAAATTAAGTAAAAAGTTGTTCTCTGTAGACAGGTGCCAAGCATTTGAAAATGCAGTCACTCTTAAAGATTCTTTTCAAAAATTACACAGTATTGCTTGCACTTCCTAAAAATCTGTAAAAAATCCTGTAGGTTGATGTTCAGTGCTCCCATGGGAAAATTCATGTGAAGATTTCAGTATTTCAGACTGTTGATTTTATTAGCAAGTGATAGACAGATCTAGTTTAAGAGAAGCTGCTACATTATTCTAATTCTTCTGGACCATCTTCATGGGTACCTCTTCTCTTGTTAGATATTTGGGATCCACATTCACTCTGGACATTAGAGTTCTCTTTAGCCCACTGCAGCATTTACCGGCTCCTCTTATTGTCTTTTGAAATTATGTTGTTCCTATTTAATAACATCAGAGAACTAAAGGTTACTATAGTGAGAAATGTATGAGCTCCAAACCATTCAAACTAAATCACAATACTCTTATTTTTAAATTTTACCTTTATTGTTGAAAGTATTACAGATGTCCCTTCTTTGTTCCTCCATTTGACCCCTCCACCCTACTCCCATCCCCTTCCCAGGCCTTCCCCACACTATTGTCTATCCATGGGCTGTGCATATCTATAGATAGATAGATAGATAGATAGATAGATAGATAGATAGATAGATAGATATGGCTAATATGCAAAGTGTCCCCTCAGGAGTTTGACCAGGAGATCAGGAGTTCAATCACTCACTATGATGTGTGCTGACCACCAGGGGGCTGTGCCGAACAATGGAAGGCCCCAGCTGGCAGCCGGCAGCTGGGAAAGGAAGGCCCCAATCATCCCTGATCACCGGCCAGGCCTAGGGACCCAACCCGTGCACAAATTTTGTGTACCGGGCCTCTAGTATGTATATAAGTTCATTGGTTAATCTCTTCCTATCCTACCCTTCCCTCTGAAATACCTCAGTCTGTAGTGTGCTTCACTGTCTCTAGATCTTTTTTGTTCATCAGTTTATTTTGTTCATTAGGTTCCACATATAAGTGAGATCATGTGATACTTCTCTTTCTCTGACTGGCTTATTTTGTTTAGCATAATACTCTCCAGGTCCCTCCATGCTACCTCAAAGGGTAAGAGATCCTTCTTTTTTCACAGCTGCATAGTATCCCATGGTGTAAATGTACCACAGCTTTTTAATCCATTCATCTCCTAGTGGGCACTTGGGTTATTGCAAATAACTCTTCTATAATATTATTTAGTTACTTCAAATAGACAATATGGTTTGGAAGTGTCTAACTTACTACTGCAATTGTGTAATTCTGTGTAAATGAAGTTCAGTGTTCTCCTAGTTCAGAATCTCTAACTGTGCCCTGCTTAGTCCTTTTCCTTGCTCCAAATCCTTCTATACATAAGGAAGAACTTTCAAGGTTTCTTTGCCACTCCTGCTTCTTCAAACACTGCAAACAAAATCACTTTTGCATGAAGTAATCCTCCTTGGAGGAAAACAAACAAAATACAAACAAACAAAAAACTCATAGAACTACTCGAATATCACCTTCATAATACAATGATGAAATTAAATATGGCCTTAGACATTTTATCTTTCAAGTACAAATAATTAGGTTTTTAACTTTAGTATCATTTTACAATGTGGAATGTCTAAAAGCAGTGGCCTGTGTTAGGTGGGGCATCTAGCTTTAAAGGTCAAGAAACAATAGTGTAATGTGAGGTCCCATTTATGGGTAATTATATTTGCAGGTCTAGAGAAGTTGGAAAGGGTTCAGTGAAAATTCAGAAGCTGGCATATTTGATGCATAAAATAAGTTAGATGTTTGTGGGTTATATTTAAACTCATAGGGAAAAAATGTCAGTATAGCTCATGTATCTATGATTTCAGTACAAAAAACTTTGTGGACAAAGAATATAAATGAGGCCCTAGCCAGTTTGGCTCAGTGGCTAGAATGCCAGACTTGGACTGAACGGTCCCGGATCCGATTCTGGTCATGGGCACATGCCTCGGTTGCAGGCTCCTGGGCCCGGTAAGGGAATGCTTGAGCATGAAGGAGCCACTGAAGACTTTACCCTATGTCTCTACAGAACAAGACATTGTGATAATATTGAAATTTCTGATATTTCTCCCCTTCTCCCATTGAAGTCTGATGACCAGTCTCTGTGCTACCTGGTGGGGCATAGCGCTAAAGAAGATAAAACAAATATATATATAAAACTACCTGCTCTCATGGAGTTCATAATCTTATAATAGAAATCAACAATAAAATAGTAAGCAATAATTAGGGAAGCCAACACATGAAGGGGTGAGATAGTGGTTTGTGCTAAGAGCAATGCAATTGTGGTGATGTGATAGGAACAGGGTAGAACATCAAAGTTCTCCCTGCAGTAGCATTTGAACTGAGACCTGAATGATGACAAGACAGAGGCAGACATCAGAAGTCGAGGAGACAGTGGGGAATACATTTTAGGCAAAGGGACCTGCAAGTATACAGCCTGAAGCAGGAACAAATTTCTGGCATGAAACCTGGTGGCTGAAGTATAAACATCAGGCAGACAAACTGGTAGAGAAGTAGTGAGGAACCATATTATGGAGGTCTTTGTCCTCTGTGATAAGAAACTTATATTTTATGAACAGCCATTTAGGATGTTAACCAAGGGAATGTGGTTCAAATTGGCTTTTGTGTTGCAAATATATAGCATGTTTAACAGGGTGGGGAGCTAAAATTGAAAAATACTAGTAAACTACTTAAATGGCTATTAAAGAGTGTAGATGAGAAATTGTGGTGGCTTTGACAAGGGTGTTGAAAATTAGAGAAAAAAGAATGGGTGGAGTGGTGCTGAGTGAATTTGCTAAAGGAGAAAAAAGTTTTAGAAAAAGAGCAATTGGGGTGTCTCCCATATTGAGTTATGAGCAATTTGTGAAGTCCACCATGGCTACCAATTTCAGCCCAACATGCAGTATGGTGCCCACAGAGACAAAGCATTCAAAGTGTTTGTTGAGTAAACACATACCGTAAGGGGTAAACTTGATTTGAGGAATGTTTGTCACACCATTACAATAAAATTAAAATACTTATATTTGTAGCTGCATGGCCTAAGATGCAATGAAGGCACAGCAAAAATACAATTAGTTATTGAGAAGCATCTTTTCTCTCCATTGTGCCCTGTTTATTGAAAACACTGCATCCAAGTCAGTGGCACTTCTAATTACTTACATTAAGCCTTCGGGCTTTGAGAGAAGAGGCCTTTTCCAGATATTTCACCATGAGACTCAGGCAGACAAGACCAACACATTCCATGGACTAATCTTTTAACCAAAGTAGTTCTATCATTAGGCATAAAATTGCACTTGAATAAAGGTTTTTTCCTGCTAAGAATACTTGAAAGCAATGAGCAAGTTTTATGCATATATAAATTTTTACATCTAAAATTTTAAGTGTTTTAAATATTGACATTTCTGAATACATTCATTAATTTAAAAAGTTATTTAAATTAGACTTTCTGTTCTATTTTTTAAAGGGATGATAAGTTTAGTTAGATCTATATTTGTTAAAATTTTACTAGAATAAAGTTTAGGAGGATCAAATCAATACATTCCTCTTAATCATTTACTCTTGACATGAGAATAACCAAACTTCTTTGGCAAATAAATCAAATATGAGCATTTGTCATCAGAGAAATAACACTTTAGTGACTACGTTTAAATATTTTCTACCCAATTTTGGTCCAAAGTTTTCACTTGTTACTCAAAGAAACTGTCCAATAATTATATGTTGTCATATAATTAGTTTAGTCAACTTGGGAGATAATGCTAAGCCATTGTTCAAAACATTTTTTTAAAATGTCTTGAGATAATTTATTGAATCTTCAGAATATTTATACAAGTATTTTTATCATCATAAAATTTCACTAAGCTTTATGTATCTGGGAAATTCTCAAAGTATATAAAGGAAAGCTTGGTGATTTTGGCTTTAATAAAGTATATAAAGTAAGTATATAAACAAGCTAAGCAATACAAGTATTCATTACAAATTATTTTATGGGAAGTATACTCAGCATCAAAGCACTGACTTGGGGGTGGGAAACGATATTCATCTGACTTAACTTTAACCTTTTGTAATTCCCAGAATCGATAAAGGAATTTACCATGTCAGTAAAATAAGTAAAATTTACTGTGTTACTTTCTATATAAAATTAGTTAAATAGATCTCATTTTATGATAAAAATTGAAAATCACTTTCACTCCTTTATTTCTAATTACTTAGTTAATAAAAACATTCCTAATTTTAATTAATATCCTTAGTAATATGTTATTTGGAAGTTCTTAAGCACACTACAAGTAATTTGAGAGTTTTAAGTTTTGTAAAGAAAATTTACATAATATGTGACAGTTATATATCTACAACTTAAAAACAATGTCTAGAAGAAAATCTAAAGTTATTTTATGCCAAGTTTTAATCAGTTTTATGCATTATGTAAGTGTCACAACAAAATATCAAAATATTGATAATAGTAAGGGTTGTTTCATAAATATAATTTTCTACTTTGCATAATTAACAAGTTATATAAAACATTTTATAGTCACTACAATAGATTTAAATAGCATAGAGATGCTCAGATATGTTAAGTATTATTCTTGGAGTTAAGGAGTAGACACTCTTTACCCAGTAATTTTTAGCTTGTTGTTTCTCACCTCTTTTAGATGAAAAGAAAACTATCTAGAATCTATTTAGATAATTTATTTAGAATTTCAACATCATTATTTGTATTGAAAAAATCATGTAGCTATACCAAGCACAAAACTAAAGACACAATTTGATTTTAGTGGGCTCATTCAGTGCGAAATTTAAACTTTTTAAACCCTTGCAAATGGTATATATACCATTAAAATGAGTTATGACATCAATATTTTTATGATAGTATATGATAATGGAATGAATAGTTTTTATCATTGTAAATATTACTTTCATCTTTAGCATACTCTGCCACTTTTAGAAATTTGTTTTCTAGTCTAAGATTTATAATTTGTATTTTTATTTTGTTTCTTAATTTTATCTCTCCATGCAGCTGCAATTCCTTACTTTGGGGCCATCAAAATATTGTTTGCTCCTTAAAAGCTAAAAGGTCTGGTGTTGTTGATATTTTGATTAATTTTAGAAGTAGAACAATATGATTCAAGATTTGTTCCTTTTCTTTATAATTCCTGCAGATATTCTTAAGGTAATAAATAATATTAAGCTATTTCAAGTCCTCAGCAAAGTAAACACACAGTTACATTAATAAAGATAATTAGATCTTAAAAACAACTATTTTTAAAAGATTCTGGTCCTGTCTTTGTTGCTACTGATGTTTGTATTTTTCCTTCAATTTATGTGCTCCATGTTTAGTATATCTTCAGTCTGTCCAGAGAGTAAACAATAATAAAAATGTAAATCAATATAAAAAATGTTGCCTTTGCATTGAGAACATTTCAAAGATTTTTTTATCGGTTGTTCATTTTCCCCTGTCAGATGTTGAAATCTTTTACTACCCTTCATATTGCACAGAAAAGCAGGTCTACTGATACTGTCTTCTTGTAGCTAAACTGTGAAGAAGTCAAAATTTCATTTTGTAAAGGCAGTTATCATGAAGAGTGCGGCAGGCCTAGGTTATTGGTCCTTATTTACCAGACCCGAAGATAAGATATCTAATTTCCTGGCCAAGCTCCTATCCTGTTTATGTGAGTCCCTGTATCACTGGGAGTGGGGTGGGGAGAAAGAGAGAAAGGATTCTTGTTGAAATGCCAATAAAAAACATACAGGCTTATACTCTTTTTCAGTATTCTTTTATTTTGGAACTAATACATTTAAAAAAAAGATGAGTGAGAGGGAGGAAGGGAAGTGAGAGGGAGGAAGGGAAGAAGAGAGAGAGAGAGAGAGAGAGAGAGAGAGAGAAAGAGAGACCTAATAAGTATAAGGCCATTGAGAATTTCATAATACTAAAAAGAGAGTATTGAACTTCTTATATAAAATGTTGAAAACGTGTTTAAAAATTCCTTAAAATAACTTTGATTATTTTAAATGGCATAATAGAATTAAATATAGGCTTCAGGTAGCTGTGTTCAAGTTTTTGTAATGATTCCAAAATCATAGTGGTTAAGCCTAATCAAAAGCACTGGAAGATGAAGCAAATAAGTACTGGACAAGCTAGAGCTCTCTATTAACAGATTTAAGTTTCACTGTAATATTTTTTTTCCCTTTTCTCATGGTGATTTTTAGATTTGAAATAAAAAGAATTATATCTGAGGTTTTTTTTTTTAATCTGTAGGAAGCTGACCTCCAAATGGAATCAGGAGGGAAATAAAGGAAAAATTGCTCTAAGTGCAATTAATGGAAAATAGAGATTTAAAAAATCTTATAAAATATGCTTTGGAAAGAGCCTTTCAGTGATGTGATTAACAGTTTTCATTATATGCTTCTAACCATTTAAAAATGTTATTGACAAAAATTATTGTGTGTGTGTGTTTAATGTTTTAAATGTCGAAATGGGGAAAAATATCTGAAACATTCAACTGATTTACAAATTTCATAAGTATTTTTCTTTACTCTTTTTCCTGCTTTCTCCATCATCTCTAAAATTAAAACAAATTCTTTAATTAAAAAGAACTCAATCTTTTTCTCAAACTCTCTTGCAGGGTTCAGCTTTGATAATGTATTCTGATAATACAATGTGTATGAAAACTGCAAAGAACTATTGCCAGCTAAATTATCTTTCCAAAATTGTAAATATCTAAAGGCTTAAAAATTGTCAATATTCAAACCAAGGACTTTATCATTATTTGGTTATCATAGGTCTTATAAAAGTAATATATTGATATAATTAGCTTATTTTCTGCTTTCTGAATGAAAGATGACAATGAACATTATAATGAAAGCAAGAATTTAGTGAGTGCCTACTATGTAACAGGCATTCAGAAGACGTCTTTGACTCATGAGCCTGTGTTTCCCATTTTTCCATCCTGTTTTGAGTATAACACCTCTAAGAACAAACAAGCACACAAAATGGTAACACATAACAAAATTACTGAAAACCATTAGAAATTTAACTTATCCTAATATATAAAAGCCCAGGGTCAGAACAATGGATCAGGACTGAAGGCTGACCAACTGGGAAGTCCTTCAGTCAGCACTGGGTTGCCGTGGCTGCCCAGGGGGCTGAGACCCAGAAGAGAGGCAGGGTCTGATCCGAAGCCTCAGTGGCAGCTGTTTGATCAGTACTTGTCTCTCTCTTTCTCTCTCTCTTTCTTTCCGGGCTTTGCCAGCAGCCGGGCATTTCTTTCTCTCCTGGCCTCCTGGGGGCTGCTGTTCAGCCCTGTCTCTCTGATCAGCCCAGAGATAGGCCCCAAGATGCTGACTGGCATAGGAACTGACCAATCAGAATGAAATGTAGATGCTGTGAAGAACCAATGGCTGTCTAGGAGTCAGAGCTTTTGACGCTGACTGGCATTGAAACCGACAAATCAGAACCAAAAAGGCCAGCATAGGAGGGCAGTTGGGGGCAAGATCAGGCCAGCAGGGGAGGGCCATTGTGGGCAATATCAGGCCAGCAGGGGAGGACAGTTTGGTGAAATCAGGCTGGGAGGGGAGGGCAGTTGGGGGCAACCAGGCTAGGAGGGGAGGGCAGTTGGGGGCTAGATCAGGCTGGCAGGGGAGGGCAGTTGGGAGCAAGATCAGGCCAGCCATTGTGGGCAATATCAGGCCAGCAGGGGAGGACAGTTCGGGCAACCCAGGCCAGCAGTGGCAGGGGCAGTTAGGGGCAATTCAGGCAGGCAGGCCAGGTTGGGCAGTTTAGGGAGCCAGCAGTTCCCAGTTTGTGAGAGGGAGTGCCACTGCCGGTTTAGGCCAGATCCCTGTGAGATCTGGCCTAAACCGGCAGTTGGACATCCCCCAAGGCATCCCCAATTGGAAAGGGTGCAGGGTGGGCTGAGGGAACCCCCCCCTCGTGCACAAATTTTGTGCACCAGGACTCTGGTATTTTTATAATATTAGCTTTGCGTATATTTATATACGGGGCCTGATTTTTAACCCACTCCTTTCTCTGCATGTATTACTATTTTAAGAATTAACAGTCTGAGTCCTATTCCTGAGTTCATTGAAAAAAATTGATATATCATTATAAAATAAAATTAACCAAGATTTTTACTTTGTTTATCTCATATGAGATTGTTGAGTTTTAGAATTCATTCAAAAGGTCCTCATTCATATGTTTATAATTCAATGATTTACTGTTTGAATAAATCTCATATGTTTATGCATGGACAAATATCTCCTCTTTATAATGTTTTAAATCCCTTCCCTATACTTTTCTTCATTAGGAAAATGTGAACACACAATGTATTTAAAATGCAGTTATGTTCTGAAACATTTTAAGTAAATTCAGCAATTTATTTTGTACATGCATAATCAATAGAACTTATTTAATAATAAAAATTCAAATAAAACAAATGCTATGGTAAACTAAATAACTCTTCTTGAAAAGCTATAGAATCATTCTTCTCCTAATAAAGTGATGTCTAAATGTAATATTGACAGGTAGCCTAGTAGTTATTATCTAACAGGAGGAAAATACCTACTTAAGTTGTGAAACCTATCAAAACATAATTATTTTAGTTTTTGTGGTTGTTAACTATATTTTTAAACTCATTTCCCACCCCCTACTGCATTCATTTGTTCTCCATACCTCTCTTGATCATAAGGAAGGGAGGAAAAAAACTTGAAAATGATCATCTAAAGCCAACCAGGGAATTAACTTTGGAAAATCTTTTATTTTATTTTATTAGGTGGAAATGAAATGAAGAGATGAAAAGTATGTTTACAGATGAAAGATCTGATTTAAATCTTTGTCTTTCTGCATTTACTTATTCAATAAATAATTATTGACTATCAATTATTTGGCATACTGTAATGCCAAATATTATTTTCTAATATTAAGGAATTGATTTCTTTTACCACAAGTTAATCACGAAATATGATATTCTTGTTGTCTATTTTCCCTTTGTAAAAGGATTAAAGAGCTGTAAGTTACCAAAAGAAGACATGAGACTGAGAAGGTAGGTTAAGTAGGCATCATACAGGCAATTAGAGAGGGCTTCACGCTTACCTCTTTCGGTCTAGAGGTTCTCTGCTAACACTTATTTTTTTCCTTTTCAAAAAAAAATTATTATAACCTCTTGTAAAACTTCAAGTAATTTTTAAAAATTTTCAAGTAATTTTTTAAAAATCCATTTGACTTTGTCTGAAGAATTAGGGCACCTTTCAGATGTTAATAAAGAAGAGCTATATGTTTTAAAGTTAAACACATGTTTCAAAACAATTGTTACCACAAAAATTAGAAAATTATAGACCAAACAACAAAGAATACATAGGAACACTGATCAAAACATATTTTTTCCTTTCTGCAAGTGCAGCATGCCCTAGAATTGATATATTGTAAAGCACTAAGAGAGCTTTATTTGTTCAGGTCCTTCTCTAAGTAGTAAAATAAATAACATTAATCTTTCCTCAGTGTTCCAACTCATATAGATCCAAAAAAGCATTGCATTTTCAAAGAGTGTGTTTTGTTGCTCATTCAAACTTTTATTTCATTTTTCCATTGCAACATTTAGTTGCTTTGTATTTATCATGCAGCATACTTTAATTTTATTTAAAATATCTTTCAAAATATCTACAACAGAGAAAGAGCCAACGTAATACAAATATTTTTTTAATTACTAACTAAGCAATTTGACAGAACATATCTATATAAGGAAGTCTTTTTCTTTGAATATTTATGAATTGATGTTTATTAATGTGACTCTAATAGCTTACTCTTTAAGGGCCCTTTTGCTAAAATACTAGACCCAAATTTTATTTTTCAAAATGTTTGTTTTCTACAGTAATACTTGAGACCTTATCTTCAGAGAGAACATAAAATATTTAGAAGCAGAATGCAGACTGTTTGAAACTTTATAATCCCAAATAATGGGTTTAAGGAATCACAATTGGCTGAATTTGCATTTTAAATGAATGGTGATATACAGCTAGATTGCATTCATTGACAAAATAATATATCATAGAGTTTTCTGAAGTCTTTAATAAAAATTTTCTGGAGTCATTTTTTTAGCAGCAAAACATAGGACAGAGAACACAGACCTGGAGGCAGGTGGATCTGGCTCTTAATCCCAACTGCTGCACCATTGAGTAGTGCAATAATAGATGAATACAAATGTCCAAATCAAAATTTTTGCAACAATACATGAAATCACTTAACCATAAAATTAGCACAGCTTTTGGCACATAGTAAGTGCTTTATTTATTTCTCACCCTCTATTTCTATATTCCCTATTTTAGTTGTGGTGAGCATATAAATTCATATTACCAGTTATCCTATATAATAAAACCCTACTATGCAAATCAACCAAACAGTGGAACGACCGGTCGCTATGATGTGCACTGACCACCAGGAGGCAGACACTGGAGCTTCCCCTTGGTGATCAGTGTGTTCCCACAGGGGGAGTGCCACTCAGCCAGAAACCAGGCTCCTGGCTGGTGTGCACAGCCACGGTGGCCGGAGCCTCTCCCGCCTCCGCAGCAGTGCTAATGACCCCTCGGGAGATGTCCACCTCCTAGCTTAAGCCCGGTGGCAGGCAGACATCCCCCTAGGGGTCCTGGACTGCAAGAGGGTGCAGGCCGGGCTGAGCGAACCCCCCACAATGCACAAATGTGCACCGGACCTCTAGTCTATTATAGTAAAACAGTAATGGCATTAATTGGAATATTTTAAATATTAATATTCACCGCTATCATTTATGGGACATTTAGTGTGGGACAGTCACAGAGTTTTGAACATCATCTCAAATCCTTACAGTGACTTACTTACAATGTGAATGTTATTATCCTTACTCTACAGATGAGGCTCTGGGAGGTTGAATGACTTGTTTCGGTTGACATAACTATTCTGTAGGGAAACTGGAATTGGAATCAAGTGTACTGTTTTTAAACCTCTTTTTCCTGAAATATTTTATTCCTTGAAGAAAGGACATACCACAGGGTTGATGAAATTAACATAAATAGGTTATGTATTATTAGAATTCTAAATCCCAATCTCATCATCTGTATTTACTTTTTAATACTTAAAATATTCCCTGGTATAATCATCGAATTGCTCTAAACAAGTGGCTCATGTTGTTGTGTCTAAATGAACTCTGCATCAGAACTGATCTTTGGAAAACACAGCGCTTAATCTTTCTGTGCTTAATCTCCTTGAAATCCTTAATTGAAAACGTTGGGTTATTCTTTCTCATGAAATTTTTTTATCAGCTCTACAATTTATAATGCCTAAATTCATAAGGAATTAATGTAGACCATCTATATTTTTATACTTGAATCATGTCTGCCATAAAATCGGTATGCCTCTTCTTGACTTATTTGATTATATGCATAAGAGCTAAGGGATTCTTTTAAAATGTGTTAACAAATATACCAAAGCCAACCCACAAGACTTTTATCATTTTTTCATTAGTAACTTCCGCTTTCATGTCATTTGTTTTAGTTTTTACTACTTTCGTCATCCAGAAAAATAAGTAAAAGCCAGTGTCGCCTTTTGAAATGGAAAAATTGTTTCAAATCATTGGCAAAGCTTAATGACTTCTGGCTGCTGAGATATGTTAATTTAAGCCAGACCAAATGTTCCTCAGCTGCAAATATTTGGTGGTGTGCACTGGGAACGGGCAAGATTTATGAGGGCCCAGTGGCAAAGACTGTGCTCACACGCCTCTCATTGTAATTGTTTCCCGTATTCAATGATGAGGTCCTTAGGAAAGAACACATCAACTTTTCAGGGAGTAGTCACTTAGACTCAAATAAGTTGCTATTTCACTCTGATTTACTATGGCATCCTCATGCTATCTAAATTATCAAAGCCCTTTCAACTTTTCTACCCTAATTCTAAGAAAACATAATCTGTGACTTTTCAAGGTGCTCTGAAGTTACAAAGCAAAAAAAAAAAGGAAATGCTTTGGTTTCAGTAATTTGTAACTATAAATGTTTAATGGCAGTTCAAAAGTGTTATTTTATCAGTGATATTGAATGCCTATATATCCACTTACATTACATCTTCTAACATTTTAACCTCGTCTACAAATTAGTTGAGTGACACATTCAATAATAACCAAAGATTTTTCATCTATATTATTTTACAAACATAGTTGAAGGTAACTCACGGCCTCAAAATAATGAATAGTGTTAAATACATGTGCATATTTATTTATACTTATTAAATGGTTGCTAACTGTTTAGAAGTATCAATGAAAGGAAGTGTTTTTAATAACTCATGAAGATATCTCAAAAGATGTTACCACAGATCTAATACCAGATGACCATCATAGTCAAAGCTTAAGCTTTCCATGGAAGAATTGAGCCTTAGGCAGATTCTAAACCTGAAAGTAGCAGCTAGCCCCAGAAGACTTCACTGAGAAGACATGATTTTGATTCAAAGGAGTCTTAGATGTCTGACAAGAATTACCAACAAATGGCTTTGTGATACTAGTACAACCACCATAATTTACGTAACAGTAAATGTTCACTCTAAGTATTCTTTTAATAGTCATTACACATATTTACATGATCATAGTAGAACAATATTTTCTTCAAAACTATCACATTTAAAGATAAATTAAATCTAACCTATATATGCTACTTATGTGCCAGGCCCTAGGTGAAGTAGACATTACTAACTTGCATAGGCCTAAATGACTTTTGGAGGCAAGCAATATTATTATTTTTCACATTTTATAGATTAAGAAATAAAGATGCTTAAAGCATCTGATGTCAATATTTGAGATCTTAAACTGAATCCTGATATTACTTTTCAACTTAGGTTGTCTTTTGGGAAATACAGTATGTCAATAATTATTTGCTTCCATTAAATATGATAAGAAAATGGAACTGCTAATGACCAAAAATACTTTATGTATTTATTCAAATGCTTTCTCACATCCTCTGAAATTCTCTCCATATGAAGGCTCAACTGGTAAAATATATAGTGCTTCAAAAAAGATGACTATATTTGCATTTGTCTGTGTTTTAGATGTAATATCACAACGCTAGCTATGTATGGTTAAACAGGTCAGCCTCTGCATTACTCCATATCGAACGCCTTAATTATGTATCTCTGTATAATAAAAGGAAAAGTGCTGACAGAATGCAGAAGAAAAAATCTAAATTCTTTTCTTGCAATAAATGTGACACAGATTGTATAAAGCAATATTTTTGCCCTTGAAATGTTTAGAAATATTGACATTCTGTCCACCAATTGTCAGCTTGTCTTTAAGGTGGGAGCTTCTATGTTCTTAGCATTTAACAGACTGACATTGATCTCTTGGTTCTTTAAACTTGTATACCACCAGCAAGCAGGACTTGATTTTGAAGCAGGGCATTTAAAATGTTACCCTTGTTGATGATATCTCATAGTATCCATCTATTACGCTAGGAGTTTTGCATTGAATTTCCACCCTTAAGGTATAATTTCAAACATACTATCAATGTTAAAGTTTTTGATAAACTCAATATTAGAAAATCATCTTGGGTATTAAGGGACAGTTCCATGGATAATAAAATACAGATTCAAAGCAAAAGAAAGTATCTCATTGGTGCTAGTCTGACATATACTTCAGAAACCGTTTATATAGGATGTTCACAAAGCTTATGATCTTTTTGTTTTGCGTATTTAGGTTTTTAAGTATTTAGGCAGTGCTCATGCCTTCCATAACTTTGCCATGCTTGTGGAAATCTTTCCAAGAAATAGTCAGACATGCATCTGTCACCTTTTAAATAAAATGTGTCAGTGAAAAACATAACAGCATTTTAAATACTATTTATTAATTATTGACAATAGCTGGACTTTCCAGGTAATATTTCCATTGTTCCATTAGTTGGTTAAAGAATCACAAGAAATGGCAGTGGGATCTTTTTTTATTTAATTTCTTTGACTCTCTCCACCCACAGGCTCTGCGCAAGGCAATAAATAGTCCATTTTTGTTAATGAAGCTTCCCTCATACAGCTGGGATTGTTTAATATTTTACGAGTGTTACTTTGTTTTGCTCTCAACGATCTCAGGCAGTTAAGGATTTATGAATCGTGTTTTTCTCAGCCCATCTGCGGTTTCCTATCTTCCCTGGCCTTGAGAATATGTTTAAATTTATTAAAGCGAAGCAAAGGCTCATTATTTCAAAGGAGAGCCAAAGTGACACAGTGAATTGGTTATTAATGGAAAGGCACTGCCATAGGGCGATTGAAATTTAATGATATCCTACAAGAAAAAAATGAGGGTGTCACTTTCCAAAAAGTCATGCTAAATGCCAGCCTTTTTAAGGTCCTGCCGCTAATTTTATGCCTGCACACAGTAATGTTTTCAAAAGCGTTTAGGAAACACGGACCAGTGACTGTACTGATTATCCTTTTCACCTTCGCGCCTGTTCCAAATGGGTTTGTGCAGTGAGCGATTTAATCTCTAAATATAGGGAACGTTAAAAAAAAATAACATTGCTGTTTTTCACAAGCTAAGGGCCTTTTGCAATCCTCCAGAGATGGACTTGCAAATATGCTATCTCCATATGCTCTCAGTAAGCTCTCAAACTGGCGGATCACCAAAAAAAGAAAAAAAAATCAATCCCTTGATTTTTATTTCTGTCATTCAAAAGATGTTTTAATGTCATAGTCTATAAACTATATTTATTAATTTTCAGGGAACATTCCATTTGAGCTACAAAATGGGACTTGGGGTAGTTTTAAGTTTTCCTTTATTTAACTTGGGCTCTTTATTGAATTCTAGTGTCGAATACCACTTCTTTGGTGTTCGCCCATTTAATGCAAACCAGAGGCACCTATCAATTCGCAAGAGCACTTTGTTGATACACTGAACCCTTTCTTTTAGAGTTACTGACCCAGTGATTTCCTGTATTAATTGAAATACCCACAATTTATATTTAAAGTTATTTCAGATTCCTATAGAAAAATTGTTGACATGATAATATATCGATTATGCTTCAGGACATTAGCTTGCATTCCATTAGGATTCCTGAAAACACCTTTTTTACAGTTTTTGCTTTATTTGAATTGTTCTGCCTGTGCAATAAGTGTGGTCCTAATGTTTTTACGTCTGTATCTCTCAAATATGCCATTGACATTAGAAGAGGATTGACCTGGGACATGCCAGAAAATGGCACAGTTTAGATTTAGGGCTCTTATTCAATTAGACTTAAGATCCATCACTTGAAGCTATATATTAATTATGTGAAGTACAGATGAGCATTTTCAATGCAAGAACAGCAGTGGGTCCTGCTTTTATACCTCTTTACTTACTAATTCAGAATAGAAACTAAAATGTAAATGGTGCATTTGATAAGCGCTATAGTAACGTATCATTTTCTCATACTGCATGTCGTAATATTAAGTTGTCTACTGGTACCAAACACTTTGGGATGTAGAATTGGATGAGCTTTCCCCTCCCCACCCCACCCCCGTTCTATGGTAAAATCATATTATTTGAGAATTTCTGAAATTAATTTTTAAATATTAAACTTACACTCAATTCAAAATTATGTTAACAAGGTCTTATAACTTGTGATCACACATTGGGGAGCTTATCATTTATTCCAGGTCAGAGTGTGAATCTGAGTAGATGAGAAAAGGTTTGAAACCCAAGCGACAGTAATGCATCTTGTAGGAGGAAAAAAAATCACTTGAAAGAGGGTGTCAAGGATCCGCAATTTCAGTTTCTCCGGGTCCTTCCTCTCTTTCAACATTAAACTCATTCTATAATCTTTCTAACAAAGACATAAACACTTCCGCTACATATATTTTGATTGTTTCACGACAGTTTACTGGAGGCTGAGCAATGACAGATTTCTTCATTGTCTTTTTGCCAAAATTTGTCCTTTAAGTCATTTTTGTTGACTGCCCCTTTTAGCAGTTCACCTCACAATGAGAGAGAAGACAATTAATGGGAGGGTGATTTATCACTGCCAAAAACTGTCAAGGACTTCAGTTGTAGCTGGAGAAAAAGCAATTTCACATTATGGCATTTCATTCTGAATACATTGTATTTACAGCTCACAGTTTTATTTTCAGAGCCTATTATCAGGTGAAACAGTTGCATCTGAAATGTTGTTTGTGACATAGGTGACCTGTTAGGATTTGATAAGTATTTACGCCAGAGCACAAGGGGCTCACACATCTGCTGTTGGCAGAAGCAATGGAAAAAAATAACCTGGAAATGAGGCGTTTGATTTTTCTGGTTCCTACACTCGAGCATCTGTTGCTATAATTAAGTGGCATTCAGTAATTGCAGAGCAATGGTGAAATAAACATATGCATTCTTGCCAGCTTTTAGGATTTGGTGTCCTTACAGTAGGAGGGATAAGCAAAGTGACTTCAATAAGAACAAAGGGTTTTGTAGCAAAGTTTAACAATGAACTTTTTGGTGGAAGAGAAAAAAGAATTTGGGGTTCAGAAAACCATTTCATCAGAAAGTGTGATAGCATGCAGTTCTAGAAGAAAGTCCTTACCACATTCAATCTTTGGGATAAGATTTTCCCTCAGTAGAAATGTCAAACACCATAGCTACGTAAGTCATATCATGAGGGAATGAAAGAATAATAAGAAATGCAGTTGTTATTAATCTTAATGGTACTGTGCCATGAAAATAAGTTCACTGTGAAACTCATTTAATAAGATGAAGCTTTCACGTATGTATTGGTTTGGCAAGTCATAAGAAACCAGGATGGTTGCATTGGAATTTGACTTTGATAAGCAATGTGATAGATTTTGGGGGCTAAAGTAGTGCTCTCATCAAAATAGTGAGAAAGTGATTCTCAAAGGGTGGGTGGGGGTGAGTAACAGGAAGGGCTGTAAGGGAACCTGAAGCACTTTTTTGAATTACAATCCACAAGCCTCACCCCTGTTCTCCAGGCACTTCTGAGATTCATATTTCAATCTGAAGGTAACAGTTTGGAAAAGCTCCCAGGATGTCTCCCAGGATGTTTTCATTCCCAATAACTTTTTAGAGAATGTCTTGCGTATGAAATAAATAATCATTGACATTAGAAAAGTCTGAAAGTGCTCTGCTTATGAATACCGTATATGTATTTACTCAAATTCTCCAGTTAACATGCTTTATGATCCATTAGTTATTTAGAACAATCCAGATTCTTGCACACAGAGGAACAATTTGGATGTGGTTGTTATACTGTGGTAGTTAGCAGTTTCCTGGAAATGTCACATGACTAATTCTATTGTGCTATAAATACCTACAAGACAATGACTTTGGAAATGAAGAAGTGAACTTCAAGCTCTCTTGCAATCAAAGTATTAGCATGTTTTGTTTTTTTATGTCTTAAATGGATTTGATCATTTAGAGTGAGGACAGTATGGTGGCTAAGGGTAGACGAAGTGTGAGGCTCTTCCTCTGTAGCCATTTGAGAGGGGACATGTGGCTGAGTGTCCTGTGGAGGCTGACTGAGTATGTGATTTGGCATTTTTATCTGACATTTTGGCATCAGGTGATGACTTAAATAGCTGGGTGAAGAAAAGACATGAGGAGTCAACCATGAAGAGATGAAAATGATGGATTGTGGCTTCAGAATGTCAAGAAATGTTGTGTGTCTGCTTAGAAGAGAGCATGTGTGAACAACAGTTTCCTTGAGTTTGAAATATTAAAAGATCATCATTTGGTTTCTAATTTGTTTTCAGGAGGTGTCTTTAATGTATGTTTTTAAATAGGTTTAAAATTTTAAATTTTCATTCTACTTATACCAAATAGTAATGAAATTGAGAGTTCTAATAAGGCTATATGCATTTATATGTTTGTACCTGTATCTCTCATCTAATCTATATTCATATCCAAGTGCTATTCTAAATACTATAGTTATAATAATAATTCAGACCTCACAGCATCTTTTTAGACAGTCGCATTACGATTATTATCTCCTTTTTACAGATGAGGAAAACAAGGAAGAGCTCATGGTTAGGTGGCGAGTAGGTGGCAGGCAGGTCTGGGAATTTAGTCCCAGCAGTTTGCTTCGAGAGTCCATGCTCTTAACCATGATGTCATTCATTTAACAGAATGACTAAGACATATGTTCTGTGGGCCCATAGAGCCTAGAGTTTTGAAGTGACATAGCTTAAATGTATGTATATTTTAGAAGTGGGCCATATAGTATGTGAGTATATACATCTACAAATAATCTTTTTTTTTGCCTATATATCTGCCTGCCAATTTATTTCTTTACCTAATTTCTTTAATACTATGATATTATTGGAATCAACACTATGTTAATAGTGATTTTAAATTTTCCTCCTTTATCCAAATGCTTGAATCTCTGTAATTTTATTTGCTTCCTGATATCAGGGACAAACTCTTATTGTTAGCTCAATTTTCTTTTAAGTCTCTTTCCCTCGGGTGATCTACTCCCTGATCTTACATATAATGTTTAACATGGGTTTTTCTTCAGGTTTTTCTTATACATAGTTCAGTCTTTACTTTCTACATCTAAAGTTATTTTTGTTATAAGCAATATTTTCCCACTACTTTTTGTGGTGTGTGTGTGTGTGTGTGTGTGTTCATACTAGAGTCTTAGAATCCTGTAAACTTGTCCTTTTGAATTTGTATATCACTCTTTTAATTTTCCCTCAAGGCTTTTTTTTTATTTCCATCTTCCCTAAATTCTCGTTCACAGTTTTGGGGACCAGTGTCAACTTATCTCTATGTCTTCCACCTTGGTGGTCTGAAATCATTGCAATGAGCTATTTTACACAAACCATGCGGATCGATTTGTTCTCCCATCTCCATGAGGTTGTGATGTAGTGGCCAGAGCATAGCATTATCATATTAATTCTTACAATAATTTTCTGAAGTTACTACCATTTTATCTTCATTCTAATGATGAGGACATTGAGGTGTAGAGAGTATTAATGGATTGTTTGAGATGCAGAGCTTGAAAATGACATAATCAGGCAGATATCCAAGTTTGACCTCCTCTAGTGCCTTTTCTCTCTAAAATGCCTTATATTACATTTAAAGGCATTTAAATATTACTTTATTTTAAAATATTATTAATATCCCATTCTTACATGAAAATATTTTAAAAGATAAGTAATGGTAAAGTGGTAGTTAGATTCATTTGCTTGTTTAGAGATATATAAATTCCTGCTCAAATGGGTCATCCTGTAAAAATACCTGTGTGCTTTGCTGCATAGGACCAAACATTTGGACAATAAATTATCTGAAACATTACTGATAAATTGTATGCAGTCCTCAGACGTTATTTCTTTTGTCAATTTTTAATATAATTGGTATTTATTTGACTAAAACTTTATAATTCATTGTTTTGTACTTACGCTATTTTTAGAAAGTTTGTTAATAAAAATATTAAAATGTGAACAGAAATAGTATTTCCTTAAGTGAAATTACTATAGACAGTAAAGCATAATGGTTGAAAGCATGAGCCATAGATTCTATTTCCGAATCAATAATGTAGTATGCTATTAAATTGTGATGGTTACTTAGCTACATTAATTCTAGTTTTCCAAATGTGAAAAAAAGGGAATAATGAGAACCTGCTTCAGGGAGAGGCTGTAATAATAATAAAATAATATATAGGCAGGGTAACTATTGTTCCTATCACCTGTCCTCATCCTCAAATCATCTCTGAAACTGGTAGCCACAAATTCAACAACTTATGTTCCAAATATTCACTTGTGAGTTGTTTGAACGTTGAAACATCTTTTTCCCTCATAGAACAACATCATAAATATCGGTTAGAGACAATCAGCTCATTATGATGCTTTACAAATTTGTTATGGGTTAAATAGGCTCCCTGACAAAACTGGAGCTAGACCAGTTGAAACAATTATAATAAATTATTTCCTAGTCCTATTGTATAGAATGGGAGTCAGCAAACTTTCTCTGTAAAGGGCCAGGTAGTAAAGATTTTGGCTTTGAGGGCCATGGGATCTGTGTCACAACTACTTAACTCTGCTATTGTAGTGGGAAAGCAGTCATAGATTATATATACATGAACAGTTATGGCTCTATTCCAATAAAACTTTATGGACATTGAAATTTAAATTTCATGTAATTTTCAGGTGTCACAAAATATCATTCCTCTTTTTATGTTATTTTTTCAGTCATTTCAAAATGCAAAAACTATTGTCTGCTCACAGACTATACAACAACAGGTGGTCGCTGGATTTGGCCTCCGGTCCATAGTTTGCCTACCTCTGGCCAGAAATACGATTTTGTCTCTTCTGAATATTTTCCTTTATACATTTTCTCTAGGTACCTTTGCCAGCTCTCAGAGATCTAAGAGGTTCTAAACATTGAACATGGTTCTCATAACAGGTTCGAAGACACATGGACAGAGACAGATATAATTATGTTGATAATTCGGAACGTGAGTCAGAAGGCTGGGAGCAAGACCAGCACTACACTTTACCAGTGTTCTGCTTTGGTGCAAACCAGTTATACACTCCAAGCCCAGACTTCTCATTTTGAAAGCAGGAGGACTTTTATACCTGATAAGGATTGCTGTAAGGGAAAAATAAAATACTATTTTAATTTATGATAATTTATGGAACACTGTAAATTATGAGATATGAGTATAAGGTACTCATGATGGTTTTCAGTGTCTGTACTGTGGATTCCTGTGTTAGTTTTCCAGGAATGCCAGAACATTAATACTACAGACTAGGTAGCTTAAACTACAGAAATTTATTTTCTCATAGTTCTGGGGGCTAGAATTCCAAAATTAAGGTGCTGATAGGTTGGGTTTTTCTTGAAGCCTCTCTTCTTGGCTTGTAGACATTCTGCCTTCTCTCACTGTGTCCTGACCCGGCCTTTCCTCTGGGTGCTGGCATCCCTGGTGTCTCTTCCTCTTCTTTTTTTGTTTGTTTGTTAATCCTCACCCAAGGATATTTTTCTACTGACTTTTAGAGAGAGTGGAACAGAGGGGGGAGACAGAGAGAGAGGGGGAAACATTAATGTGAGAGAGACACATTGATTGGTTGCCTCCTGCACATGCCCTGACCAGGGCCCAGATCGAGCCTGCAATGAAGGTATGTGTCCTTGACCGGAATTGAGGCCAGGACCCTTCAGTCCTCGGGCCAATGCTCTACCTACTGAATCAAACTGGCTAGGGTATCTCTCCCTCTTCTTGTAAGGATACCGGTCCCGTTGGATAGGGCCTTATGAACTTACTTGACCTCACCTCCTTAAAAGCTCTATCTCCAAATATATTGTGACATTGGGGATTTGAACTTCAGCATATGAATTTGGGGAGGCATAATTCAGTGCATAACAGTCCCATTTTAATGATTAAATTGTCCATAAAAACAAAGTAAGTTACCAAGCTAAGTCCCCTTAGATGTAAGACAGCACAGAGCCTCACATAGAGCATAGGCAATCTGTATATATAAAAGCCTAAGCGACCAAACGACCGTCACTATGATGTACACTGACCACCAGGGGGCAGACACTCAACACAGGAGCTGCCCCCTGGTGGTCAGTGCGCTCCCACAGCGGGAGTGCCACTCAGTGAGCTTACTAAGCAGTGGCGGTGGCAGGCACAGAGGATCTGGGATGAGCGGGGAGCGGTGTGGTGGCCAGCCTGGGCTCAGGCTCCTCCCCGGCCGCCTGCTGCTTCACACACTACTACATCCCTTAGGGGATGTTGGACTGCCAGTTTCAGCCTGATCCCCTCAGGCCAGCCTGGACTGCGGGTATCGGACCAAAACCGGCAGTCTGACATCCCCCGAGGGGTCCCAGATTGTGAGAGAGTGCAGGCCAGCCTGAGGGACCCCACTGGTGCACGGCCTCTAATGTTATTAAGAATGCATGTTATAAAAACTTCTTTACCTGGGTTCTTTCAACCTGAGATAACTCTAAGTAGATTTTATTACATTGAATTTTTGTCATACTACTAATTTTTTTGCATTTGGTATAGGAAAATAAAGTGCCAAGAAGTAAAATTAATTTGCTTTATAGAGATTGATTTTTGACCTGGGAGTAGGATTTAAACAGCACAAGTTTTTAACTCTAGGAATAAAGAGTAGTGATTCAGGACATCCAGCTACGTTTATGAAGAAAACTTTGGCCAAGGTATACGGCATTGTTTTTCCTAATGCCCTCTACTCCTTATTACTTTTCTTCACTGAAGATCAGATTATTTATTTTCTAAATGTTTGTTTGCTATCTATCATGTAGACCTTTTTGTTTGCCTTTAGTTGATTAAGTCATGTGTCAAATTCTATTCATGACATTGCTTTTGGTGGAGTAAAACAGATTGCTTTGGGAATCATCAACCGTGAGGGAATTTACATAGTGCTATTTTGATATCCTACAACAAATGCTTATATCCTGATTGTTCCCCCCCACCACTCCTGTGAATTCATCTTTGGATATTTCAGAATGGTTCTGTTTTTCATAGGCAAATACATTTATATTACTTTAATCCATATGCATTTACTTTTTAAAAGAAACATGGCAAAAGATAATGTAGTCTTGAAAATCTAGAAGTCCTACAAAAAACATAGACCGACAGGTGTTTAATGGATGCACATTTATAATCAAGCCCCTGTTGACAACCATTGCTTGGAGAGTCAGTTAGATAGTTAATTTCCAGATTCTCTTAAGCCAAAAAGTGGCTGTTGTGTTAATTTTGTCAATAACATGTGGATTCACGTTATGGGATGTAGTTTGCTAAGAACCTAGTGGAAGCCGTAGAAGTAATTTTAATTGAGATTTTTACAACCATTTGATAACAGTGTTTTGATCACTATAGTTAGGGCAGGATTCCAATAGTGGCCATAAAATCTGTGACTAACCCACTGAGTCACCCAGTCCCTGTCATATATTGTTTAATGGCCCATGCTGCCAGGAATTATTATCACTTTCTAGTTATAATTTTTAAGAGAGAAACTTTGCGGACACACAAAAAAATGAATATAAGTTGAAAACCTAGGTCTGTAAAGGCAGTTAATAAAATATGTCCTCACTAAGTATATGATAGAGTTTATTCATTATTTATAATGACTGCTTAGACTTTTAAATCATATATATATATACATATATACTTGTGTATATATGTATATATGATACTGATGAATATTCTAACTTTCCTTGGTTAATGTTTGCAGGGCACTTACAGATGCTAGAATAATCTCTAATGTTTTTGCTCAATCTGCTCTGGAGATGGATGAAATAAATAGTTTAAACTAATTAATGTAACACCAGCTGTTACAAGTGCTTGGCAGACGTCTGTGCCTTTTGATGGGCAGGGAGCGGCTGTTGTACTTGACTTTATTTTAGTACAATGTTGATCACAGTGTAAGCTGGAATAAATGACAAGCCAAAAGAAGGAACAGAGGATGTATTCCATGTTATGCAAAATAAATACCATCTTCCTCTCTAAAAATATATAATGTTTAAAGCTGAAGGATAAAGAGATAGTTGTGTGGGATGTCAAGTCATAAGGCCTTTGATAGCTACTAGGTTAAATGTGCCCGATCATTCCATGCTTTGAATAAAGCTGCTAAAATACAGGTATGTGATCTCGGACATTCCTTGTTTTTTCCAAAGAACCTGTCTGAGTTTCAGGTATGCAGTGTCAGCTAGATGTTTGAGACTCTCTTTCTGCTAATTAAATGCCTTTAGGAGAAAGAGAGAGAGAGAGAGAGAGAGAGAGAGAGAGAGAGAGAGAGAGAGAGAGAGATTGTAGTCATCTGGAAAAGATCGGGAAATTATTTTAATTATATTATTTTAGCAAGTGGAAAGGAGATAGGAGGTTTTATGGCATGGTGATTGTGCATATTATTATTTTTAAGTTTCTACAGGGTACTTGAATATACTTCTTATATATCTGACTCCTTCATGAAATACAAAACAAAAACCCTAAGCAGGGGTCACCCATTGCAGTGGTCTCCTTGTGAGGAGAGTTTTATTTGTCATCCTACAATGGAGAAAAGTGCTTCTGGCCATATCCTAATAGTTTCCATCAGACTTGGGAAGTTTAAATAGCCTCCTGATTTCTTTTTGAAAGTTGGAGGGCAGAATCATTGTGCTCTGACGGAGAAACAGTGGTTATCTCAGTGTGTGCCAGCATTGAGATAGCAGTGTCATTGTGCAGATTGTTATCCTGTGAATTTGTCTAATAAGTTATTACAACGTGTGCTGAGCAGATGGCAAGTGTGCCCCTGAAAGAACTGATGGATGGGATATGATGTCATCAATGAGATGACAAGGTTCACAAGGTACTTGACCTCTAAGAATAAGTCCTAACTTGTTAGAATTCTAAATGGTGAACTTTGCTGACACTAACTAAATGGGAAATATGTGCAATTTGTATTTCTTTATGGTGGTGTTTACCCCCTTCTCTGAACTCCACATAATGGGATTTTGTCCCTGAAGACTCAGAGATATTGTTGAAGGGTTGCACCCTGTAACCTTCTGAGGATTTCAAATACAAATCCACACATCTAAACTTTAACAAAATCTCCGTGTATGTTATTTATGAAGTCAGGTTCAGAGCTTTCCCTTTTTCATATGTATATATGCAGAAAGAACTTAGTTAAGACATCCCATTAATTTTAACGTTATCACAAAATAACAAAATGCTGACTCCGTGGAAATATTCAGTGCATAAAATTAAACTTTTATATTTTCATTAAAATGGGGTTCTGTATATACAAGCCTAAAATCAGCTGTCAAAAATCCCAATGTTGTCTTTATATTTTAATTATGACTTCACTTGCCCTTACAGGTGACAAACCTAAACACATTAACATTTTTATTTCAATATTATCATTTTAAAATTTTAAATGGCTTCAGAATCTATTCTGTATCCTCTATCTGTGATATGATTTCAGAATTTATACTGACCTGGCAGAAATCACAAGAGATAATAAGTACTATTACATTTGTGGGGACTCAGAAAAATGTGGGCAAAGCATGATAATAGGATATGGGCATTGTGTGAAATCAAATGAAAAAACAAACAACTATTTATAACTGTTTTGTGGAGAAAAGGTTGACTGGTTAAAAGACATGTCCTAGAAAAAAAACATTAAAGATGTATTAGGAAAGTACAAAACATCAAAGCATAAATTCCTTCTGAATATTCTCACATCAAATTTTATACATAAGCTGACAATAATTGTAAGGTCTAACAAAAATAAATTGCCATAAGTGTGGTGGGAAGCATTGTCTTTTTGTTCATTTTGAATAACTGATTTCAGGTTATTCATAATAGTCAAGATTTTTTTTATAAAAATGAGATAAGTATCTTTTTTGAGGAGATGAGAGAAATATACATATATAACTGTGTCTAGCATAAAGGAATACATGTTTTTGTGGCATATTCTGGAAGGGTTGTTAAGTGCTTGGAATAGCAATTTGATTATAAAATATGCTATTTCTATATATGTCAGTACCATAACTGCATTGAGGTCATATACAGAGCTCAAAAGTTAATGAAACTTTAAAATAGTAACTTTATCAACTAAATGAATTTAGAGTCAGATAAGTTATCCCATGATGTTTATTCATTTGGTAACTTCATATGAATTTGTAGTGACAGGAGAAGATGCAGAAATGTAGTATTTTAATGTATTCCATATTTTTCTACAAATTCTAACTGTAAATAAAGTACTGAGAGTTACTTAATTACTTCAAGTTGACAGCAAAAGTTTAGCCTATAGTTGCAAATGTTATAACAATGAATTACTTTTAGAGCAATTACTATGGTAATATAGATTATAATTTAGATTCAGTCTTATCTCTTTGGACATATCAAAGCCTATATGCTTAAACCAGTTCTAAACTATAAGCTTATACTATCATGTGTTAATATTGCCTATGTGATTAGCATAATTAAATAGTATTCTGTCAATGTATATCAAGTAATCAAAAGAGCTTATGAAATCATTTGATAAATTATTCAAATGAATCTGCTATTTTTAATATAAATGAAATAACAGAAACCATATTTCATACTACATTGACACTCAGTATTGATTATATGGCTAAACCATTTTCAAGGGCTGACTTTACTTAATCTGATCTCTTTTTCTGTCTGAGGCAGATAAAATATTAATACAAGGTAAATGAGTGCTCAGTGAACTTGCCATATGGCCCCTGTGGAGGACAGAGGGGCCTGGGCAGCCTATGGACCTGCCATATGGGCCTAGAGGGGAAAAGTAAGTAATACACAGAGAACAAATCTACCATATGGACTGGGTGGAGCACTTGAGGCGCTCAATACTTCCTTATACTGGGACATTTTCACAAAAGAATAAGAAAAAACACATAAATAATACATTATACAAAAACCCTTGAAAATGGATCAATTGTTTAGATTTAATATGATGCTTTCAAGCGATGTCCAGAGCATATAAATAATCATGGTTTACTTTGAAATGGCAAAGAGGATCATCAATCATTTACCCCTGACATTTTTACATTGCATTTAACATCTGTTCCATAATAGCATGGTACAGTAATATACTTAACATCATACTGCACACTGAACCTAAACAAATAAAAATAACACTAAATTAGAGTTTCTGAAAGTTCGCTTGCTTCCTCTAATATTTTTGCAAATACTGAATTATCTACCTTTTTCATCACTTGAATTTTTGGTAATTATATGGAGCAGATGAAATTAAGCAAATGGCAAAAGCAATTTTCATGGTACAATCAAACCTCATTAATTTGGTTTCTGCTAATATGGAATTTATGATAATTCAGCTTGGGTTTGATAAAGTTTACCTTTGTGCTAGATATAAAGAAAAGATTTGCTAAGCCAATTATTAGTATAAACAAGATTACAATGAACATGTTTAACCCACTTAAGTGAGCATACTTTTAAAGGATTATAGCACATTAATTGAATGCAAATATATACTACTAATAACAAATGAGTCTAATTTAGTCTTTGAAACAGGTCCTGTAGTACCTGTATTTGTTAGCAGATGTTTCCAATTACTGTGTATACTTCTAAGTCTGTGCATATTTCTTTGCAGTGTTCTATTTCTTATACTTTTGCTGAATTTAAGTGTAGCCATTTCCACTAATTGCTCTCTGATTTTATTTTCCAAAGCATCTATGTTTCAGTTTTTGTTTTCTTCTAAGATATATAATCCTTAAAAAAGATTACCTTTCTAGCTTTTCTTTATAGGCATAATGATTCTGCTGTGGGTTTCTTAAATTGGATTTTTATAATTGAAACAATAAAAGGCCTATGAATCAATGCAGAAACATAACATTTTAACAAATGTGGATACATTTGAAATTATTTTTCAAGTTGTTCTGTGCAATTTTTATGGCAAATTTATACATGAAAACAAACATTTTTTCACATAAGTTTTTGATATGTTAAGGATCAGATAATGTTGGATTTTATTTACATTTTCTGATCCAGGGAAAGTCTGTCAGAATAAAATTATCCAAATATTTGGATGTTATTGGTCTACAAGACCAAATATTTGTGTTTCCTGACAACATCAATGTTCTTTATTCAGTCCTCATAGTTGGCATTGGCTTTTTCCTCTGTTTGGTACTTTTTTTCTTGTGTGTTAGTTTTCCTCTGTATCTATAGAACAGCGATTTTCTTGTGCCACAAGAATTTTTAAAACATGTAATACCTGACTATTTCATCAGAGGCACTGATATCTTTTCCCTTAGCGTGTCAAAATATATCAATAAATACATAAATAAATAAATAAATAAATGAATAAATAAATAACAACAACCAACACAATAGCCATCCAGTGTGAATAGATAAAAAAATATATCTATTTTTATTGTCAGATTGGCAAAATACATATTTTTGGTGTGGTGCAGAATTTTAGTAACCAGTTTATATGGGCCATGAGATGAAAAAGGTTGAAAATATCTACTCTATTTTTAAAAAATATATTTTTATTGATTTCAGAAAGGGAGGGAGAGGTAGAGGTAGAAATATCAATGATAAGAGAGAATCATTGATCAGCTGCCTCTTACACACTCCCTACCAAGGACTGAACCTGCAACCCAGGCATGTGCCACGACCAGGAAACAAACCATGACCTCCTGCTTCAGAGGTCGACCCTCAACCACTGAGCCACACTGGCTGGGCAAAAATTCCTACTCTAGAAGGAAACCAGAGCATCTCCCTCTGTCCCATTAACTTTTGTCCTTCTATATAATGGATGCTTTTAACTTATGTGGTAAATCATACAGAAACTCATTATATTCTAATTTCACAGAATCTGTTGATATGAGGAACATGATGCAGAGAGGTTAGGCAGTAGTTGGGATGCCAAAACAGATGGGTGGCAAAGAGAGTTCTGGCAGATGGCAGGTGGCAAAACGAAGGCCTGTAAGCAGTGGGCCAAAGTGAAATTCTGAGAAGAAAAGAAAAAGATATTTGAATGCACTGAGGAAAACCTGATCATGGAGAATTGGCTTCTGGGTTGGATTTCCAAGAACAAAAATGCTAAGATGGGAGACATAAGAACTATAGGCCAAGGGAAGCCAAGATATTGAGCACAGTTCTGGCGCAGGATGGGCCCCACTTATATTTGGAATAAATCCTCTAGGGAAACAAGGCAGGAATGCAAGTACTAGCAGCAGGGCCCAGTGCCGAGCAGATCCATAAACACAAATTGGTACCGAGTTTTTGTTTGTTTAATCTCCTAGCTTGATATGCCCTGTGATACTCCTCCTGCTCATACTGAAGGTTGGTTTCAGTAACTGCTCACTGTTGAATCTTTAGTTGGGGGCTAAGTGGCTCGTGTATGGAGGAAAGGAGAAGAAGAGCAGATAATCATTACAATTCTAGATCTGTGTCTACAAGGAGCCTGCAAGATTTATTCCTTTTCTGTTCTTTTTTTCCCCATTTATTTGTAGTTTCTCAATTATTTTCTTGTTTAGAGAGCAAGTAAGAATTCTTGGCTCAAAGTCTTTGGTAAGTAATATAAATCTTTATTTCAAAGGGAATACCATCAAATTACATTTGCTTCAACCTATTCCTTGCAACCTCCCTGAGGGTCTTTTTTCTTTTCTTTTTGTTCGAATTTTCTTAGTTTTTTCCTGGCTCCCAAGTACACAAACTAAGACTTTTTTATTTTATTTGCATTTCTTCCTGTTCCACAGCTTAGTCACCAGTTCCTGTGAATTTCTTGCCAGTAGCTCTGGAACTGGAGTGCCCAACTAGTTGATAACAAGGCTTTAAAAGGTAGTTTTCTAAAAGGTCTGCCACCACTATTCCCATATTTCTTCTGTACCCACATGACCTCATTGCTCACTCATGATTTTCTAGAATTCTCCTTGAAGCAAGGATTAGGGCTGGAAATGAACCTTTCTCATTGTTCATGTTACTGTCAGCATCATTCCAGTAAGAACATTATGGGATTTAGAACCACACAAGGCAGTGTGGTAAGAAAAAATTCTGAGTGATGCATGACATAAATGTGATTTCAAATTTTGGTTCTGTTCTTGATTAATTGTGGAACATTAGGAGAATTATTTAATCTTTTTAATACTCAGTTTCTTTCATGGTGATAAAGGAAAATACTAAACATATTTTGTCAGATACATAAAATAGTGTATTTGAAGGTCTAGTACATTGATATAATTAAAGCATTTTATTGCAATATTCTTTATAATAGTAAATATTTTGAAACCAACTGAATGCTGTAATGGGAGAATAAATAAATAAAATATAGCATAGTTGTATAATGGAATTCCATGTAGCATTTCAAATAAATAAATAGATCTATATGAACCAATTTAGATAAGTCTCAAAAACATAATATTAGAAAAATATATTATTAATGTCATGGTTTTTATGTAAATTTAACTCCCAAATATGTTAGTGTTACTCATGATTACTCACAAAAATATGGATATATCTATCTAGATCAATATCTTACCTAATAATAGACAAACATGTAAATTAACCATCCCTCCTCTAAGCTCACCAACCAATTAGGAGAGTATGCAAATTAACCCAACAAAGATGGCGGTTGATTTGCATATGTAGGGGCAAAGCAGTGGAGCGAAGACTGAGGGCTCTGGCCAGAGGAGCGAAGGCCTGGGTCCTGTGTGCTAGAGAAAAATCGGTGCCGGCAGCCAGGGGAAGGGAAGGCCTATTGCACGAATCTCTTCGTGCAACGGGCCTCTAGTATGTATATATTATCTATAGGTATATGAACTAGAATGAAACACTACAAATTCATCATTTTAGTTGACTCTTAGAAGAAAGGGAATGTAATGGGACTGAGGTTATTAAGAGGCTAGAGGGAGGGGTTATGAAATTGGGTAATTGTTTGTTTTTTGGGACATGTGAATTTCAAGATGCCTGTTTGATATCCCAGTGGAGATATGGGGCCAGAGATGAGGGCAGTTTAGTCAAAATGTCTGAGCTAAAGGTATAACTCTGGAACCATCAGCATATAGATGATATTTCAAGGCATGGGTCTGAATGAGATCATTAGGGAATGGGTACAGCAAAGAAAAAAAAGGTCAGTTTTGAGCATGAAAGATTAGATAAAAAAGAAAATCAATAAAGAGACCAAGAAGAAGCTGCCATTGAGATTTGGGATGAAAAAGAGAGCATGTTGCCCTGGTAGACAAGTGAAAAAGAGTTTTAAAAACTGGAGAAATGAATGGTCAATATGTCAAGGGCTGCTGATAAGTCAAGAATAGGGAGATCTAAGAATTAACACTCAGATTTGGCAATATGGATGCAATTAACTTTGATAAAAGTAGTTTTATTAGAGTGGTAGAAATAAAAATTGATTAGACAGGGGAGAAGATGACATTACAGAGAGTATCAAGGAATGTGGAAATTGGAATGGTAATTGAAGATTGGTATAAAGAGAGATTTTTTTTTAGATTGAAAAGGGGTATACTAAATTATTGTCCATGTCCATGGGGTGAGGGTGGAGATGGGCAAAGGGGGAGAATAATGACAATAATGTCCTGTAATAATGTCAACACTGAAAAATTAATAAAAATGAACCTTAAAAAAGGAGGGTATATATTACACAATTCTAGAACTATTCAGCAAAAAGGAGGAAAGTCTATAAAGAGAGGACACATTTACAGTATTTATATCCTAATTCCTTAGTAAACTTGAGACAGGGAAGAGAATGACTTAATATCATGATTAATTTTTGGAAAAGCTGGATCTAGAATCCAGATTGAAAAGCTTAGAGAAAACATAAACCAATTCTTCCCTCCCAGATTTTGAAACTCCGTATTTAGGATGGAGATAAATTCAAATTGCAGTCAAGTAACCAAGTTACAATATAATTTTTTAGCATATTCTCTCTTCAGTAAACATGGCACTCATTCAAAATGATATAAAGAAGTACAATAATCTTTTCTTTTCTTCTCTTTCTCTTTTCTTGAGAAAGTATTAATAGTGAGAATAACGATTATGAGCACCCAATATAGATGAATAGATGGGAAGAAAAGTCGTGGCTGTTCTAAATGAATTCAGGCCAGGTGAATTATGTTCTAAGATATCTGGACTAAATTTATAGCTGAATTTGCTGGCCCACAGATAAGTGATCGATGAGTAAAAGAAGCTTATGAGGTTTGATTTTTTTTAATAGAGGCACATTTCACAGACTGTATAGGAAGCACTTTTATAATGACCCTGAGGAAGATTCTAAAACCATTCCTTAAAAGAATTTCTTAGAAAACAAGACAGTAATCACTAGGACTGACATGGGCTCACCAGGAAAACATTCTTTCAAACTAGCCTACATTCTTTTCTATCAGGGAACTGTAGGAGTAATAGAATGAAAACATTTCAGTGAACATTTATATATAAGGGTTTTTTTTATGTTTAATTGTTAACAAAAATTCATGATAGAGGACAACATCTAAAGTGGATGGAGAGTTTAGAACCTTTATATAAGGCTTGAGACAATAAATTATCTTTTTTTTCAAAAGTTATTTCTTCTCCCCATATAACCTGAGTAGGTTTTTGCCTTGCCATAAGGTAAAATAATGTCCTGTAATAATGTCCTATCCTAATAATGTTCTATCCTGATTGTCCTTCATCCTGAACTTTCCTCCTCCAGGAAGTCAAAGAATGAACTAAATGTACTTACTTGGTCTGATATTCTTGTTCTTGTCTTTGTTACAGTACACATCATACTGTATTTATTACATTTGCTATCCCATCCACAAATATTTCTAGAAAGCTCAATTTCTATGAATTTGACTGGTTTGCCAACTGAATTAATTGGCAAAATAAAATGTATTGATATTTCAAGTTGATTTAGTTTCTTGAAAGCTCTCTGATTAAAGTTATGATTTAATTTAACAGTTGTGAAAATGATTTTGTGAAGGAAATAGCTTCCTTAAGAATATCATGGAATTTTGAAGCTATTGTTATAAGCACTATATTAAAATCTGTGTGGAGAATTTGTATGATGTAAAAGTTATGATATATTTTAGAATAGATTATAAGAGAAACAATAAGGAAACATATTTGTAATAATTCCCAAATAAAAGGAAGAGACTCCCAAGATAAATTCGTCCTTGTAACAACTGTCCTGGGCCAAGGTAGGTGGAGGACATATCAGAATCTTCACAGCTATGTGCGAGTTTGAAAATTATACTATTTTTGCTTTTTTATTTTTGTTATGCTATTTTTTTAAATTATCTAATGTAAAATAACATTAAAGGGCAATGTGAGTTTTTTATGTTTGTCAAGAGAGTGCAGGAGTAAAACCTACATGTTTGATTTACTTGTTCAAATATGTAGTTTCCAATAAAGTTAAATATTTTCTTTGTTTTCAATTTTTCACTTAGTATTAAGTCATTGATGAGCTTACCTCTCAATACACATGATACTTATAATTTGCTCATTTTTTAAAATATATTTGTATTGATTTCAGAGAGGGAGAGAGAGTTAGAAACATCAATGATGAGAAAGATTAATTGATCGACTGCCTCCTGCATACCCCATACTGGGGATGGAGCCCGCAACCCAGGCATGTGCTCTGTCTGGGAATTGAACCGTGACCTCCTGGTTCATAGGCTGATGCTCAGCCACTGAACTACGCTGGGTGGACTAATTTGTTCATCTTAAAGTACATGAGCTAAAATGGAAAGCAATTGAAAATGTCCAGGTTCTACCTGGTTCTTGCATTCTTGTGAAATCTTACTAAATGAGGAGAAGAAATAAATAATGAAAGATAATTTATTATGTCAAATAACAAACATTATTTATTTGCCTAAAGCGTTTGGTGATACTTTTGAAAGAAATTTAGTTATTTAAACATAGGATAGTTATTGGTTGACTAAAGATAGAATTCTACATGCCTATATTACTATATACTAGATTCCTATATCTCTATGTATTTGTATAACTGAGTGTTTATATACTAGTAAACAGTCTTTTGTATATACACATACATACACATGGTATACTTTTCTTATAAGGTGATTTTATCTATAGTAATATAATTTATCTAACTGCTTAATATGCTTTTAAGAAGATTCTAGAACTAATACATATGTTTGTAAATTTGAGATTTCTGAAAATAAATTCACAGAAATAGCCTGAAAAAAATAATTTGTTTTATTTTTAAATACTTTTTAAATATTTAGTTTTTCACTGTTCACATATTTCTTGAGAGCCTAGTAAGTGCAAGTTACCATTCAAAGTATAGGAGAGACAGTAGCAATAAATATAGAGAGGAATTTTCTTCTTAAGGAGCTTGCACTGTAATTAGAAGAGACAAACAATGGAGCAGTATGCACGAAAAATCAAGTAGCAATATTGCTAGCTGGATTTGAATGGACTATTCCAGGGAAATGAATAGTCACAGGGGTCATACCAGGGTAAAGTAGTTCTACGTTTTCATGACACATACATGATTAGAAAGAAGTGCCATTTCTGCAAGATGATCAGACATGCCCAACTGGTGCTAAACATCGTATGCCACAACTTCATGTCCAGGCCTACAGAGTTCACGCAAATCTGGTCCCTTATTTCTTTTTTTGCTTTTTTTTAAATATATTTTATTGATTTTTTACAGAGAGGAAGGGAGAGAGATAGAGAGTTAGAAACATCGATGAGAGAGAAACATCGATCAGCTGCCTCCTGCACATCTCCCACTGGGGATGTGCCCACAACCCAAGTACATGCCCTTGACCGGAATCGAACCTGGGACCTTTCAGTCTGCAGGCCAACGCTCTATCCACTGAGCCAAACCTCTACACTGGTCACTCACCTTACAGTCACTGGGTCTATCCATGCTGCCTTTCCTCAGTTCCCCTAACACATGTTCTCTTTTCAGCTTTCAGAGAAGAAGGGAGAAGGAGAGAGAGATAGAAACATCAATGATGAGAGAGAACCAATGATTGGCTGCCTCCTGCACACCCCCTACTGGCCCGCAACCCAGGCATGTGCCTTGACTAGACTTGAGCCCGGGACCCTTCAGTTCACAGGCCAATGCTCTATCTACTGAGCCAACCCAGCTAGGTTCAGCTAAAGTTCTTGATAGATGTTTTATCTTCTATCTTGAATGCAAAAATTCATCGTGATTAAAAAAAATCCCCCAAATTTATCTGAGGTACCCATGCTATTAGTCATATAGAATATAAAGTAGAAGATAACAGGAAATACTTTAATGAAAACATTGCTTAATGGTGTGTGTTTTTCATTTGAATTTTAAAAGTAATTTAAAATGTAAAGCAAATAGTTTTTAAAATTCATATTAAAATAGGTAATAAAGACTTAAGCAAGATTTCTCATTTTTATTCAATTTTTGACATTTTTTGGAAATATAACATATTACAAAGCTAGTAACAACAATTTTATAAATCTGCCAATATCATCTTTTTTATTTGCAACAAAGAACAAGTCCTTATACATTGGAAATTATTTTTTTTAACTTTACTATAGGAAATGTCCAGGAACATTGCATTATATTTTTATGCTCTGAGAGTTGCAAAATAACAGCTGTGCTGATCAAGAATCCCCTTCTCGCCAAGAGAAGAATGCTGACAATGACATAAACATACACTCTTAACTTTTTATATTTCCCTAAATCCTAAATATTAGTGCTCTCCTTTGCATTTTTATATGACATTGTAAGAAAGCAGTTAGTTTTTAAGGAAGAAGTCATAAAATCTCAATAGGTAAAAGGGATATAAAGGTCACTTAATTTAACCTCCTATCAATTTCTAGTTTTTATAATATTTCTGACAGGATGCTCATCAAATGTTGTATGGATACTCTCTGTGGTGTCAAATCTCTGGCAGCCCAAAGCAGCCAAAATTGCTTTTGGAGAGATGAATCAAATATGACTATTTTCTACACATGCTCACTAGTCCCTTTTCTGCACTGGGTAGCCACATGTGTATTTAATTAATTTTTAAAATTTGGAATTTAAAAAAATAGAATTTTCAACATCATAAATAATTTTGTATACTGAATACACATTTCTGAAAAGGCAACCCAAACCAAAAGCACTTATATACTAGAGGTCTGGTGTACAAAATTCGTGCACGGTGCTGTCCCTAGGCCTGGCCGGAGATCGAAGCTCAAGTGCCTGGCATGGAAGGGCAGGTCCCAGTTGACCTCTGGGTTCTGGGCAGCACCTGGGCCCCTGGACCTGTGCATCCCCCTCCACCTGAGTCATGGTGTCCGAGTCCGCATGCGGAGGTGTGGTGAGCACGGCCAGACACCACGGGCCAGGATGCAGCATGGGTCTCTGGGCTGCCCAGTGGTGCCACATGGAAGCCAAGCAAGCAGCGCGCTCTCTGCCAGCTGGCCTGGAAGACCAGCTCCTGAGCAAACCCACGGTGAGCCCGACCAGCCCCTGTGGTCCTGGTGGCTGCAGCCTGGCTCATCCAGAAGAGGCCTCATGGGTGCGGGGCGGGCTCCTTGTGGGTGCCTGGCACCTGAGTGTGGGGGCTTCAGCCCTGGCGTCTTGGGGGCGGGTAGCAGAGAGAGTGAGAGCAAGTTCGGTGGACACCCCACATTCTCACCGCAACTCTGTCCCCGTCACCCCTGCCCCCAGGTAGCTGGCGAGAGGTGGTAACACATTGACGACACCTGCCATGTTCCGTGCCGCCGCCTGGTGGTCAGAGCACATCATAGCAAGCAGTCGAACTACTGCCTAAGGGGACAATTTGCAGATTAGGCTTTTATTATATAGGATACTGTCTCATTCAGACTCAACTAATTAAAATGTAAACTAACCTCAGTTAAAATTTTATCTTTATTAATAAGAACTAAGAACTTAACAAATTAACTAGTTTAGGAAATGCATTATATCAGATATTCACCCAATCAGTCATAACAATGTATTATGTGCCAGGCATTGAGGTTACACAGGTGAATAAGATGGACAGAGTTCCTTCCCTCACAGTTTTTTATGTTAGACATACTTAAGCAACAAACCTGTAAAGAAATCTATTTGTTGATAATTTTCAATGAATTTGATCATTTGAAATAGTAGTCCTGGTACAATGTGTTAGTAATTGGTTATTATGGACAGAAGGGGAAAACAAATTGTTTCAAGCTGGTAAAGTTGAATAGGTAGGAGCTTATCCAGTATATGACCTTATATATCACCTTAGGAGACTTTTCACATTCACGTCCCACATTCCTGGTCTCAAGAGATTGAGGTAAGTTGAGGTGGAGTGTAGGGACCTGTTAAAGCGCACCTGCAGCTTTGAAGGAGCCATTATGCTTAGTAAATTATAAGGCTTACATGCAATGATTTTTCTAGACCTATAAGCTGATGTCTAGTCAGGGCAGTTGTCCCAGCAGTCTGATGTACGGAATCTTATCTGAGCAGAGTGGTTACCAAGAACTATGGAAGCTCCTGGTGCAAGGAGGGAGCAACTAATGGAGACGGGAGGAGCGAGGTCTGAAACTGAGAAAGGGTGATTTAGAAAACTGAATAAAGTTCTTCCTTTTGAAAGTGAGTTCATGGCTAGGGTTACACAATGAGGAAATTCAGGAGAGGTTCAATTAGGAAAAGTGCAGAAGACAGTTTGTGGCAATAGCCAGGATTTAATTGTAGCTGATACAGGGTGAGGCATGACACCTACTCCTTCTGAAGTGACTCACTTGGACAATATTTTTTTTACTTTAAGAATCTTTAAGTGAGCCTTTCTCTTTTACCTCATGCAATGCATATGTCAATTAAAAAGTAATACTTTCAAGATTAAATATTTTTCACCAGGAAAGTATAGACAGTGTTAGTATGTATGGTATCAGGTAAAGATGTAGTGAGGAAATTTGCAGGGAGATACCTGTGTGGGCTACTTAAAGTTAGGGTTGATATTAAATGTCTATTATATTCTTGGCTGATTTCTCTAGTCCCATGTGGAGATTATCTGGAATTCCATTTCTAAGATAGAAAGCTTTGCTTCAAAAATGAATAACCATAGTAGTGGAAATAGATAATCTGGGGAAATCTTAACTTCTTAGGATGATGATTAGCTAGGTTTTAAGGACTAAGTTAAGCTTTGTTTAAGATTGAAGAGTGACAGAAACAGATATAGAGTCATAGATATAGAGGAAAGACGGATGGTTTCCAGAGAGAAAGGGTGTTGGAGGGCTGGGTAAAAAGGTAAAAGGTAAAAGGATCAAGGTAGTTACAAAATGGTCACAGGGATATAAAGTACAGCATAAAAAATTTAGTCAATAATAATGTAATAACTATATATGGTGTCAGGTGGGTACTGGGAATATTAGGAGAATGCTTTATAAAGGATATGATTGTCTAACCCCTATGCTGTTCATCTAAAACTAATATAAAATAATATTGACTATATACTGTAATAAAAATTAAAGTTAAAAAGAAAGAGGAGTGAAATAGAAAAGTCTGTATTTTCCTACTCTAAGATAATTATAAAATTATTTTATTTTTTTGGAGTGTATGTTGGTTATATACATCTGAAAACACATATTCAATACATTTTTTCAAATGCTTGTAAAAATTTATATTTTACTCCTTGAGTGTTAAAGAATCATAGGCTCTAGAACAAGGCTGCTGGGTTTGAATTTGGCTCCTTTCCTCACTAGCCAAGTTATCTTGGCAAGTTAATTAAGTTATTTTACCTCTATCTACTCATGTGTAAAATGAATACTAGTAGACCCCTAGTGACAATCTAATGGGATTATTGTAAAGATTAAATGAGTTAATGCATGTAAACTGCTTAGAACATTGCTTTGCATACATCGAAAAGGCTCAGTATGTGCTGGATATTTTGATGATAACGATGATGATCATTATCATACCAATGCCCCTGGCTTTTTTAAAAAAGGAGTTAATAGAATTTTACTGAGTAAAATTATTTTTGTTAAAACATTTTTACTATAGCCCTAGCCGGCTTGGCTCAGTGGATAGAGCGTCAGCCTGTGGACTGAAGGGTCCCAGGTTCGATTCCGGCCAAGGTCACATGCCTGGGTTGCGGGCTCCATCCCCAGTAGGGGATGTGCAGGAGGCAGCCAATCAATGATTCTCTCTCATCATTGATGTTTCTATCTCTCTCTCCTTCTCCCTTCCTCTCTGAAATCAATAAAGAAATATATTTTTAAAAAAACATTTTACGCCAGAACCGGTTTGGCTCAGTGGATAGAGTGTCAGCCTGCAGACTCAAAAGTCCTGGGTTCGATTCCAGTCAGGGCATGTACCTTGGTTGTGGGCACATCCCCAGTGGGGGGCGTGCAGAAGGCAGCTGATTGATGTTTCTCTCTCATCGATGTTTCTGGCTCTCTATCCCTCTCCCTTCCTCTCTGTAAAAAATCAATAAAATATATTTTTTTTAAAAAAACATTTTACTACAGAAAGTTTCGAACAAATAGAAAGTTAGAATGGGATAATGCGGCCCCCCATAGACCTATCCATGATTCATCTTTAACAATGATAATCTCAAGTCCAGACTTGCTTCCTCAGTCTCTCCACCTATTTCTACTCTACCCCAGATTATTTTGAAGCCAATTCCAAACATATTTTATTTAATCTTAATTTTTTTCAGTGAGTTTCACTTAAAGATAAGGACTCTTTTCCTTAACTCACAATCCCCTTACCATTACCACTCCTACAATCGCCTAGTAGTTATTAACATCCAGCCAGGCTTGACATTTCTCCAATTGTCACACATGCACGTGTGTTTGTGGGTCCACATATCCTTGGAATGATTCAAAATGTCATTCTTCCTTTGTATTTTCTCTAAACTGATACTATAGCTGTTACTTTTTTTAAAAAGAAATGAGAATTTACAGACATTTGAAAAACATTGGGTCAATCACTTTTGGGGTGTTTCATCTGAAAAATCAATTTATACCAAATGATTTCCAAAGATAACATACACTTTTTAATAATTCCATGATAATTTTAGCCTAAAACCCATATGAGAATCAGAGTTTAAATATTCCACAATGCCAAAGCTATTTTATATTTCCGGAGGATAACTTGGGAATTGTGCTCTTTTATTCACTTAGCAATAAGACTCATTTTCAGTTTGGAGACTCATAAATGAAATAGAACTCTGCAGAGGTGACAGGAAACCAAGATAGCAAACCATGGCACCCTGTGAGGGTGCCCAGTGTTTCTCCTCATTTTCTCTCTGCTTCTACAGTAATATGAATTTCGAAGAGGCCTTGGGTTCATGTGACAACTCCTTTCCCCTGCCCCCAGAAAATTCTCAAAACACATTTCAGAAACTCCTTTTTGGCAGATGTAAATTTAAGTAAATTGGCCAAGGTCACAGCACAATAAGGGCAGAGTTATCAAGGGAATGCAGTTTCCTGCTTTTCCACCATCCATGAAATTAGAGTAACTCCACCCCTTAAAATGAAAGAGTCTACTTTTCCTCTCTCTCTCTCTCTCTCTCTCTCTCTCTCTCTCTCTCTCTCTCAAATTATGAACTATGATTTGGAATTTTTTTCAAACCATTCACTGAGGTTCTCAAAAGTGGTCTTTTAGGACCATGAAATGTTTGTGTGTGCATTATTCCAATGACTATTACTGCATATATTACAACCTGTACAATTTGCTTTCAAAGGAGAGTGCATTTTTTGTTTGCGCTGAACCATCAGATTTTCGTTTCATGCACTATGACATGATGAAGCTATCTGTAAGAACAAAACTAGTTCACTTTTCATGGGCAAGCACAGACTGTAAAGTGGATTATTAGAGTACACAGAAATAGAAAATTAGATCAGAAGTGATGTTTTACTGTGAGGTCTTCTTTGGGCTTTACAAAATAAGAAAGAACTAACCTTGTTCTATTTTTGAGTCCTGAAAAAAAAACCCTCATAGCAGGCATATCACCTTTAATTAGGTTTCTGCTTTTGGGAAGCATTTTACCAGCCCCCTTTCATTTATTTTTAATGATGTTATCACTAACAGGCAAGCAGTCCCTTAATAAAACAAAAACAGTTTCTATATAAAGCCTGGTGTACATGTCCTGAGTCAGTCATCTAAAAACAAATGTTATGATTGTTTCCGTTGTGCTCTTAGAACCCTTAATGGCCCTACTGTGCAGATATGCAAAACATCAGCCTAGTAAATATAACCTTGCCTGTTATGCAGCTTTCAGTAAATGCTTTCCCACATTCACTTGCAATATCAGCAGTGAGGTTAAACCTACAGGGCCATGGAAAGACAGAAAGATCAGTTAAGTGGATCTTTTCAGCCTAATCTACACCAGCTCTTTCATGAACACTTGTACTTATGACTTGAGAAATAAGCCACCCAAAATGTTTTAAAGATAAATAATTGTGTGTATTGTGTGTGTGTGTGTGTGTGTGTGTGTGTGCGTGTGTGACTATGTGTGTTTAATGAATAGTGCCATTCCATTTGTGCCAACCAATTCCAAGTAGTGGGAGGGGAAAAATATTCACCGATATCTGTGTACCTTTACTTCCATCTTAATTGCCAAGGGCAATTTGTTGTCAAGGCCAAGCTTGAAAATATCTATATCTATATCTATATCTATATCTATATCTATATCTATATCTATATCTATATATGGCTAATATGCTAAGTGTTCATCCTGGTAATGATGTCATGTAGCAATGTCCGGCTTCCTCTCCCTAGTGACTAGCCTCCTTGCAGTTTCTTCAGCCCAAGAACATGACTTGCTTTATACCCAGGTGGAAACATTTTACACTTTAACCAAATGTCTGTGAAGCGTTTCCCTGTGCCTCATCTCATTTGATCCTCACAGAAGTCCTGGAGTAGGTAGATAGAAGACTCGGTGGAATCCTATTTTCTTTTCATTAGCCGGAAAACAGAGATTTAGGAAACTTGACCCGACTGAAAAGAAGTAAGAAATGGTCAACCTTGAAAATGACTTCAGGTTTTCTCACTGCACAGAATATAGTCAAACACTGCTGCAGTTAAATATTTTACCCTTTGTTCTCCCTGCATGATCTACAATAATAATCTGCTTTGTGTTGATATTTACTGCTGTGTTGCTGACAATTACCTAAAAGAGAAGTTGGGGTGCTTCACTGGGCAGGAAAAAGTTTAGCTAAATCAGAAAGCAGGTCTAATTAAGCAAGTTTTATATATATATATATATGGCTAAGTTGACTCGCGCATGCACAATACATATAAAACTCTTGCTTGTGCCAATTAAACACATGTGTTTCGATCTATCTTTGTCGATCGTGAATTTGCTTGACACTTCTATTATAGAGAAAGGGTGAATAGCGATATTAAATATTTCTTCTAATTAATTTCCTTTCAATGTACATGAATTTGTGCACTGGGCCACTAGTTAAATATATACCTTGATTTAGAGTTTTCCTCATACATAGATGTTTGAAATATAAATACAAAACGGACAGAATTTAAAGACTATAGTCTGAGACTAATGGTAGAAAATAGGCTTTCTCTTTAAAAATATGAAGTTTTTTTAGGGCACTTTGGATGCCTGTTTTTCTTGAGCTATTATACATAGGTACTGTCCTCATAGAACCCCTTGGCTTCCCCCTGTTTAAATTTTCCAATATCCAATGTCCATTCCAAGTGTACCTTGCTGTGAGGATTTTAGCTTTCTTGTTTACTCTCCTATCCACTTGCATGGTCTATATATAATCTCTTCTTTTTCTAAATAACCACTTGGTGCCATTTGAATCAATCTTTTGGCACATAACATTGCAATTATAATTGCATACATTTAAAAAATCTTCTTCTTAGAGCTTCCTCCTAACCCAAGATAATGTCTGTGAAAATGCCTTGTAATCAATAGTGTGGTTTTCCAATAGAAAGCATTTTTAGTTTTTCTATCATGAATGCGGTGCAACCTCAAGGTAAGCAGAGACTACTATATACTTCTCATTTCTGCATGTTGCACTCTTCCAGCTTTTGCCTCCTTTCATCTCATTCACATATTCTTTCAACAGAAATTAATATGTGCTACCCTATATTCAGGGACTGAGACTGCTTATTCTTATGTGGCCTGGTCCCTAACTTTCATCATCATCTCAGAGATGAACTATCCAAAGTTAAGAAACACAGATAAAGGTGAAAGTTGCATATGTGTGTAATAAAGACTTTATGCATTAAATTAGACAGAACTGTGACTCTGATATGTTTTTTTAGCACACCTCCAGCATCTTGCCAAACATGCACTTAACAATGATCTCCTTCCCACAGTAATTTTTTTCCTTTATTCACCCAAACTCAAAATTCAGGGTTCTAAAATTACTTCATTCAAGTAAATCCATGGAACCTCTTAAGTTTGTTTTTATGTTCCTCACAGTCTGTTCTTTCCAAAATCTGTACCCATTGGTTTTTGTGTAATCAACTTACCCTTTTCCTTTAGGTCCTGCTACCGGAAGAGAAATTGATAAAGTAATTCATACTTTTTGCCCTTTCTCAAGTTATTATATCATAATTAATTTTAACTGTTCATGGAACTAACTCCAGGTTAGTTTGCATAAGTCAACTGTAATAATATATAGCAATTATTTTATTATTAACATGATACTTTATTATCGCAAGCTTCAGGGATAAATAATATAGAAACATAGAAACCAGGGGCTTATGGTACAAGACCAGGATTGCTCCATGGCACATTGAAGCCAAGTTTACAAAAGGAAACTTGTAACCGATTTAGTTGGTTTGTAAATTATTAATACTTTACATTTATTAGTATTTTGTATTTTACAAAGCAGTTTTACATAAATAATCTAAATAGATGTGAGCTATAATTCTTTGAGTTTGTAATGACCCCTTTAATAAATAAACCAAATGCATTTCACAGAACATTAGAGAAGGATTCTGTGCTCTAGTATTTGGTAAAACTTGGTAAGCCAGAGCTTGAACTCACACATTCTGAATCCATCCTGCTTTGCTTTTAATTTTGCCAGTCATCACATTTAATGTGATAGCTGTAACACATTATGGTGATAAATTTATAAAAATTTCTGGAGTAATTTTGAGTGCAGAATTTGAAAAATGGGCTTAAAATTAAATATAGAAAACAAGCTTTATTCCATGAGACCCCTGCATATTTTATAAAAATTGAAATAGATACATGAAAGCCATGCAAATAAATTTTAATGTACATTTTGGAATTCTTTATTTTGTGAGAAGATGAAAATAGAAAGGAAGAAAATTATGTGTCCATTATCTGATTTATGATTACACTAGAGGCCCAGTGCATGAAATTCATGCACGGGTAGGGTCCCTAGGCCTATCTAGCGATCAGAGCTGATCAGGGCCTTCCTTCCCCCAGCTGCAGTGCACATCATAGTGAGTGGTTGAACTCCTGGTCAGTGGTACTCCCGAGGGGACAATTTGCATATTAGCCTTTTATTATATAGGATTGTGGGATTACATTTTTAAACCTTATTATTACTTTCTATTTCCAAATTAAAACCAGAGTTCCTAAAGCAGGAATGAATCACAATTGAGGTTATGATTGAACTCAATTTAAATGGTTGTGTTTTATCTGGATATAAGTTTCAAATATTTTTTAAAGCATCAGTCCTTAAGTTTTTAGATTATTTATGCCTCTATTCCAGTTCAATAATGTGGCTGATTAGTTTACAAAAACACAAATACATTTATCTTTCTATACAATTGTGATGTATATATAACATCAATACAATCATGATGTATATTTTAACAAAACAAAAAAATATATTTTTATAAATAATTATTCTCTTTTGTATAGAAACTACCATACTTAAAACTTTGTCAACATTTTTTTCACTCTGCTAGTATAGAAATATAGCCTTTTCATGCAATTTTCCAGAACACTTGTAAACTTTAAATATGAAGATTTTCCCTCTTAATAATGTTGCTGTCTATTCCACATCAAGAGGAATAAATGTGAACCTGCTTGGAATATATAATTTTCTAAAAGTGAGTCTTTTTTTTAGTTAGTTTTATGATGTAATAGAAGACATCAGAGACAAAAATATACATACATACACACACATACATATTTGAAAGAAAATATATAACTCCAACCCAAAAGGATTAGTTATGAAAATAACAACTGAATTAGATTTTATTAACAGGAAAGAAAACATTTTAAAGCAGAGGCCCCGCCTTTTTTTAAACAACATTGTTCCTTAGGATATCCTGCTAAATTGTTATGTGTGATAAGATTGCAGAGAAAAAAGCTTGTCTTCCAGAGTCATCAATCTTACTGATAGTCAGTTATTGAGTAGTGACTTTAAAATATGAGCAAAATCCTGAAATGAAGTGATGAGAAGAATGAAATAATACTCTTTATATGTTATTGATTTTGGAATTTTAAGACTATTTTCTTCTCTTCATATATGTTTTTTCTTTATATTATCTATTATTCTAATTGATGTTAACTGATTATATATTATTATAATACCATTATATTTATTACATAATAATTAATATGTTAATCAGTAGATATTTTTCTGGTCAAAAGATGAAATTATTTGTTAGTTCATAATACATGCTGTTCTATTTTTCTTAAGAAAAATACTGTAGTTTCCTGTAACTGAATTAAAATGCAAAAATATTTTAAAGATAATAGCCATTCTTACTTTGGAATTTAAAAATAATGAGAACTCTTGAACACTGGCTTAACTACTAGTCCCCTGTGGATGTGGAATACTTAAAAAAAGAATAGTACCCCAGTTAATACAGCTTCTAAAATGCTTACTTTATTCCCTGGTCAGCCCCCTTTGCCTCACCCAATTTGCCATTCCAGGTGTTTGGAGTGCTTGTCTTATAGATAGTTGAAGTATTTCCTAATTTAATAAAAGAAAGCAGGATAATTTAAGGATTCTTTTTTTTAAATTAAATCTTTATTGTTCAGATTATTACAGTTGTTCCTCTTTTTTTCCCCCATATCTCCCCTCTACCCAGTTCCCCACCCCACCCTCTGCCCTTACCCCCCCAATGTCCTCATCCATAGGTGTACAATTTTTGTCCAGTCTCTTCCCGCACCCCCCACACCATTTTCTCCCCCGAGAATAGTCAGTCCACTCCCTTTCTATGCCCCTGATTCTATTATATTCAACCGTTTACTCTGTTCATCAGATTTTTTATTCACTTGATTTTTAGATTCACTTGTTGATAGATATGTATTCGTTGTTCATAATTTTTATCTTACCTTTTTTCTTCTTCTTCCTCTTCTTAAAGGATACCTTTCAGCATTTCATATAATACTGGTTTGGTGGTGATGAACTCCTTTAGCTTTTGCTTATCAGTGAAGCTCTTTATCTGACCTTCAATTCTGAATGATAGCTTTGCTGGATAAAGTAATCTTGGTTGTAGGTTCTTGCTATTCATCACTTTGAATATTTCTTGCCACTCCCTTCTGGCCTGCATAGTTTCTGTTGAGAAATCAGCTGACAGTCGTATGAGTACTCCCTTGTAGGTAACTGACTTTTTTTCTCTTGCTGCTTTTAAGATTCTCTCTTTGTCTTTTGCCCTTGGCATTTTAATTATGATGTGTCTTGGTGTGGTCCTCTTTGGATTCCTTTTGTTTGTGGTTCTCTGTGCTTCCTGGACTTGTAAGTCTATTTCTTTCACCAGGTAGGGGAAGTTTTCTGCCATTATTTCTTCAAATAGGTTTTCAATATCTTGCTCTCTCTCTTCTTCTGGCACCCCCATAATTCGGATGTTGGTACGCTTGAAGTTGTCCCAGAGGCTCTTTACACTATCTTGATATTTTTGGATTCTTTTTTCTTTTTGCTTTTCCGGTTGGGTATTTTTTGCTTCTTCATATTTCAAATCTTTGACTTGATTCTTGGGATCCTCTTGTGTGCTGTTGGATCTCTGTATATTATTCTTTATTTCAGTCAGTGTATGCTTAATTTCTAGTTGGTCCTTTTTCATAACCTCGAGGGTCTCACTAAATTTATCAGCGGTTTCTAGAAAATTCTTGAATAGAATTAATTTTGTAAACCTAAGTAATCAATAACTTGCTCTGAAATTTTATGTTTGTGTTTTATGTTATTTTTTGTAGACTAATTATTTTTCAAATATAATCATAGATATTCATAACTTTTTGAAACCTGTAATTAAGAAGATACTGATATTTCTTATTCCAAAGAGACTTTACCATTCTCTAGTCAATATTGATGAAGTCTCTACTTTTTAGAAATTTTTATAAGAAATAATAGAGAATGTGGAATTATAGATTTGAGTGATACTAAAATTTGTCTCATTAAAGCTGCTAGGTTTTTAAAAATTAGAAAAGGAAGGTTGACTTTGTTGCATTTCAACAGTCACTGAAAGTAACTAGATATGAAGTCATTTTTTTCCTATACTCCAAAGTATTAAAAAAAACCAACCTGTTACATACTGTTTTATTTATCTACAGCTGTGTAACAAATTTTAACTAAACTTAGTGGCTTAAACCAGTAAACATTTAAAAATCTCATAGTTTTTATGGATCGAGAATCTGGGTGCAACTTAGCTGGGTGCCTCTGGTTTAAGGCCTCTGATGAGGTTGCAGTTATGCTGTCAGCTGGGCTGCAGCTCACTTAAAGGCTCAACTGGGACATAAAGGACACATCGTACTTGTATACAATGGAATAGCACTCAGACCTTAGAAAAGATAAAACACTACCATTTGCGACAACATGAATGGATCTTGAGAATATCGTGCTAAGTAGGAAAAAGTCAAGAACCATATGATTTCACTCATATGTAAAATAAAAAACGTAAAGGAACAAATGAATAAACCAGGCAAACAAACAAAAACTCATAGACATGGACAACAGTATGGTGATTACCAGAGGGGCAGGCGAGGTGAGGGGGGGGGCAGCAAAGGGTAAAGGGGGTCAAATATATGGTTGCAGAAGAAGATCTGGCTTTGGGTAGTAAACACACAATTTAATATACAGATGATGCATTCTAAAATTGTATACTTGAAACATATATAATTTTGCTAACCGATGTCACCCCAATAAATTTAATAAAATAAAAATAAAACAAAATCTCTGCTGCACAGGGGGAATCTGCTTTGAAACTGACTCACGTGATTTTTGACAGGCCTCCGTCCCTTGTCATGTTACCCCACAGGGCTGTCTCATGACATGATAACTGGCTTCCACCAGGGTAAGAAATGCAAGAGAAAAGAGAGGAAAAGAGATATGGGAACTGCAGACTTTTATAACCTAACCTCAGAAACAGCATCCCATCATATTTGTTTTATTCTATTTGTTAGATCTAACTCACACTAAGGAGAAAGTTCTTGAGAGAATAAGTATAGTAGTAGGGAATAATCATGAGAGGGTATCTTAGGGGCTACCACATGCCCAGAAAAAATAGTCCCCAACTACCTGTCAAGTAAATTAAAATATTTATTTGTTATTTAACATATATATATATATTAATTTTAGAGAGAGGGGAGGGGACAGGGATAGAGAGATAGAAACATGGATGACTCCTGCACGCCCCTAAGGGGATTGAGCCCACAACCCGGGCATGTGCCCTGACGGGGAATCGAACCAGTGACCTCTTGACTCATGGGTTGATGCTCAACCACTGACCCAACCTGGCTGGGCATATTATTTAACGCTTTACACTAAAACAGTGGTCAGCAAACTCATTAGTCAACAGAGCCAAATATCAACAGTACAACGATTGAAATTTCTTTTGAGAGCCAAATTTTTTAAACTTAAACTATATAGGTAGGTACATTGTTATTAACTTAATTAGGGTACTTCTAAGGCTTAGGAAGAGCCACACTCAAGGGGCCAAAGAGCCGCATGTGGCTCGCGAGCCGCAGTTTGACGACCACGGCACTAAAACATCTCACAGATTATGAAAATAGAAAGTGGGCTCTTGATTTAATAATAGTAGTTTTTGTATGTGTTTCTTGCTCATTTTATACTGTAGAAGAGTATACCCTTGTATTGTGAAATATGCAGTGAAGTCTTAAGGATTGAAAGGGGAAGATGGTTCAAACATATGTACACACAGAACAAGAAAGGGAGAGAGAAGACAGAAAGATAAAAAGCAAATGTGGGAAAATGTAAAAATTGGTGACTTGGGGTAAAGAGTTGAAGTAGTTTCCTAGGGCTCTTGTAACAAAAGGCCACAATCTTGGTGGCTTAAAGCAACATAAATTTATTTTCTCACAGTTCTGGAGGCCAGGAGTATAAACTCAAGGTGTCAGCAAGGACAAGCTATCTCCAAGAGGCTATCAAAGAGAATTTTCTCTTCTAGCTCTGGCAGCTGTGAGCATTCTGTGACTGGCTACAACATTCGGATCTCCCTCTCTGTCTTCTCTTTGCCTCCTCCTCGACTCTGTGGACCTGTCTGTCTCTCTCAAATCTCCCTCTGACTTTCTCTTTTAAAGAAAGATTGGAATTAGGGTGCATCCGAAAAACAGGATGATCTCTTCATCTCAAGAGCCTTAACTTAGTTACATCTGTGAAACCCCAATTTACAAATAAGCTAGCATTACTAGGTTCCAGGGATTAGAAAAGGACATGTATGTTGAGGGTCCACCATCCAACCAACCACAGGTTATAAAGGAATTCTTTGTACAAGTCTTGTAACTTTTCCATAAGTTTCACGTTATTTAGGAGCAAAATTTTAAAGAACGAATCAAATACTATAATCAAAGATCATAATATCTGACATGCCAACTTTCTTTTAAAGATAAAACTCAAAAATATGCACAATATACAAAATTGGAATAATGTCCTTTGTGAATTTGTGCTTTAGCATCATTCATTGTTTGAAGTCTTTAGAGATTATGTGATGTCAAAACTCTCTTCCATGTTGTCTGGTCTCTCAAACTTTTGCTTTAATCTCCTGAGAACATTTAGGATATCAAAGGTCACTTTTATTTTAAAAGGAAGAACCCTGTTCTCAATTTTACTCTTTGTAGGAAGACAAAATGATACTTTCTATGATGCTAATTGCCACAAGATGACAACTTCTTCTAAGGTAGTAGGGTCTTGATACCCTCAAAATATTTTGTCTTGTTTGTTTGATCTTTGATTAGTTTGTTTTCTTTTATATAATGTTTATTGATCTTAAGAATCGCCCTTTAAAAAGATTTTTAAGCAGTCACTCACTCTGCCCTAAATTTGATTGTTTGTTAGAGTTACAGTGACCGTATGTAATATCTCTACTATGTAAAATAATAAATGAATGAATTCAATCAAATAAGTTTATACCAAATAATAATCTACTCACATATAGCTGAAAGCATGAGAACCAAGATGAGCATTCAATTGAGGAACTGCAGAAAAAAACATGAAACATATGTATGCACCATTTTAATCTTATACTGGGGAAAAATGAGTAGTAATGGGATAAGGATGGAAGAGAAATTGCTTTGCTAACTATAATAATTAGGTATTTAATGATTGGGATTGGTCATTCTAGAAAATACTTCTTGAGGCTTACAGATTGTAGGGTTTTTCAGTATTCTCTCTCCAATGTCTATCCTCAGCACACTATTTATGTTAAGTAAACATTGGTTACATGAATGCATGTATCATGAGTGATTTAATTAATTCACACAACAAGCAAACATAGTCAAGCTTAAATGTTTTGAAGTTTAAATAATCGTGGGATGATGGAACTTCTAAAAAAGGTGTGTGTATGTGTGAGTGTGTGTGTACCCAAAGATACGATGCTTTTTTCTTGGACAACCTTTAAGAAATGTGGAGTCACAGACTAAAGCTGAACACAGTCTCAGGTGCTCATCTGGTTCTATGCCTTTCTTCAGGAGACAAGCAGTTATTATCCCCATGACCTATTAAGCCACATGTTCTTTAGCATGTGACAGCTAAGGTGATGCTGAGCAAAAAATATTGCTCTTCCTTCTTAAACAATTTCACATGCACAAAGATGGTTAACAAGCGCCTTTTCAGAGATATTGTGAGAAAACACTAGCAGCCTTGGTCTGGAGGAGTAATTTACGACAGCAAGGTAAATGGTGTCCAAGATCACCTTGATCACATTAGCCATCCCCTGCTGTCTTTCTTTAACCCTGTTGACAAGTGGAATAAAAAAAAAATAAGAACCCAATGAATCCTACTTCAGCTGCTTACTCCGTTTCTTCCTCTGGTACTTGCTGCCTCAGATCATCTGTGAGTAAGTTAACAGAGGAGGGACTGGAAGGAGAAACTGCAGAGGAGTGAGTGAGTGAGTGAGTGAGGTTGGAGTGTGGTTAATAGAAGGCCTTGTGTTATTGTTCCTCTCCCCAAATTATACTCCCTTTCAGTTCATTAACTAGAAATGTGGCAAGGTGAGGGAGATGAATTTAACTTGTTCTGACATTAGTTACAGACAGAGAAGTGTAGCAGCTTCCATAGTACTTCGGCCCCAGAGAGAGTTAATTGGAAAACGTGTTGTGTGGTTAGGTGTCGTAATGAAAAATAAAGAAATGATTGAGAACTGTGGAATCAAATTATAAATATAAATGCAGGTGTGCTGAAGTTTCTAGCCACTTGCAAAATTGAGAAATACTATCAGGATGTGCAAATACATTGCTCTAATTAATTTTCCTAGTGTGAAATAAAATATTTATAAAATTGAGAATTCTGCTGTGAATAAAATCTTCTCTGTGATATAATAAACTAAAATAAGCCATACTTTGTATCTATCTTAAATGAAACTGAACATATTTAACTAATAAAGAACTAAGTAAAAGGATTTCATTGTAAGTAAAAATAATTTATATTGGGGCATTACTCTAAGTTGCTTAAAATAATGAAAGATATTTAATAAACAAAGTAAAGACTGATTTATCTTAGAGGACTTTATATTTGGTTTTTAAAAATATTGTTATGAAAGCCATATTATCTTACCCTTCTTTAGAACCCTTCTTCATGGAGGGTAGGCAGGTGAGAAGAGATCAACCAGAGAAGTTGTATGCATATATGTATAACCATGGACACTGATAATAGGGTGGTGAAGGCTTGGGACTGGGAGTGGGCTAGAAGAGGTCAATGGGGGAAAAAGGGAGACATATGTAATACTTTCAACAATAAAAATTAAAAAATGAAGAATTAGACCTTTAGTTTTAATGATATTGAACAATTCAGTTATAACTTAGAATGATTATATTTGATTCCAGTTTGTCTTTTTAGATGTGAAATGAAAAGTTTTATTTGTACAATATTTTGTAGATTTCTTAAGAAGAGATTTGAACAAATCATTGACATAAAGGGTTAATTGAGAAAGAAACATACTAATATGCAAAGTATTTCTCTTATATGGAGCTCTAGAAAGATTCTATTGTCAATCCAAACAGAGCAAACTAAAATGAGATAATTGGGAAGGTGCCCATAAAGTCAGCCTGGATATATTATCACAACTATATATGAGATAATATTTGTTTTAAAAAGATTCTATGGCACTGTAAACTCAGTCTCATTAGAGACTGCATTTAAAAGGCTTATAAAGTTACTCATTAATGTTATCTTGTTGTATCTCCACAGCTTTTTCATTAAAGAAAATTCAGCAGAAAGCATTTTCTCCTGATAGCAGGAACCAATTTGCAATAAATGTTCTGGAAACCACTAGGGAAGCCATTACTGAGGTCTAATAAAAACAGACAAGCGTAACTTGTTCTATATTTTTGTTTCAATCACATACAGATGAGACCCCGCTTTCCACACCAACTGCAAGAGACAGCCTTGAGAAACTTTCTCTAACTGGGCATGGACAACCACTACCTCCCGGATTTCCGTCTCCTTTTCTGTTTCCTGATGGATTGTCTTCCTGACTAACATACAGGTAGGTCTTTTTGCAACCTGCGAGCAAGGAACATGAAAACCCAGTAGCAGAGTTTACAAAGTCATACTTCGACAGTTTAAGCTACTCGTGAGTTTGACTGAACCATGGTATTCAACTTTTTCCAGCAATTTAAGATTTTAAACTTGCTACACTAATCAAATTGGTTTAGAAATACACAAATATGTATGTTGAGCCTTAAAAAACACTTACATGAAAAATGACCTAGGTGTTTTAAAAATCACGTTGCCTAAGTGTTCTTGTTTTTGCTGACTAATGGGAAGAATTTAAATGTTTAAGTTTGCCTGATTTACTAAATGACGGCACACTAGTTCTAATAAATATTTAGTTATTTTTAAACTGTTGGACTTCCAGTGAGGAAATGATATGTTTAGTCACTTAAATACATCTAGTGTGAAGGAATCCAAAAACATCTCTTCTTTCATAAGTAAGTTTGTTTCAGTTAATAGGGTTTCTTCAAAGAATAGACTTCAAAAAGCCATACAAAACTTTCCACGGATTTCCTATGTAGTCCTCAGGATGTATATTTTATGTACAGTACATTATGAATCAAAAATACTTGCAGTTAACAATAACATAGAGCATGGAGCCAAGTAATAAGAGCGTGTGGGATAAAAGAAAGCATAATTTTCTTGCCCACACATGAAGTGATCATGTGGGCCCCAGATGGGGATTTTTGCCATCTATTTCTCCACATTTGGAGTAGCTAGTAGTATGAATGTGCTTGCAGATACTGTGCTGATAACATATTTTTTTCAATTTTTACCTTAGCACTCCATCCTTGGTGATATTTTTCTGTACACATTTCCTACCGTATTAAACTTTCTCCCAGTAGAAATGTAATTAATTTTATTTACCTCTCCAAGGATATAACAGAAGGCCTTTAATGGAACATATCTTCTCATATATTAATGTGGCATTTTTAATACTAATGTAATTAGAGTCTCCAGAACTGTATTCAACTTTAAGGTTTTATATCTCAGTAATTGAAATAAATCATCAATCTGCCCAAATTTAATCAAGGCCAAATAGTTGATTATATTTTAAGGTAAACATAATACTTTTTCTAAATTTGACTCATAGTAATTTTGCTATGAGATAGATTTTTACAATTTCTCTCTTTTGTTAAATTAAATGCTTTCAGAAAATATCCCTCAACATTTTTGAATTTGCATTGTGACAATAGGGAACAATTCATTTTTTTAAATGTATACAACTCTATATGAAGCAAACAAACAAACAAAAAGGAGGCATTTACTTAAAATCCTCCATCTAGTTGTATGTATTTTCACTAACTAAAAACTCTTTAACCAGGAAAGTGGTAATTTCATTTTAATTTTGGCAGAGAAAACATTTCTGTGTTTCTTCAGTGTAAAAGCAGCTTGCACACCTGGAGAGGGGGTTGCACGTGGCCTCCTCTGTTGTGTGGATACCACGTCTCTAGAAGAAATACTGTCAATTTGGAAATGTTCACCCATCCCAGCCCAGTGTTACCCAGACAAGAAATGTTATCTACATCGCCTCAAACTATAACTATTTCTTTAAAAAGAAAGAAAGAAAGGAAAACCCTAGTTTTACCATGTATACATTTAGACACTGTTTATTTTATAGAAGGCATCTCTAGATTGAATATACTCCTCTTTCTATGCTCCAGCCAGCCCCAAAGACATATTTTAGCAAGAGTTGATGATAGGATGATAGTGAAGGCAAGCTAAATGATTTCTAGTTCAAAATCATAGCAATCTGAGACTGATAATGTTAGAACCCCTACAATAAGAATACTGTATTATAAATAAATTATACATGTCGACTACAGTCTTACATATATGTAATGTGAATATAGATGTAGGTAGTCTATATGTATATATATATGTATTTAATATATATGCATATAGGCATACACAGGTATATATATATATATATATACACACACATGCAAATACACACACAAAATACATAGGTACATGTACACATATACACACATACATACACACTGAATTTATGATTAGTAATTGTTTTATAGAAGGTCATGGATGATAGTTCTTTTAATATTGCCACATTTATTGAGTTATAGTAATATCCTTAGAATAATATAGAATGTTTAAACAGTCATGATCCTGGCTTATTGGACATACAGTATAAATATTTTTGCTGTCCAAATTCTAATTTTGGTAATTACATTCTGCCTACCTCAATTTCCTCTGCAATTTCAATTACATGCAGTGTGTTCTCTTCTTTCTATTTCAAGACGGTCACCTTTTTGGTATGTTTAAAGCTCCATATTTCCTTTGGAGGTATTTTATCAGAATAGTAATGAAAAAGAATTGAGTTGAAAATGTTTAATTTTTCAAATCATACAATTTCATATCTAAAATTAAAGATTCATTATGCATATCTGCTATTGTAATTAAACCCAGGTTATATTTAAATTTAATGTACATGAACTCTGTTTTTTTCTTAGAATAAATGACCAAAAAACCCTTCAAAATAATATGTTTAAGGAGTAATTGTTCTAATATCCAATAATTTAATTTCTGATATTCTATAATTTAATAATTCTCAGTTTTAAAATTTATAATGGATACTATAGATGTTTCTTTCAGGACATGTTATAAAAATTGAATTTCTATAAATGTTATTTTTTGTGCTTTAAAAGAGGACCTGTAGAATAGTACTATATATTAGTATACTAATATTTTCAAATATATTATATATAGTATAGAAAAACACTATATCTACATTTTTGGTACCAGATTTTACCAACTCTGTTTTGAAACTTGAGTTTTTTGGAAATTAAAAGTAATAATGGGTAAAGATGTCTACAATAAAAGATAGTAATTTCAATTTAGTGAGAGGTATGATACATGCTAGATTTTGCTTTTGGGGGGTTTTAAAATTTTTATTTTATATGAAATTTTGTTTTTGTTTTTTAAATGTTGGCAGTCTGTCATATGGCTTTATTATCAAAATATATCTATAGAGAACTCCCTGTGAAATTTCAGGTGAGGAAACTAGAAATTTAGTGTCAACGTACTAGATGTGACACCTTCAAACATTAATTACCGTTTGAACACATTCAAAGGAGAATTTTACCAAGTATTTTTAGTCTGAGCTTTCATGTAATAATCATAGCTAGGATCTATTAGTACACAGACTTGGGAATAAATAATATACCTTATTAAAGTAATTATTTAAAGTAACTTATAAATGTTAAAATATCAATAGGTTAATAAATAAAGAGTAGAAATATAAAATAAGGGTAGAGAATATAAAATTTAGTTAGAGATGAGGCTGGCATTGAAATATATGCCATAAGGGAATATATGACAGGAGTTTGGTTCACTATAGTTTTTCCATATGGAAGAATTAAACAAAGAAGAAAGACTTAAAAATAATGTTAAAACCACAATAAATGGCTGTCCCAGATTGATTCACTATGGTTTCATAAATACACATAATCCAACTGTGGTATTTAAGAAGTATGCTCTACTTCTTGTTTGAGGTAAAAAAAAATGAAAAAGAATTTGTCTTAGTACTAAGACCAAAATACTCCAATCTCCCAGGCTTTACATTTTGATAACATGTGTGTATATTTCATACATTTTAAGAAATTAACTTTTTTCATTTCCATTGTTAATACATAATTGTAATTATAATAGGGTTAAACAAAATAATTAGGAGGAAACTTTTCAAAAAGATAAAACAACAAAATAGAGCTTTGGCTTCAAAATATGGGTAGGTTGAGATCAGATATGTTGTTCTTACACTATATCTTTTTCTCTTTAATCATAAGTATGCATTATATCTTCTCCCTTTTATTTCCATTACCATTTTGTAAAAAGAGATAATAAAAAAATTCCAGTAAAATGTATTGAATATTCTAAAGATGGTTTACTATGATGAAGAGAATAAAGCTCTTAAAAATCTGGAGTATATACCATATTTACTATTTTACATCATACTCTACTATACTCTTTCACTTCTGACATTTCTGGTCATCAAAAGTGTCTGGTAGTTTATCCCACATCAAGTAATTCTGCAACAATAGCTGAGTGCCCCACATTTTAATTCAATTCTGACACCACATACCTGGATAATCAATTCCACAAGACTGCCATTGCCCCCACTTCATATGCCGATTGCAAGTCTAGGTTGTAAATTGTGCTTCTGACCAACTGACCCACTCAGGTTCCTCACTAGCACAACTCAAGAACTCAGGAAAACATTTCACTTGCTAGTCCTATAGATAAAAGCCTAATATACTAAGTGTCCAGTCGTCTGGTGACCAGTCAACTATTCAACCAATCAAAGCATAATATGCTAATGATATGCTAAAGCCACTCAACCGTTCACTATGATGTTCACTGACCACCAGGGAGCAGACAGTTGACTAGTCGACCAGTTGCTATGACGTGCACTGACCACCAGGGGGCAGACACTCTGACCGGTAGGTTAGCTTGCTGCTGGGGTCTGGCTGATTGGGACTGAGTGAGATGGGCCAGACATGCCCTGGATTCATCCTGTGGTCCCTCCCTGGCTGGCCAACCTCCCATGTCCTTCCCCAGCCAGCCCTGATTGGCCCCGATCAGGACGGGGCAAAACAGGGTAGGACACACCCTGGCGCCCTCCTGCTGTCACTCTCTAGCCCTGATTGTGCACTGGTGGTGTCCCTTGGCTGGCCTGTGCCCTCTCTCAATCCGGGTCACCTAGGGCAGTGGTCAGCAAACTCATTAGTCAACAAAGCCAAATATCAACAGTACAATGATTGAAATTTCTTTTGAGAGCCAAATTTTTTAAACTTAAACTATATAGGTAGGTACATTGTTATTAACTTAATTAGGGTACTCCTAAGGCTTAGGAAGAGCCACACTCAAGGGGCCAAAGAGCCCCATGTGGCTCGTGAGCCACAGTTTGCCGACTACGGACCTAGAGGGATGTCAGAGAGCCAGTTTTGACCTGAACCCGCAGGCCACTCCCCTCAGGAGGGTGCCAGACGCAGGGCTCACTGTTGGTGGGTACTACTGTGCCAGCGCGAACCTCTTTAGCACTCACCTCTCCCGATCAGGACTGATTGGGACCCCACCCGTGCACGAATTCATGCACAGAGCCTCTAGTTTATTATAAGAGGATATTATTCAGGAACAGCCATATGCAAGTGAAACATGGGGCAAGATATATGAGGAGAAGCTCAGAGCTTCCATGACCTTTCTGGGTACACCACACACCCAGCATTTTCACTTATTGACCAACCTAGATGTTCTCACTTTTGAGATTTTATGGAGGTTTCACTTCCTATGAAAAATTGATTAAATCATTCATCACAGGTGACTAATTTACCCTCTAGCCCATCTGCTCTCCCTGGAGATCAGAAGGGTGAGGCTGAAAGTACCAACCCTCTAATCAAAGGGTGGGTTCCCTCACATCCAGTTTCTATTTTTAGGGACTTTCCAAGAGTGACCTTATTAACATAAACTCTGGTGTACTTGAAAGAGGCTTATTATGAATAACAAGACACTCACTTTACTTTTATTGCTCTTATCACTTAGGAAATTCCATCCAATGTAGGATTTCAGTGCCAGGATCAGCATAAGCACAGGATCAGTATATATATATATATATATATATATATATATATATATATATATAATCACAGTATCACAGTCAGTCTCTAGCTGATTATATACACTATTAGATGAATCTTCTTTTGTTGTTATTGTTAATTCTCACCTGAGGATATTTTTTCCATTGATTTTTAGATAGAGTGGAAGGGAGGTGGGATGGAGAGGTAAAGAGAGAGAGAGAAACACAGTTATTAGTTACCTCCTACATGTGCTCCCCAACAGGGGCCAGGTTTCTGACCTACAACCCAGATATGTGCTCTTGACTGGGAATTGAACCTGAGACCCTTTGTTGTACAGGTTGATGTTCTGACCATTGAGAACACTGGCCAGGGTTACATGAATCTTCTTTATAACCTTACACAGTGGATTTTGTTGCCATTCCCATTCTACAGATGAGAAAATGGAGGCAGATAAACTATTTGATTAAGGTCACTCAATGGTGGTGATATCTGAACTTAAACAATGGCTGACGAATTGCAAAGTCATGCAGATCATATGATGGTTTATATCTGGAAGTGCTTTTGATGGACAGTCCATCATTGATCCACTTGGAGCATAGTAACCATAACATTAAACCAAGTATAGCTATATCTTTTGTTACAAGAACTTCTGTGAAAAAATGAATCAGTCGTTACTCTTTTAATCATAATTTTTCTGTCTACAGAAGTTCTTGATCTAAAGAGACATTATTCCTTCCCATCCCAGGAAGAAACATGAAAAGGAATGATTAAGGTTAAATAAGCTGGGGAGTTCTGATCTAGGCTTAGCGAATTTACTAATTTGGGATCTTGGACAAGTCACCTGATCCTCCTGGGCCTGGGTTTTCTCATATGTAAGAGGTTTTAGTGAAAATGGGAGATTGCTAAAAACCCCAACTAGGTTATTTGCTCTCATTAGAAGATTTAACACATTATTGAGCACAAATTTTGCCAAAGGAGTTTCACTGACACTCAAGGAACCTTACTTATCATCCAATTCTGAAACAAAGTAGTCTAAAAACAAACATGGACCAAGAAAACTTTTTTTGTCTAGGATCTAACTAAGATATTAAGGAATGTTTCTTTCATATCAGTATCACTGTGGATACTCTTATACAAGCAGAGATTTGTGCTTTCTAGGCTATAATAAAAATAGTTATAACATTGCTAGATCAATTATAGTGCCTTTTTAAAAGAAATATGTAGAGACTCCTCCTATAAAAACTTATGAAAATAATTTAATTTACAAGATATATTATTTTAGAAAACAAAACTATTAGTGTGTTATGATAACCATTATGCCTCACTTATGGGAAAGAAATTTGAGGCTAAACAACTCTTGTCTCTTATAATTGCTGTGACATCGAGTAAGCTTAAAATGCATTTCTTTAGAATCGTCATTGTCCAACTTCAAGATCATGAAAATTGACCTCCCCTTGGAGGAAAATTCACATTTTAAACCAGTGTCTTTTACTGTAACTCACATGTCATCACAGAATGTTGCTCCATACTGCATGTCCACCTGAGACCCAGCACTTAGCATGACCTTTTGCACATGACCCCCCTGGACAATTTACAGAAGTTACACAAATCTGAAACTACCATTACCACTGAAAGTTAAAATGGCATCCTAATGATTGGTAGCTGTGATGAGCACTACTTGCTACAGCTTTTCCCAGCCCCCTGCTGCATTGAAGTTTAATCGGTTTTCTGTCTGTTTTGCAGCAGGGCTGTCATGGGCAATAACATAATTTTGCATATGCATCAGTTTGGCTCTAGTGCAGATTTTTGTTCACATTGGACTCCTACTGATGTGCACTGATTTAAAGTCTACAAATGAAACTTAATTTTATATAGCTTATGAGTAGTCCCTAGAGGGTATTGGATCCTAAAAGCTAATATTTTTCAGACATAATCAGCAGGAATAGGTAATGTATTACCATTAGCTACATTAGCAGCAAATATAACAAAAGGAAACAGTAAACATAAATGCTCTTAGCGACTTCATACTTTACAAGAAATATTAATACAAAATAACACAAATTAGGGTTGCAGTTTAATGTTATTCAACATGTTTATTCATAATGAGTGTTTCATATTTAAAGAACACCAAAATACTGTGTTTTATCAGCCAAGGACAGTAATAGTTTAATAGTAATCTATTTTAAACAGATAGTGATAACGCAACCAATCAACACATTAAGTGGTGCCAGCATTGGCATCTTGCTAAATAATCTCTAGACATTGCAGAGAGTACATCTTTCAAAGATAAGTCAACAAGAGCAATCAGAGCAGAAAATTAGAGTTTGGTATCTTAGAATTAAAATACAGCTAAACTAAAGTTTTAATTGGGGTGATCTGAAAGGGCACTTGATGCAATGATCTCTTTCATTTGTTACTAATTGTTTGTTCCTGATAAAGGAAAAAACACACACATATACAGGAATGTTGCTGAATTGAGTGAAGATGGCAGTTTCCTTAGCAGCTATGTTTTATTGTCAAAAACGAGTGTGGGGGAGGGGCAAACTGTCTCACAGAAATCCTTTAGCTTGTTTCATATCACAATAATTAATCCAGGGAATTCAGGGTCAGGTACAACAACCATGAAATAATTTCTACATGCTTGAAAAGAGGCTAGACATGGCTTATGGCAATGCTGCATTGGTCGGCAGAAGTTAAGGGAACATCTTTTTTGTGGTAACAAGTCAAGAGTTGCAATTTCTGATTCAAGCTGCTTATGTTGTCTACTGCAAAGGGGTCACATGGCAGAGTAGATCTACGAATGGATCAACTTCCATTTCCTATATAACTTCTGCTGCAAATGTCAGATTCTGATGTTCATGGACCAAGGCAAAATATCTTCTACTTCCAAATAGCTTTTTGTATTCCTGAGTTGCTAAAAATAGAAATTTTAGCTTTTATTTTTACTAACAATTTTGCTGATAATTTTCTAAAGCATCTTAGGAGAGAACATATGCAACATGCTTTGTGTATGTTTTACATATTCTCATAGCCTCATTTTCAAACATCTCAGAACATTATTAAATTAAAAATAGCATAAAGATTAAAAAATTAAAAAATAGCATACAGGGAATCAATAGATGACTCCATAATCAGTTGAATAAATAAACCCTGCCTTTACCATTTGCTCATGAATTGCTATCTTGTCAAATAATCCCCTACAAGTTATTCTTGATTTATTATGAGTATTTTAATGCTCTTTAGAAAATAATGCACTACGAAGCCACTAAGCTTTAGATTCCTTACATATATATCTCAAGAAAAAATACCAGTATTATAATTGTTATTCAGCAAATGTTCAAAATATACTATATTATAGGCTCTCTCTGGGTCCTAGGGGCATAGTCCCAAATGAGAGAAAATGTCCCTGCCTCTGAGAGCTTTCAGTGTAGTATGGGAGACGCAACATAAAGCAATAAACAAATATATGACAACATTACATAATAGATGCTATGGCCCTAACCGGTTTGGCTCAGTGGATAGAGCATCGGCCTGCAGACTCAAGGGTCCCAGGTTTGATTCCGGTCAAGGGCACGTACCTTGGTTGCGGGCACATCCCCAGTAGAGGGCGTGCAGGAGGCAGCTGATCGATGTTTTTCTCTCATCGATGTTTCTAACTCTCTATCCCTCTCCCTTCCTCTCTGTAAAAAATCAATAAAATATATTTAAAAAATAGATGCTATGAAGAATTTTGAGGAGGGACTAACAAGATATGTTTGGGTAGGTGGTAAGAGAAGGCCTTTCTTGGGTGGTGACTAAGCAAAAGTGAAATGAAATGAGGACATAAACCACAAAAATTGGAAGGAAAAGCATTCAGGAAGGGAACAGAAAGAGCAAAGTCCCTTGTGCAGAAACAAATTGGGAACCGTAAAGAAGCCCACTTTATCTAGTATAATTTTCGTAGAAAATGGTGGTGAAGAGCTCCCAGAGATAGGTGGGTGGTGCCAGGAACACTTGGGGTTGCAAAAACCATGTTCAGTCTAATGTTTAACTCAGTTCTTTTTTACACATGCTTATGTGCTGCCCTCATTTAGCGTTAGATTTAAATATTCTGATTAGAAGCAACTGAACTTGAATGCCGAAAGTATTTGCCTTCCTAAAATATTTTCATTAGATTTAGAAATGTTGTGCTTTAATTATAGTGCTTGTCCTAGTAAGTACAGAGTGAATGCACAAGAATGGAAGAATTTGACAAGAGGGTTCTTCTCTTTTGAAATGCTTTTAAGTAATGAATGAAATGTGCTTTGTACCAAAATATATCAATTCTCAATACTTTCTTTGTACAGGGGCTCTTGAAAGTTGCCATAGATAATGCCAGAGCTCAAGAAAAACAGGTCCAACTGGAAAAAACAGAGCTGAAGATGGATTTTTTAAGGGAACGAGAACTAAGGGAAACCCTTGAAAAACAGTTGGCTATGGAACAAAAAAATAGAGGTATTTTCAAACTTCCAAACATGTTTAACACTTTATGTAAAATATTTACAATAACAGTACTATGCTTGGTGATTTACTATACTATCAGACTATACTTTTTGTTTCTTACTTGTAGCTAAAGTTCAAAGCAAAACTGGAATCCTGGGCTCATGTATTTCTTAATCTCCAGTGTACATGGTTTCTCTACTGTTCATACCCCAAGATATTGAAATATATCCATTATATCATTAATCACATAATTTTTATTATGAGCTTAACAAATTTATAAATTTAAGATGCACAGCCATGAAGATACATTTTATATATATTCACACTTGCCTTTTGAAAAACTCGAGTTAAAATCATAAAGCTAAAAGAGAAAATACTGATTATTCAAGTGAAACAGATTTAGTAAGATATTTATCAAATGAAATTGAAGACTGATGGATGTCTGAACAAATGACCAAAGGTGAGTTGTATAATAAGGCTTCACTCAACAAGGTCAAGTACACATTAGAGTAGAAACCAATATGAGTGTTTATTGGGTAAAAATAATAATATTCTCAATCTGTTGCTTCTTTTAACACACTCTACAATGTATGTATACATAATTTTAAAGATCATTTATATTTGTGTGTTTATTTTATGTATGAGATTGAAGAATATTTTGTTTACAACCAACTTTCCCATTGCCTCAACAATAAGTTTCTCCTAAGTATTCTAGAAAGAGTGCTTCTTTTCTTTCATTTAATAAGTATCCATAACAAATACTATATATATTCTTCTTTTGGATATTTGACATTTAAAAATTAGTGTTCTGTTTGTTTTCAAAACTGACAGGACTTAGTATGTTTTTTCATCAGTTACTATGAAGCCACAGCTAGAGGATTCCTGGGATGAAGTTGATTTAGGAAATTGTCAACCCAATAGTACAGTTCTAAATAATGTGGCTTCATTAATATAATCAAAACAAGATAAACATTGGTAACAAGGTATGTTCTAAGTGCATAATGAAATTTGGTTGGAGTTCCTTATATGGGACCATATTCCATATGATAGCCATGTCTTGATTTTGTCTGCACCTGGAAAAGTCTTTCTTTTAAAATTTTTTTTACAAGACTTAAAGGCAGATACTTGAATTCCTAAATTAGCTTTTGGTTACTTGAGGGACCTTAAGAGTTTTATTGGTTCAAATCTGTTGGATTTATACTCTGTTTTACTTCTTTATCCACTAGAGGGCAAAAAATTTCACAGTTCATACCAAGAACTCCCATTTAATTAATTGTGAACAATAAATCAAAGGTAATAACTGTCAATAATTATCTCTTATGACTGTACCTATTGAAGCAATGTATTATTCTGAAGTGAGAACACGGCATTCCCATTTGGTTCAATCACACAGGAAGGAGACAGTGAGCGGCCAGTGGCAAGGTGATGGCTATTGAGTGTTTAGTGCCATGAGTGTGTACAATCCAAATAATAATTCAGAAGCTACTGTTTCTTTTCAAAGAGACTTATAAGCAATCATCTTTGGAAAGGGAAATAGTAGGACTGTGATTTTGTTAAGATAAGCATATAATTTTCATACTATTAAGTAAAGGAAATTAGCACATTTATTTGAAACCAGCTTTGTTTTTTTCTATACGACGGTAGCCAATGTACACTTTCTGTGAATATATGATACCAGCAACAATAAACTCAACAAGATAATGGTCTGACCTCTTAACAATATTAAAAATTATACAAATGGGATATATGGACACTAGAAGTTGTAACTAAAATTCTTTCTTGAGGCATATTACCCTACTTTATATACTGACTCAACACTGTGTTACAGAATTTTTTTTAAATCTGTAGTAAGAAATCAAATAGCACACTTAGGATGATTGCTCCTTATTACTAACAGAAGGATTTTCTCATACAGATTCTGTCACATTAAATCCACAATATTTAACAGCCATAAAAAAAGTATTTCAAAGAAAAACATTTGTATGCTTCCCATATGCTGATTGCTTACTTTATGTACATACTGTAAAAAAAATCATACTGAAAATACAGCTGACATCCATGTTATGAAGAGCATTCATTTGTCATTATTTATTGATTACATATTGCAATACAAATATTTAAATTCTCCAGTAGAAAAAAATGTATCATAATCAACTTTTTGTATCATAATCTACTTTCTTATACCATGGCACATTATTGTTAGCAGTAGCATAATTAGCAATGAGGTTTTATTCCCCACCAAATGCCTGAAGAATAAAAGTATAACTTTCTTGAAATGTGTTATAGTGTATATACATTTGCTATGAGGTAATTATTAATAATTATTATTATAATAGCTTCATCCAAAATATTTCTGCTTATATATGTTAACAGTAATTAAAAATATGTAGCTCCTCATATAAAATAATATTGTATTTCCTAAAATTTCAAGATAGAAAAAAAATTCAAGATAGAATTATTAAAAGTTTAGCTGGTGTAACATTGTTTTATAAAAAGGGAAATATGCCATTTACTACTCAAAATTGGTGCTTTATAAATAGGAGGCATACTTATACATGTTTGTGCTATTCTAAACCACTCTGCACTATTCTGATTCAAGGGCAGAGACTAAGCCCAAACATTCCTTTAATTAGGCTTCCTTTATCAGTGAATTCAAATATTTACTAAAATTAGTTTCCCATTAAATCTGTCTCTAAAAATGATAATTAAAGCCATTCTTACATTGTAATATAGTTCAAGGCTAAGTAAAAAATTGGCCTCCTTGGACATTTTACTGGGATTTATTTTAAGGTTGCATTTTTCCACTTCCTCTGCATAGGTAGACTCAATCCAGTGGAGGGGAAAAGAGTATTATAAGAAAGGTAGATCATTTATAAGTTTGATAAATGTTTAATTTAATACTGTAAAAATTTAAGTAAAAATAATGTGGACTCTTTTCTAGCCATAGTTCAAAAGAGGCTAAAGAAGGAGAAGAAGGCAAAGAGAAAATTGCAGGAAGCACTTGAATTTGAGACCAAACGGCGTGAGCAAGCGGAACAAACACTGAAACAGGCAGCTTCAACAGATAGTCTCAGGGTCTTAAACGGTAAGAGGTGCATTTCTATGTGTTGCTAACTAACTTTCATTTTTCAATAGACAATTTAGACAAGTGTTTGTGGTTTTGTCTATATTTAGGTCCTGTCATTCATTTAATTGTGCTCCTAGCACAATTTAATTGTGGTGTGAAGAATAGTCACATGTGTTGAGGGAAATGTATTATTTCATAGGTGCTTCCATTGTTTTGTTACTTAACTCCAGCATCTGGGACCTGGCATTGCCTCTCTGTTTAACCAAATCTGTCTCTACTGAAACATGATAAAATAGTAACCTGAGAACTCCCCAACCCCCATCCAGTTTATGAACAAATTTGTGTTATTTATCAATTCAAACAAATCTTTTGATAATTCTTATGGTTATAGTCTCTGTTCCACCTTTAAAAGATGACATCTATTTAGATAATTTTAATTTAGCACCAGAGTAAGAGGTCACTCTTTTTTTTAAAGGACAATATTATCAAATGAAATGTGTGTCACTCTTACCTTTCTGTGCTTCTAGACTCGCTGACCCCAGAGATAGAAGCTGACCGCACTGGCGGCAGAACAGATGCTGAAAGGACAATACAAGGTAGGAATTTGCAAAAGGCTATAAATCTAGATCTTGCTGTATGAGTTTTTCCTCAGCTTTAGCCTGCTATTCAAGCATGTAGCCTACCATCTGGGCCACATCAAAACAAGTTCAAACAAGGTCAAGTTCATCTTGCTTGTTTATATGAGTGAATTCATTTTGTGCTGATAGATTTTCTTTAAATTAACAGGTCATTTCTGTTTATACAGTGCAATTAAAAAGGAATAATTAATTTTAAACAATGTATGATTTCATCTTAGACACAGTAAATGTGTTTTTATTGAATGCTTGAAGCCCAATCTAATGCAGGAAGGATTTATGTTCTATTCTATATATAAATAAAATCAAGAGTTAATCGAATAGGGAGTGCTAATCATTTGAAAATGTCTTCTCATTTTGTGATAGTTACTGTCAGGCACACACAAAATAGTCTAGTTGAATATTAACAATAAATAAGATTGTTTAATCCTGTGTGGATTTTTCAAATGTTCTGTATGCCATTATAGCCATTTTAATAAAACAAATCTGCTGAGCAAAATCATCAATAGAATACTAAAGGAAGTTGTATTATACACTCAGAGGAGCTAAATATATATATTGCCAAGATCACTCTATGAGGAAAGGACAAAATTTGAAGGTAGCATCTATATTCTAATATCTATTCTATACAGGAAACTCAATCTAACTTCATGAATACAGAACAGTGAAAAAGAGCATTTATTTTCTATTTTAAATGAAGATGATTCTTCAAAGCAAAGCCCAAAATGATTAATTGCTATAATCCTCCCAATTGCTTTTATTTTGCATTTTAAACTCAATCATGTTGGGGTATTGTTTGACATTAATTGTGTTACTTAATCAGTTTCAAATGTGTCATTCTTGGTTTAGTGTAAAGGAAACATATCTTTTTAAAGTACCATATATGCAATAAGTAAATATCAGAAACTTGAAACATTCCTAGAGAATGTTTTTTGCCTATGTTTATTTTACCTGAAAATCATGGTATTTATTTTTTTTTAAATACTAAGCCATGAACCATATGTTATTATGAGACATCTCCTTGGATATACAAGATTAATGCAATTGTAAATGTAGAAAAGACTTCATTTTTAAGAGTCTTATGGATTTCAGCAAAATTATATATGTGTGTACATGTTATTAAAATCATAAGACTCTCTTGCATCTCTTTTAAAAATTACATACACATATTAACAAATTCCTAACAAAGCCAGTCCTCCCGATCAGAGCCAATACCTTAGTAAGGCCAATCTAAGCTAATAAAAGACAAAAAGGGTAATTGACCATACCTTCGCTACACTTCCCATTGGCTAATCAGGGCGATATGCAAATTAACTGCCAAGAAAGATGGTGTTTAACCTCCAACAAAGATGGCGGTTAATTTGCATACATAGGCACAAGGATGGGAGGCGAAAGGGGAAGGATAGTGATTGGAAACCCAGGCAGCAGGCAAGAGCCGGGAGGCAGGGCAAAGGCGGCCCTGCCCCCCAGCCCTGGATCAGAGAACCGGGCCACCTTTGATCAGTGATCGGAGAAGCCGCTGTGATCCCACAGCAGGCAAAGGCAGCCTGCAGCCAGCCCCTGTGTGCCCCTCCCCCTGGGTCACCACGGCGATCCCACAGCAGGCAAGGGCAGCCTGCAGCCAGCCCCTGTGTGTGCCTGCCCCTGAGTTGCCGCGGTGATCTCAGAGCAGGAAAGAGCGGCCCCACCCTGGCCACAGCTCAAGGGAGAGTACAACACACAGTGGAGGCCAGGAGCCTGAGAGATCAACAGAGAGGGGCACCTGCTCCAAGCCTCCACGGTGTGGCTGGGGGAAGGCCCCCAGCAGACACACACACACACACACACACACACACACACAGGGCAACTGCTCCGAGCCTCTGCTGCCAGACTGTGGCCATCAGTAGGACATCCACTGAGGGCTCCCGGACTGAGGGGCAGGCTGGGCTGAGGGAACCCCACCCCCCAGTGTACGAATTTCATGCACTGGGCCTCTAGTGTAAAAATATCAGCCCTGGCTTGTGTGAGCAGGGGTTGGTTACTCATGCACTGACTTAGCTAATGTCCAAGAAAGCACATGAATCTCTAGTTAAATGTGATATATAAATTACCTGGTGTCCACAGAATTCTCAAGATGGTCAGAAATCAATCTAAGAAAAATTATAGACAATATATTCTTGCACATAAATAGGAGATTTGTCATTAATATTAAGAAATATTTAGGCAATGATGAAAAATCTTTGCATAGTTGACATAATATATATTTTAAGAGTTTGCTATCAGAAATATTTTGGTCATCAATAAGGTTACAGTTATTATTATTTGAATCTTCAAAATTCACATATATTCAAATATATATTTTATTATGGAAAAAATCTTGCTGTATGAGATTGAAATATTGAGTTTTCTTTCTAATGTGATTTGCTTACTCTGAGGAAAGTTTTTAATCATAAATTGCCTTTTTGTTTACTATTCAGAATGCTATCAGTTGGGCAACATAGAAGACCTACCCAAATAAACTCATAATTAAGGAAACAAAACATTTGAACAAGTATATATAGTAACTTTAAGCCAAATATAATGATTATGAGGTTATTTATTGCTTTTTTTAATTATAATATAAATCTTCATTCATTCATTCATTCATTCATTCATTCATCCAGCCTGTCAATTGAAATGATGTTCCTCAAGTTTAATTTTCTTAAAATTGTTTAATGCACAGTTGGTTTTCAATAAGACTCTTAACTAATATTCATGATTTTAATTAGATATTATAAATTTTATCAAATGTAATTTTAAAAAAATACTGTACATGAATTTGTATTTCTGTGTGTTGGTTGCTAAAAAGTTATTTAACCAGCAGTTGAACTACCCAAGACTTTTAAAATACGACTGCAAAGGGATCACCTTTTGCTACTCTAATTCCACTAAATAAGCTCATTTAGCCCTTTGAGGTTGTTTTAACCTTAGAAATGAAATCCATATACTTGGAAGCTAACAAACAGAACAAAATTAACTGTGAACAAAATAAATCAAAGGAAAAAGACTCTAGTTAAATTCCGAGTGTAAGCATAAGAATGGGAAAAGCAAAGAAGAAAGAACCAGAACTCATGACTGATTTGTGACATGGTCTGTGTCAGGCGTTTGGGGAGCCATGAGCACCTGCTGCTTCACAGTTCAGGAGTGACACACGCACAGCCTCTTGCTCCCTTCGCTTTCTCTCTGTGTCCCTGAGCCCAGGTGTTACGATAGTCTTTGTACTCTTTCTTGCTCCCAATCCAGCCATAACTGAAATTATTCTCTCTTCCCAAATAAACTCAACTTAATTAGGACAGACAAAGGAAGCCCACATTTCTTCATGCTTGTCATGTATTTATTTTTAACATTTTGACAATTAAAAAATGCCACGCTTGGCCCAAGATTCAGTTACCTAAGAGTCAGGCACTTCAATACTGCTCAAGTGCCAAGTCATTCCTCCTGTAAGCGCCTCAGGGTAGACTAAATGTTGCCTTTTGGGCATTTAAGACCATAATAGAGGAGGGGAAGTGGAAAGTGGAAACAAGAAAGCAGTTTAAAAAGTATTCCTGAGGAAAGAATTAATTACTTATCTTGATAAGTAAGATATATAAGCTCATACTACACAGGGATGAATTCATCATTGATACTTCTATTTATTTTTATTGATTGGTTGATTTTAGAGAGGGAGGTAGAGAGAGAGAGACTTCAATTTGTTGCACCACCCATTTATGCATTCATTGGTTGCTTCTTGTATGTGTCCTGACAAGAGTTAAAACCTGCAACCTTGGTGTAGCTGTATGACCAACTGAACTATCTGGCGAGGGCTTTGTTGCTAATAACGTGTCATAACTAACTCACAATTTATGAGTTTGTGGTGATATTACAAATAAAAAAACTAAAATACAAAAACTTGTTTTAAAAGCTGATCTGCATACTGATTAATGCTCTCATACCTTGAGTCTTACATGTCCTGATTTGTGTTGGAGTTTAAAATTTTTATTTCTAAGCTTTTTGTAAGATCTTTTGAGTATATAGAGTCGACATAGTATGTATAAATACTCACTGAGCAATTTTTTGCACTAGACATTAAATATCCTCCAAACCCCTTACTGTATGTGTGGGTTACACATGCACACCCTATATGCAGCCAATTCTGTCACCTGATGGCTCTCTTTAGCTAGGTCCTACCTAGACTCTTTATTCTCCCTCGCGAAGCAACAGTATCCACCTAAATAACTTGTGTATCTTAACAACTTTATAAACGATCTTCTCAGCCCATTCAGACATCTGTTAAGAACACCAGATAATCTTCAACTTTTAATTGGCTGTCTCACTGCAAGGTCAAGGTCAGTGCACAAAACAGAAAGGATCCTCCCTCCCTGCCCCTGCGAACCTGTCTTCCTCCACTGCTCCCTCCCTATGGTCCCCTCATCTGTCCAATCAGGTATCCTCCTTAATATGTAATGAGAGAGTCAGCTTGACATTTCCCTGCCACACCCTTTACACCTAATCACAAGTCTCGCCCCTTATTCTCTGTGCTTTTATTTCACTGGAATCCCACCCCCCTCCGAAAGCCTCACATGTTTCCCCCTTCCAAAGAGATTTGCCCTCTTCCCTGCCTTTACTTACCCATCCTGAAGGTCTCATCTTAGAAGTTCCTGCCTTCAGGAATGCTTCCTAGACTCCATGCCTGCCCTGGCAGCACCTTCCTGACCCCGGGATCTAGTTAAGACTCTTAGAGGTTCTGCACACACCTCTCACTTCACAACAGCATGCTGTCCATTTATAGTTCCTTGTTCAAGTCTTCTTTCTCTCTGCAAGAAGCCAGCAGAGCATGAACCACACCAATTTTGTTCATTACTGTATACTAGTGCATGGCAGAATGCTTGACACATATGGTGCCTGTTAGGTGTTGAAGGATTGCATCAAACATTGATGAGTTAGTATCCATATTAAATCTTGTGGATGCTGAAGATACCATTGTTCTGACATTTCTCAGAATTTAGTTGGAGAGACTAATGGGAGCAAATAAAGGATAATATGATTCTGCCTACCAAAATCAGAATTACAAATTCAGGCAGAATTAGTTTTTATTCCTGACAGCCAAATTAACATTGTCTTTCTTTTTCTTGTGGGCATTTCTAATAATTCTTTCCTTTTGCACATTTGGCCTAAGATTTGGATTTTTTTATTATTCACTTATGCTCAATTTTCATTATAAATTTATATTTAATTTAACATACTTTAATCACATTTCTAAATAACACTTTATTCGTTGATTTAATATAAATTAACCTCATGCTTGTTTTTTTAATGTTTCATATAATTTCAAATGATTGAATCTTCCACATATATTGTTTAGGTGACCTATCAGTATATAGACATGAACTATGACATGGGAGAATGGTGAATTAGGTCTGTTTTATCTGTGTGTTTTATAAATTTCCAAAATATCTACAAAGTTCACTTTTGAAATCGTACCTGTTCCTTTTTCTTTCTAAGTAAAAAAAACTGTCCTTTTAAAACAGAGTAATTGTTAATCAGAGGGAAAGGGGGGTGGGAGGGGTAGAGGTGGGTCAAGGGGGTGTAAATGGGGAAAGAAAGAGACTTTGCTTTAGGCAATGGGCACACGATGCAGTGTGCAGATGATGTTTTTTTTTTGAATTGTACTCTTGAAATCTGTATGGTTTTGTGAACCAATGTCACCCCAATAAATTCAATGAAAAATAAGTAAATGTTAAAAATAAATTGAAATGTGGATCACAGTTCCTCTGACATATTAGAATATCTGTAAGCTATGCTTACAAAATCTTGACTTCACTTGAAAGTACATCTCTTTTATTTACATCCAATGGCCATAAACAAAACTGTTTGGCTTTTCTTTTTTATTTATTTGTTTAAATTATATCAGATCATACAAAACCAAACATTCTTTCAAATTAAAGGACATGAAAGACTTCCTTCACATTAACAATCCTTTTTAATTTCTAATTTAAAAATATCTTCTTTCTTCTCCCTAGATAGTTGAAGATACATGTTTAATTTTAAAAATATTTATTTGTTCAACAAATATTTACTGAACACTGATGACATGCCAAGTGCACTTGTGTTACTGCTTCAGCATTGGAAAAGAACTTTAAAAATTAATTAAATCTCTTTATTTTGCAAAAGCTTAGTGAGGGTACATGACTTCTTAAAAGGTTATACCATGAGTTAATGGGAGTTGGGAATATAACTTGGTTCAATTGCTTTTCACATCCCCTTATATTTTTCCTGATTGTTTTTAGACTAGGATTGTTACAATATTGCTCTTTTAAAATATGTATGCAGTTATTGCTACAGTAGCCTCCCCTTATCCTTATCTGCAGGGAATACATTTCAATACTCACAATGCCTGAAACCCAGGGTATTATCGAACCATTTTTTTTCATATATATACATACATATGCTAAAGTTTAATTTATAAATTAGACAGAGTAATAGAGTAACAATAATAACTAATAATAAAATAGTTGGGGGGAACCCCTTAGCCTGGCCTGCACCCTCTCGCAGACCAGGAGCCCTAGGAGGATGTCTGACTGACATCCTTAGCGCTGCCACGGAGGCAAGAGAGGCCCCCACCACCACCGCTGCACTCACAACCATGAGCCCAGCTTCTGGTTGAACAGCGCTCCCCCTGTGGGAGTGCACTGACCACCAGGGGGCAGCTCCTGCATTGAGTGTCTGCCCCCTGGTGGTCAGTGTACATCATAGCGACCAATTGTTCCACCGTTTGGTCGATTTGCATATTAGCCTTTTATTATATAGAATTGCAATTATGGTTATGTGATTCTGTCTCTCTGTCCCACTCTGTGATAACCAGTCTGATAACCTGCCGGGACTGACCAGCAGACCCTGAGCAATGGATGACTGGATTACTCTGACACATGTTTTTTTGTGAAAGAGAGGCTAAGGGGCTGCTTGGCTATAGGGATCAAACAGCCATGTTTGCCTGACTCCTTAGGCTTTTATTGTAACAACAGCTTGAACTAAAATTAACTATTAGATACTATCAGCAGGGTAAGCATCCTTGAGGAGACACATGCTTCTACAAGGTTGTGTCTAAAGACTAAACATAGAGATTCCAGTAAAATACCCGGGGGCTCGGAATTGTTTGGAAAAGTCAAGGCAGGGGCTGCCGCCTTCGGCAAGGTCCTTCTAGAGGCCCCTGACCTTTCAGAGAATCCTCCTTACAGACTTTCCAACCAAGCCCCGTGCTTCCCCACAATAAATAACCCAGACTATTACTAAGTGACTAGTAGACTAGTAGCATATATAGTATGGATATGCTATACAATGGAGTGATTCACTCCCAGGGTGGGACTAGCAGGAAGGTGCATGATTTCATCAGGCTACTCAAAATGGAGCACAATTTCAATGTATGAATTGCTTATTTCTGGAATTTTTCATTTAATATTTTTGAACTGCTGTTGGCCATGGGTAACTGAAAATTTCAGAAAGCAAAGCAGCAGTTTGGGGGAAGGGGGGAAAGACACCACGTTATTTGTTTAGTAACTCACAGCTCCAAGGTATTATAATGCAGGTCATTCTTAAGAGTAAAAATTATTCTTTTCTCAAGCTTTTAAAAATTAAATCAAGTATTGCAATACTCAATGAATTTCTTAGTAATATATTTTTTAGACTTAATGATATGACAAAGTGGGAGTACTCACTTATTAAAATAATGAGGTGGAGTAGGAATTGATATTTATTGGGCCTTTCCTGTACATTCTAATTTAAAGGTGAGATAACTAAAGCTCAGAGTGGCTAACTAACATTCTCACATTTGTACTATGAATGAATGGGGTTGCTGGCATTTGATTCTATATTGATGACTCCCCTCTTCCAAATTGTTGTTCTTTCCTCCATGCTTTGTTGTCTGAATTTACATGTCTCTCTCCTAGGATAACTTCTTGAAGCTCCATTACTCATTTTGGATAGTTAGCACATTACTCCAAAAGTTCAAAATAGTCTACTGACAGCTACTTAGGAATGATATACATTTGGGGGAAAATATTTTTCCTTTCCAGTTTCTTTTTTTACTTTTTCATTAGCCATCATACCTACATACAATGTTCATAGACACTTCAGACACACTGGGGGAAAATCTCACTTTAAGTGAAGAAAATAAACTGGCAATATGAGAAATTAATAATTTTTAGATAAAAGACTTATCTACATTAATTAGCATGCAATGAATAAATTTAAAATCAGACACAGATCCAATTTTAATTTAATATAAGACATTTGGAAAGCTTCTTCATTCCTTGTGCAGTGTGTGGTTGAACAGAATCTATATATATAAAGCCTAAGCGACCGTTAGGATGAGTGACCAGAATGACCAGTCGATCAGTCGCTATGATGCACACTGACCACCAGGGGGCAGACGCTCAATGCAGGAGCTGCCTCCTGGTGGTCAGTGCACTCCCACAGGGGGAATGCTGCTGAGCCAGAAGCCAGGCTCATGGCTGGCGAGCGCAGCTGCGGTGGCGGGAGCCTTTCCCGACTCCACAGCAGCATTACCAAGCAGCGGCAGGAGGCGGAGCGGGCCATCATGAGCGTGAGTGCCACAGCGCTGGCTCAGGCTCCTCCCTGTCTGCCTGCCACTTGGCACCTGTGAGGATTGGGCCTAAACCGGCAGTTGGACATCCCCGTAGGGGTCCCAGATTGCAAGAGGGCACAGGCCAGGCTGAAGACCTCCCTCCCCCGTGCACAACCAGGCCTCTAGTTTATATATATAAAAGCCTAAGTAACCTTTACGACCAGTCGACTGTTCAACCGGTCACTATGATGCGCACTGACCACCAGGGGGCAGACATTCAATGCAGGAGCTGCCCCCTGGTGGTCAGTGTGCTCCCACAGTGGGAGTGCTGCTCAGCCAGAAGCCGGACTCATGGCTGGCAAGCGCAATTGCAGTGGTGGCGGGAGCCTCTCCTGCCTCCGCAGCAGTGCTATCTAGAGAAGCGGCGGCGGTGGGGCTGGGATGAACAGCCCTGGCTCAGGCTCCTCTCCGCCACCTGCCACTTTCCACACTGCTATATCACTCAGGGGATGTCAGACTGCAAGTTTTGGCCTGATCCCCACAGGCTGGCCTACGGGGATTGGGCCGAAACCAGCAGTCCGACATCCCCTGAGGGGTCCTGGATTGCGAGAGGGCGCAGGCCAGGCTGAGGGACCCCACCTGTGCACAAATCCGTGCACCGGGCTTCTAGTTACTAAATGATATCCCAAGACTTTTACACTATAATAGGCTTAAATGGAACCTTACTTAAACTTATCACTTGTGAGATATTTATGGAAGTAGTGTATAAATTTGATTTCATATGCATATATTTATTTCTAATCCTTAAAGGAAGACCTGTAAATATAATGCAAGAGTGGAAATTTTCTAACTCTGTAGAATCGAGCAATGAAAAGTGCTAGGAGTCAGGTCTAGATTCAGATCTTAACTCTACTCTTTTTTTTCTTTAGTAATTGCTTAACCTCAGAGGGTTATTATGAATATTAAATAAAATAATCCATGTAAAACACTTAACACACACTACGCAATAGTAGGCACACAGTTAAGTTTTAACTGTTAATATTAAATCTTATTACTTTGCGCTTATTTATAGTGCCTAGCAACTGGTAAACACTGAAGCTATTATTACTCTAACATATACATTACTTTTCTTTTTTCAGAAATTTGGTCTTTATTTATAATATAATGTTGATTTAGTTCCATATTAAAGTTTTTGCAGAAATTTACAAGAATTTTTTTGTTACCTGAACTTAATTTTCCATATTTAAAGATGTCTTTATTTAGCTTAAAAGGGAGATCCTTTCAATTAAAAAACAACAACAAGGGGAGGGTATGCTTAAAACTGATTTCTGGGCTGCCTGCAGTACATATTGACTATTGTTTATTCACTTACAAATATGTAATCACCATAGGGTTTACCTCCAACTATTTTTCTTGATCTTAAAAAAAAATAATAACATTACATTACTATGAACAAAACTAAACAATAATACATTTACTCTAGTCTCTTGGAACTGGTTTCTGGTGTTTGGCAGCATTTCAATACAGCTAATCAATTTAAGACAGCATTGATTAAGTTGAACAAAAGATGATATTGATTGCAGGCAGTAACCAGTAAACAGGCTAATGTTCCATAGTTATCACAGGTCATTGTTAACTACTCATTTAACTTGACAGAGTTATTATTATTAAATATAAAGTCTCAGAGATACTAATATTTTAATATTTTATAAACTTTTAGAGAAGTGTTCTTTTAATTTCATTATAAGCATTTTCATTCTTTTAAGAAATATATAAAACACTAAATCTTGTTTTTGAATACAGGTAGATATGCTTAGACTCAATGTTGAAGGCTTCTTAAAGGTTTTGTTAGAAATGACTTCTTATGTAATTTAAACTAATTATACATGAACTTAGACATAGTGGGCAGTGAAGTTTGAAGTTGTTCAAAACAGTCAAAAGATGTAATTCATTATAATTATTATTACATAAAATTATTTTCAGTGTATTATTTAATAGAGTTAATTTTCTGGTTCTTATATAAAAAGCATGATTGTCATTATTTTATGTTTGTGTTGAGTTATGACATGTGAGGCTTTGTGATTTGATTTCAATTCTTATTTCATTAAATATTAGGAAAATTAAGGCAAAATGATTGGGCTTAGTTTGTAATTTTTTAAAATAAATTTTTCTGGTAAAAGTAATATAATATGTGATCAGTACTATGAGAGTTTAAGGGAGATAGGGAATATCAGGAATAATGAATTTCATTTAGAAGTTTCAAGAGGGGTAATGGACTTTTGTACAACTAAATTGTTTTTTAAGTATTAAAGAGAGCAGTTATCAATGGAAAATATAATAATGTTTTGCTAACATGGATACAATTGAAGAATTGAATTAAATTGGTATGTTCATGAACATATTTGTGGCTTAAATATTGTATGAAGACCATTATCAAAGAATAGTGACAAATGGAAATTGGGAAAGATATTATCAGGGGGCCCTAAAAATCAATGCTAGATCCATTTTGATTCAACATTATAATTAGTGATATGGAAAAGTGGTTAAACAGAACATATCAATGAAATGCATAGATAATCCTAATTTAGAAGTAGATAATTTAGAAATTTCAGGCTGAATGAAATGAGATTACCTTTGTAAGAAAGAAAATTTGATTTTAAGATCGTTTTTTAGTAAATACTAAGACGTTCCACAAATATCAATGATAGTATATGTCCACTTAACACTGTTCATATTACCCTGTACTGACAGTGCTTGGCTGCAGAACAAAGAAAAGTGCCATAGAATAGGCATAAATAAGCCTCAGTCATTTAAATTTTATATGTTTTTATTGATGATACTTTTAATTATTATAACTAAATAGACAGTTTAGCAAATTGGTTTTTTATTGTGGTCAACATTATTTTTTATTTTCTTTTTAGGCAGTATATAATTATCTTTAGATTTAAGGAAAAATTATTTAAAACAAGTTTTCATTTTGAGCCATTTATAATCTTCATTAATAAGTGAAACGTAGGTGGCCATTTTAGCCAATTAATTTGCTGACTAAAGATCTTAAGTAGAAAATGTGTATAATGTCTACCAAAGCTGAATGAAGAAGGTTACCATTTGGAAATATAGATTAGTGGTCATATTCATAAAATCTGCTTTCTCTTTTTGTAACCACCCTTAGACAGTAAAACTACACTGGCCATCTAAATAACCCTTAATAAATATAGAGAATGACTACTTTAAGAATAAGTGCAATTTTTAAAATATTTTTGAGAAATGTCATTTATACTTTAAGAGTTATAAAAGTCATAAGCTATTTAAGTTACATAAAAAGAACCATCATTCTTAAAGTATATTCACTAAACTACAGGATTTGTATGAAACAAATAAAATATTGGTATATACACCCATGGTGACAGAAAGTATGTTATCAATTTTGATAGCAGGTATATGTTTAGACATTTATGATATATAACACCCTTTGCTTTAAAATTTCCTTTAGAAAAAATAAAACATCAGTTAGACTACAAATGTAAAATGCTTATGGTGCATTATCCCACCTCCCATGATTAGGGAGAGAATGCAGACATGCCACAATAATGCTTTTTATTTCTACTGTTTGAACCATATTAATGAGAACATCATTTTTGAGAACTAATTATTTCTATTTGTCTTGTGTCACACTTTCTAATTCCCCTATATTAGCACAGCCAAAGCAAATTAATTGCTTTTCCAGCAGTTGAACCTTGTCCAAGAATGAGCTCACATTCCCTTCCAGTTTCCCTGTTTCTGGGAGTGCATTGTGTCAGAATTTCTCTGGATACTAAACATAGTCTAGAGAATATCTTTACAGATTTCTGTGCGCTCACTTGATGAAATTTATAAGTTTAAGTGACCCGCCAGGAAAGATAAAGTTCTTAGCTGCAAGATTATACATCAAAACAGTTAAAGTGAAATTAAAATTAAATGAATGAATCTCACTGAAGCAAAAAAAGCAGTAATTAATGGTTCCCTTAATTGTCTTCATAAAATATTTGCATGGGTCTAATTTGCATAATTTGCATGTATTAATTAATCTTTCAAAGGAATTTTGTGCTGAGAGAAGCCAAAAAATCTCTTTGTTTTATTTAACATCTAATGAAATATTTATCTTCTTTAATGAACTTCTCATCTTCATTAAAATAAAAATTGCACAAGTTTGTATGTTTTAAATGTTTTTATAATTGAAGTATTCAAAAAATCTCTTTAGATTTGCAACAGCTGAAAAACAAACACATTACTTACCATTCGCTATCATCTCAAAACAGCAATATTTTTTTAAAAGAAAACCTAATTTTACTTTCTCAAATGTGGCAAAGCATTTGGTGAATAAATATAATGATTTAGTGTTAAAAGTACGATTTACAAAAGCCTGATCATTTCTCTTAATGGCAGTGTTATGTTTATGGCTGAAATAGTAGGTAACAAGTGGGAATACATGAGAATCAGTATGTTTAATTGTTTGGGAAATGGTTCATTAGTTGAAAATATTTTAGTTGGTTGAAATAAATTCGTCCATTAAAATTCAAAATATCCATTTGCTATTTTTAACAATTCCTAGATTGACTGACAATATTTTCAACTTTATTCTAAATCTGTCTGCTGGAGATTTGCAGCCGGAGTTTGTCCTCTCACAAACTAAGAGATCACAGCGAAAATCAAGACATGCCTTAAAAGTGATGAAATCCAAAATGTTATCAAGTGCCAAGTGGTATATATTCAAGAGAACTAAATAAGAATCTGTGGAGACTAAAGATATATATAGAGGCCCGGTGCACTAGAGGCCCGGTGCACGAATTCGTGCACCAGTGGGGTCCCTTGGCCTGGCCTGCAGGATCAGGGTGAAACTGGCTCTCCAACTTCCCCTGAGGGGTCCCAGATTGCAAGAGGGCTCAGGCCAGGCCAAGGGACCCCACTGGTGCACAAACAGGGCTGGAGAGGGACCGCAGGAGGGCTCCAGGGACCCCAGCAGCAAGCTAACCTACAGGTTGGAACATCTGCCCCCTGGTGGTCAGTGCACATCATAGCGAGCAGTTGAGTGGCCTTAGCATATCATTAACATTTTATGCTTTGATTGGTTGAACAGACTACCGGACACTTAGCATATTAGGCTTTTATTATATAGGAGATATATATATATATATATATATATATATATATATATATATATATGGTAGGAAATTGTTTATCTGTAAATAGTATTCATTTTGATTTAGCAGAGATGGGCATCAAAAAACATTTCTTACAAAGAAGAACACCAGCTAATGTTTCTAATGCAATTTGAAGTTTGCTCAGCCTTTTCTCAAATGTTATTTTATGGTGCTCATGCATGCCCATTTTATATTATTTGAGAAAACTGAGGCGCATAGAGGTAAAGCAAAGTGCTTGGAAGCAAACTGAATTCAGGACCTCGCGTCCCTTTAACTCCATATACTTTTCTTCTACATGACATCCATTTCTTATGATAATTTATAAAGTGGCTATTAATGCCTAAATATTAAACTAGATAAGGAGGGTGGCATAAATTTATAAAGATTAAGATTCAAAATGCAAATATATAGTTTTTTCCATGTCAAGTTTAGTAACGTGATAAAGTCAATTCCATTGACTTGGGTTTTCTGTAGGATTTATTTTTAGGGAAGCTAAAGGCATTTCCATTAGGCAACAGTCATTTTGTAGCCCTGCAACTGCTCTCATAATTTACAAATTCTCATGAAGTTTTCTCTAATATAAAAAGGAAAATAAAGTCATTAGGTTACGAAGATTATTACTAATCAGTTACAAAATAAATGTCAATGCAGATTTTCTCTAGCATTAACATTGATAATTTGTTAAATAACTGAGTTCTAAAAAATTAAAATTAGCATTAGGATGAGTCAGGCCTAGGAGAGCACTGGTAAACTGAGAGCCAGAGTCTAGTGTCAACACTTCTGTTCGTTAGTGTTGTCACCCTGGTAACTCACTTTAACTGCTAAGATCTGCTCTAAGTGTCAATTGCAGAGACATCTAATTTTTTATTAGTACACACACACACACACACACACACGCACACACACAGTGTGTCCATGGTCCACTGTGGATGCATGTATTCTGGAATCAGACTACTTGGGATCAAATCTCCACACTGCTGTTTATTATCTGTGCAACACTGAGTGTGTAAATCAAACTTTCTGATTTTTTGGGTTCCTAATCTATAAAACACAAGAAATGAACATAATATCCACCTGACAGAGTTGTATGGGGATTAAGTGAATGAATATATAGAAAGAGCTTAGGACAGCACCTGGTAGAGGCTAACTTATAGTAAGAATGTGCTACTTTTACAATTCTGCACAAGTTTAATGTAATGGTACTTGCAATAGTGTTCACTAGTGGTAAAAATTAAATAATTTTTGAAATGAAAAGAAAAAATTTTAATACAATGAATAATTTTTCCTATGTGATACATGCTTTTTCTTTTAGCATGTTCTGAGGTGGAAAATAAAAATTATATTTACCAGATTTTCCAAAGCATTAAAAAATTAATGACAGAGTGTGAATTGAAATATTTATGTCAATCTAAGCAACATGGGTTAAGGAGATTTATTTGCAGCCATGTATTCTGTATTATTATTCATCTCTTTCCAAATTAAGTAAAAGATAAACCCATTATTTTTTTTACTCATTTAAGATGGAAGCATAAGAGCCTCTTAATTTTTTTATTATATTTTGGCAAATTTCTCTTAATATGGTTTGTATTCTCATAGAGTGTGGAGTAGCTACAGACTCTCCTAATTCATATATAATCATACTCCAGAGATAGTAAATCTCCAAACATAGTTCCACTTAAGCTTACTAATTACACCTATAAAACGATGAATGATGGCTACAAATTATTGGATCTGACTCTCATTCTTTATTTATTTCTCCCTGGGAGAAAGAGACTGGATGGGGAGGTTTTAGATCATAAATTATTCCCATACATAATCAGGTGTGTTGTGTTTTACTTTGATATTGCATACTGTGGTTTTACATTTACTTATGGAATTCCCATTTTAACAGATTAAAAATAATTATTTGATTTTCATGATAAAATTATATTTACTTGTATTAGTAGTTTCAATTTCTGTATTTTTTAATGACTTATACTGGTTAATATAATTTCAAGATATCTTGTTCCAAGTTATCAGTCTTTTGATTGTTTTTTATAAATTTTTCCAGAAAAGTCATACAAAATGTTACAGTCTAAAACTATCCTTGGTAAAAAGTTTGGAAATAAAGAGAAATTTTACAAATGAAAAATGTAGATTAGATGTGAGTCAGCAGGAATGGAAAGTATATTTCTCTTCAAAACACAACAGATGGTTCTGGGTTCTAGCCAACTGTTGCCCAAGTGGGACTATAAGCTCAGTACTATCATATTTGTTTTCTGAGGGAACTCAGAAATACACATTTTTATGTAAAATTACATATTTTTGAAAAAAGTACTGTTGAAGCCTGAATAAGATATTATCTTTTATGAAACAGAAAAAGAAAAGTTTTCTCAATTCAAAATAGAACCCGTCATATATCAGGTATTAACACATAAACCAAATTGAAACTAGAAATTAAGTCACAAGTAAAGAGAACGGCTCTCCTAGCTTTTCAGAATGAATACAATTTCCCCTAACTACCTTTAATTCAGACATCCTTTAGAAATAATATTTTGAGGCCCACTCCTCATATCTTCCTTCAAAAGTGTGCAATTCAGATTAATTCCATTGTGTTAGGCATGGAAGTGATATGGTTACTGCACATAATTAAAATGTCCAATTTTTTAATCTTTTAAATTATAATTGTACTTCTTAAATTATTAGGATGAGAACCATTTAAAGACATTGCAGGAGGTACTTTAAAAGTCGTTGAATTACATAATATAGCTCATAGGCTTGTATTTTCCAAAGAAATTCAGAGCCAATCTTGGCTAATGTATCCAAGTCTCAATGAATGAAGAGTGAAGTAAATCTGGTAAATAAAAAGAAAATTGTTAATGGCATAGCCATTATTCATCTACTTACGGTCTATTTTTGGAATAATTTTTTTATAATCCTTCTTAACTTTCCTGGGTGAGACTTTATTGAAATACGATATAATTCAATAACTTCCCAAGGGTTACCAGCATCAGAATCAAAATGTGGCTATAAAAACTATTTCTCCGTATCATTTTGTTCCTTATTTGTAGATATTTTATTGCAATTTTACAATGACAACTTAGAGTGCAGACAAAATTCACTGTATACCTATTGATATAGTAAGTGAGGGCAGGTGGCCCATTGCACTGGACTCATTCAGGTTCAGATTAAACAGAAACTTCTTCAGTGGCTTTCAAAAAATTACCATTGTCAAGTCCAGGTCCAGGGCAAGAACTTGCATGCATATATGCATAATCCGGGGACACAGATAATAGGCCTGGGGCAGGGATGGGGGTGGGCTAGAAGAGATCCATGGGAGAAAAAGAAGACATACGTAATACTTTCAACAATGAAGATATTTTCAAAAAAGAAATGATGGCTAACACTACAACATTTCAACCATCCAAAAAGAAGTATAAAGTCACTCAAGAATATGAGCTATTGTGTTAACAATAGAGCAAACTTCATTTTGATCTGAAGCTGGTAATAACATATAGCAGTTCCCACATTTTCTCATCTCATAATTTCACATCCACAACAAAACTCTCAACTGACTAATTCCAAAAATACTGATAGCTTTTTTCTACACAGTGAAAATGTTATGAAAATTAATGCTGGAGAGATTATAAATAAACACCAAAGTTAGGTGAATATTTTAGAGATTTATATTCTTAAGTGCCAGGATAGATAGATTTTTTAAGTCACATACAAATTGATTTCCTAAATTAATGTTTAAATATTTAGTTGGTAGATAATTGCCCACTTTGATATCAAATGCATTTCTTTGAATAGTATTTCAATGTGTGATTGTATTCCTTTGTGAGAAAATTAGAACATAGGCATCTATTTAAACCTAACAATTCGCATAGGAAGGCTGTGAATTATCACAACTCAGTAGGCTTCTTTGCATGTTATTTTTACAAAACAAAGGAAAAAAACCTTTGTAATTATTCTCTTAATGTTAAAAATTTATATTCAACAGAGGTAAAATTTTATGTTATCATTCCAAAGCTATGGGCTTTTAGATTCAACACTTGGAGTGATGAAATATTAGAGAATAAGTATGCATGAAATTTTAGCAATACTTAATGTGATAAATGGCTGTGTAGTATTCTTAAAGTCTTGAAAATAATGACTTTGATTATTGTTTTTTACTATTGGCATATGTATAATTTCCGAATAAAATGAGTTAGCAATGTGACAAACTTACATGAATATATAAAACCAGACTTCTTTTTTGTTTGTTTTTGGCTTTGATTTTAGTTTCTTCTTTAGTGTGGTACTGTCTTCTCCCTCTTTATGCCACTAACTGGATGTTTACATTTTCATGTGGTTACACTAATTAATAAAAAATATAAAGTGATATCATGAAGGAAGTTTTAGAAGCTCCAAATCATGAAATTGAAGTTATAATTGCCAGGATTGCTGTTTTCATTTTCATGTATATATTTTTCATCTGATCTCTCTTCTTAAAACCCCTCTGACCACCACAAATGTATGAAATCTTTATTGAACTGTAGAATAAAAATAAACAACAACAAAAATCATAGATGAACATGCTCCTCCAACATGGTTTCTAATATGCTTATCAGTGCCCTTTTCTGGGAGTCATCACATGAAGAGTTTGGTATAACAGAATTTTAAAGTAGCTGTGAAAAATGAAAATATATATTTAAATATATATATATATTCTCTTGAATTTTCAAAGTCCATGTTTAGTATTTTAAAGACTCCAAAAATCCTACGTTAAAGTCCTACATTAAAGTAAAAAAATGCCTTGCATAAATTACAATATATTTGACTGGGAAGTTAAACTAGCATTTCCTAAAATCATATGACTACAAAATCAATGTATTGAATTAAATGTATTAATATCTCATGGAATGAAATTTGGCACACTGTTTATTGTAACTAGTTCTTGTTAAATCTATCTGTTGTAACCAATTCACTTTAGCAATGCTTATATACTTAAGTAGGGCCAGAAAAAAGGCAGAAGAAATTATATCTTTCCTAAATAATTCATCATCTAGTACAGGCATACAGAAATAATTTTAATAAAATACATGTAGAGTTAGTTCAGGGGGTAGTAGAAACTATAGGTCAAATTGTATTTCTATATCAATATGAAATATTTAGACATTACATTAATTATGTGAAACAAATAAATTTAACAAAGCAAAACATGTAAATGCATGCTGTTTAGAAAATAACACTCAACAAACACATTAGGTAGTCATCTTTTGAAGTGTTTCCAGTAGAACTCAATTTTAGCTTTGTTGTTTGTAAGAACTCACTAGCACAATATTAAAACATGTATCCAAGGCCTAAAATTAATTTAATATGTTAAATCTGAAATATAGAAAATGTGATGATTTTTTTCCTGAAAGATGTGAAAGATCTATTGTTCTCTTTTAATGAAGTAACACTCTGATCCAGTGCTTCTGACGTGTAAACAAAGTACGTTCAAAACACAAACAAAGCAATAAAGTCCATCTGGGTGATTAGTGAAGACACATTTAAGTCTAGCTATGTAAGTCTAAATCCTCTGAGATGTCATATTATTGACATAGTTTATGTAATACTATTTGCAAACAGAAGAGAAATAAACATTATGGCTGTGTTTGAGTATGGCACTGGACAAATTCCTAAAAATTTGTAAAAATAAAGAGTAGGTCCCCGTATCTGAAATCAATATAATAAATCTAAATCTAATATAAATATTGCATAAGAAGTGTTGATAGAGAATGAGAACAAATAAATGAAAATGTAATAAATTTAGAAACGAGAATAAGGAAGATCCAAGTTCTGGTGTGCAAGGAATGGGTGGGAAGGTGCACTTGAAATACAAGGGAGAAAACTGTAGGATTTCAAAAAGGAAACCAGTGGTTGATAATTGGAAATAGGTAATCTGGAAACGAGATCCAGGCTAGAGTAAATGCTGAGGTTAGCCTGTTACTGTTGAGTCTGGTATGGCAACGGGGCATTTAGATAGCATTAGGGTAAGAACCTAAGTGAATATAGAACTAGAGTTTGAAAGTGAGGCAGTTTGAATGTGAAGGCCAGACATGACATACAACTTTGGACACCATTAAAGCCTTATTTTGAAAATATAGACTTTCTTTCCATAATCTTAATATTGTCATTATTCTGAAAGGCTAGAGTGTCCACCCCTTCCCCTTACAAAGAACAAATTATAATAACAGATGCAACATTGAGAAGCATATTCTCATGGCTATGACACTACATATCTGGAACATTTTATGCCATCCTTATTTGTAATGAATGACCTAATATATATATATATATATATATATATATATATATATATATATATGAAATATTTATATAAAATAGAGAAAACATAATGTAGCTTTTTCTATGGTGCTTAGAAAGGACGGATTACTAGTGATGAATTTTGTCCATTAAAGTGAGTGTAATAAAACTGGGACTGAGAAATTTACAGTGCTATATTATATTCATAATATTAGAATAGAGAATGCTAAAAATGCAGTGGTATAGTAGATAATTCATATTTTGACTTATTTATTTTGCATCTTTGTTGATTCTGCAGATTTTACCTATGACAAACTGTCAATTCAACTCTTGCGTTAAGAGACATGTATTTTTCATGATATTGTTTCATATGGCAATATGTTGAATATCAGTCCTTTCAAGTAATCAAACTACATTGAATAGAATCATAAAAAAGCAACAATAATTTACTCCCATTGTTAGCTTTTTCTTCTGATACATAGTTATTCTTTGCAATCGTTTGAACTGTATAATACATTCTTATTTTGATGAAGGTAAAAATTACACTTATCCTTTAGACTTTGTAGGTAAAGAAAAAATGCTCATGTAATAGTGTTTTGAATGATCACAACAAAATGTGTGTTACACAAAATAATTCTAGTCCTACACTATATTTAAAACTTTACAAGCATTGTGATTTTTCAGTACATAAGGCATTTGGTAATAAAGCCAGGAAATGCCTGGTTAGAGTTGAAGCATTTAGAGAATTCTCATCCAAGGGCTGGATTAGTAAAGAACCTGTGAAAGAGGCTACGGTTGTGAACTCTATTCAGACACCATGTTGCTATCAAAGACCTGATGGGAAAATAGGCAAGACTGATTATCAAAGACTTACAAGTTAATGTTCTTATACTATGTAAGCAAGTTTTCCTAAAAAGGATGGAACTGAATTCTGTCCAATTGAAATGAGTCAGGGATACTGAGATACAATAGGCATTCCTGGTTGAACAAAAGTAAGAGTAGTATATGGTCTGTATGGTAGGAAAATAAAGATTTATTATAAGGTAATCTTGACATAATCTTAGATGAGTTCCTTAAATTCATAGTACTTCTCAAAACTAACCTCAATCCAGGATATAATCATGTACATGGTGACATAAGTTAATTTTATTCATATCACAGTTGCTTGTGATGGGAAAATAAGGCAATGCTGACAGTAACCATAGCCACAAGCTGTTAATTTTAATGGAAATAGTGGCCTATGTTACCATGACCGAGGGCAGAATTTCACAGTGGGCATGGAATATATCAGCATTTATCTTCTTTCTAAATGTATGCACATTTTTAATAATATACTTTAAATGTTTATTTGTAGAGTTCTGGTGTTAATTTTTTGAAATTGTATTAAATAAATTTGGCAATCTCGTGGAATTTAATATATGCTGAGAACAAATTAGAACTTACAATAAACAAAGCATTTCAGATGATTCCTGAAATTCTTTGTTTCCTCAGAGATAATTTGTAAAATGCAAACTTATCTATTAGCATTGCATATATTTGTGGTAGCACATTTTGTCTTTTTTTCATCGCTTTCCATTTTAGAAAGCATTTAGTGTCTTACATTTGTTATTGTTTGTGGCTGTTTGGTTGATATTTTCCTGAATAATTTGAAAATAATTATGTCTGTTTCATTGCAAAACATGCAGTATAATAAACAACAGCTTCAAATATTCCAAGACCCCAGCTATAACCAAAAGTGAACTTGACCAATAACCACTACTGTGATTTCTCAGTACATAAGGCATTTGGTAATAAAGCCAGAGAATGTCTGAGGGATATTAAAAAGATTGTCCGGTTTCTTGTTCAACATGTTATCTTCCTACATGGTTTTAATAGAGAACTTTAGACTGTTTTTTCTTGTATTTTCTTTTTTGGTAAATGGCAGTTCATTAAATGGTAACAACTTTAACAGTGTGGAACATACCATATTCTGGGATGATTACCTCTGTCACAATTGCACCAAGTGATTTGATACAATCATAATCATTATTATTCTGAAATAAATTTAATATAAGGATTAGACTATTGAAAATTATAATTTTTATTTCTGAGACTGCCACTATATTCTGAAATAAATTTAATATAAGGATTAGACTATTGAAAATTATAATTTTTATTTCTGAGACTGCCACTATATATCATGAAATAAAATTATCAGTCTTCCAGAAAAATCTTTTACTCCCAGTAGAATAAAAGTACCCTCTCCGGCTGGTGTAGCTCAGTGGCTGAGCATCCACCCATAAACCATCCGTTTGATTCCTCATCAGGGCACAGTCCTGGGTTGCATGCTCAATCCCTAGTTAGGGATTGTGCAGAAGGCAGACAGTTGATATTTCTCTCTCATTGATTTTCTATCTCTCTACCCACTTCTCTCTAAAAGTCAATACAAATATAGAAAGATAGATAGATAGATAGATAGATAGATAGATAGATGATAGATAGATAGATAGATAGATAGATGATAGATTGTATAGAAAGTGATATAAGTATAGATGATAGATAGATAGATAGATAGATAGATAGATAGATAGATAGATAGATAGATGATAGATAGATAAATAGATAGATATAGATATTTAACATATATAGTTTAAAAAGACCCAGCAAGTTCTTTAAACATGTGAAAATAAACATAATGTGATTTAGAATAATGTGTTCCATTTGTAGCAAATCAGAGATGTTCTTAAAAATTATTTTGCTATAGGGAGACAATAAATATTGTACAGGGAAACATGCAGGTTGGTTTTGTTGTTTCTCTGAAATGCAGGCAAATTTCCAGGAGAACTTACAAGGTGGCTTGGTGAGTTCACATGACCCAGAGTTGGGTTATCAGTCTTCTCCAGAAGAAAGCAAACAGATATATTAAAACACTGGAAGTCATAAGAAATGAAAAATTTACCTATGTCATTGACCAGCACATCTTTTTATAAAGGAAGGAGCATTAATTATGTGTTGTGGCATAACAAATTATTTCAAAACTTCATTGTTTATTACCTCACATGTATTACCTCACTGTTTCTGTGTGTGAAGAATCGTGGAATAGCTTAGTTGGGTCCTCTGCTTCAGGCTCTTTCCCAGGCTGTAGTAAGTTGGTGGCAGGAGCTGCAGTCATCACTAGACTCAACTGAGGCAGGGCCTACTTCCAAGCTTCTCGTATGGCTGATGGCATCCTCCTGTCCTGAAGAGTGTTGGACTGAGAGCCTCAATACTTGCTGACAATTAACCTGGTTATTGACACTTGGACTCTGGATGGGGCAACTCAGTACCTGGTAACCTGCTTCATCAGATCAAGCAAGTGAAAAGATTCAGAGAGAGAGTGTGTCTGCCAGCAAGATGAAAGTCACAGTTTTTTATAACCTAATCTTGGAAGTGACTTCTCATCACTTTTGCCATATTCTCCTTATTAGAATGAAGTCACTAGGCACAGCCCACACTTAAGGTGATAGGGATCATACAAGGATGTGACTACCTGGAGAGAGGAAGCAATGCTGGCTATCTTAGAGGACTTCTACCACGGAGGGCTATGTAGAAAATGAAACTGTCAAGTTACCTAGAGAGAATGGGATCTAACAGGGAATACTATATAATTCAAATATTTTATGGACCCAGGAATATCTCCAAAAGTATATCACACATCCACATTCATTTCTGGCTCGTTGCTAAATGAGCATTTGCCAAAACTTTCCTGTTTAACTGTTTCCTCTGGGTTTATATTTCTGGACAGACGTTTTACTGATTCTCATATTCTTCTTTAGATATGTTCATGCTGCCAATACACTTTCTTACCTGTTTGCTAGTCTGTCTCTTTAATAAGACTTTTAAGTTTTTAGTGCACAAGAGCTATCTTACTTAATAGTTCTTGTACAGCATATTACTGTTCTCATCCCCACACTGTCTACATAACATTTGATGATTCCATTAGATAAGATATAAAGAAAAGCTTCCCCCCAAAGTGCCATTTATTTCATTTAAAAAATCCTCCTATTTATTGAAAAAGTTTGAGATTTTTTCATTGAAGTTTGTCATTTGTGTAGTTTAACACTAGCCCAGCATTGTGGTTCAGCATTGCATAACTATGTTAAATAAAGCTCTAGAGATTTAGAACTTTATTCACTCACAATTACTTCCTTAAACAAATATAACTTTATTGAAATTACTGTATTATTAATGCTATAGAAAATAGAAAAAAATAGAAAATGCTATACTTTAAAAGAAAAATGAGGATTTTTTTCTCTATAAAAAATAAAATAACTAGACTCTCACAAGACCTGCCCTACTAATTGACACCTTTGGTTTTCCCCCCATACATTTATTTTGAAAACTTAATTTATTCACCAAGTATTTTGCCAGTTTCTTGCAGTTCTGAAGGACACATGTGCTTGACTTGAAAGTGACTTGTTTCCCTTCTCGGCAGTATCTATTTTATCAAACAAGGCATCACATTTTTCCTGTTTTAATTAGGCAAAGGAGATAATTTGTCGATTCATCACTCAGGTTCAGTTGTGCCCTCACATGATTATCTTCTTCCATCTCTGTTTCTTAGTCTTCTTTGCCCCAGAGATGGATAGAAGAATAGAGAAAGTAATGATATTTTATTGTGCTTCACTTTGCTGAAGTTGAGAGGTCTCACCTTCCAATCAGGACAAAGTAACCTAAGTGCAAAGTACTGCGTTCTCACTTGCTGGTACATTAACCACTCTGATGGTTTCTCACTTCTTACTAATGAATGCTTAATTAGAACACACACACACACACACACACACACACACACTTTACCAAAGCAGACCTAAAAGCAATATAATTTTTATTTATTTACAGAAACAAAACTTTTAAAGAGGTCTGTGCTTGTCCTTTTATTTTTGTTTCAAACAGTTAAACAGACAGTCATTTCTTTATATCAAAATGCACATTAGCATACACAGTCCTAACTAACTGGTAATACAGTTAAGCGAACTCCGTAGACTTTAAAATTGTAAGTTTACCATTAAAACATAATGGACCAATAGACCAGAATCCAGTTTATATCCACAGCCCAGTCCAGTAAGTTTTGTAAATCTTAACCTGGTTTTTCTGAAGAACTCTATTAAGATGATCACTAAGCATATTTTTACTAATATTTGAATAGGTCTTGCCAAATGTCTTGTTGATAGCCAGAAAACATACTTACTATGAAAATACTGCCCATTTAAACAGTGAAACAGTATATGTAGATAGAAGAGGGTGTCAGTCTTCAACATTAATAACGATCTGATATTGGTGATGTATTAAACTTTACTCACTTAGGCAAATTTTTATGTTTTGAATTTGAAAAAATATTTATAAAAAAGTTCAAAAAGGTCTCAAAAGTTTCATATTTAATTTAACAAGATTCATCTACTAGTAATATTTTGTTACTGTGTACTTTATACTTTTCTCTCTCTGCATTGTATTTTCGGACTTATTTGAGAGTAGCATGTATAAATCCTAACGTGTTATATTTACCACATGTATTTCAGGGGCATTTACAAAAAGAAAAAGGGATATGCTTTTATTTATAAACAATATATTTATTAGCTCAATAAATATTTCATTGACACAATCATTTTATTTAATCTGACTTTGAAATTCATATTTTGTCTTTTGACCTAATCAAGACCCTTAGAGCATTTTAATAGCATTTCTGAGTCCAAATTAGGATCACATATTATATTTAGTTGTCATTTCTTTTTAGTCTCTTTGACCTTGATCATTTCTTTGGCCTGTTAAAAAAGTTTATGAAATTGACATTTTTGGAAGAGTTCAGTCTTAGCAGACTGTTTCTCATTTTACATCTGGTGCTTTCTCATGATTAGTCTAAGCCAGTATGCTACCCAAGTGAGGTTGTATTCTTCTCAAGGTATATCACCCAGAGGCTTATAATATCCATTACCTCTCATTTTTTATGTTATTTCGGTAGTTTTTCCAAATATTTTTATTGAGCACTTGCCAGGTTCCAGGCAATGTTCAAGGTACTAGAAATACACATGGGCATATGGTATGTTATCTGCTTGTAAGGAGATTATGGCCAGACTTTAATAAATTTCTCTAGGATTGTGAACCTTTATGTAAGTGTTAGTGTAGTTGCAACATCTTGGGGGAAACAAGAGTTTAGATCCTATGACAAGTGGTTGTAACAACACTTAAGTTCTAGTAATACAATGTATGGGTCCAAAACTTGTCTACATGAGTATAGGCTGAACATTTATGACTAAAAGTTTTGTCAGAGGGATAATTTTTTAACATTAAGCATAGAACTTTCCCTATTGTTTAAACAAACAATAGATAATTTCTGATGATTTTGTAAAGTTTTATTATTGAAAGTATTACATATGGTGCCTTTCTTCCCTCTTTGACCTCTTCTAGCCTGCCCCTGCCCTGTGCCCTAGGCCTTCACCACCCTATTCTCTTTGTCCATGGGTTATCCATATATGCATACAAGTTGTTTGATTGATCTTTTTCCCACCCACCCACATGTGATAATGTGGTCCATACTTCTGTCTCTGTATCTGTTTTGTTCATCAGTTTATTTTGATATTAGATTCCACATATAAGTGATATCATGTGATATTTGTCTTTCTCTGACCAGCTTATTTTGCTTAGCATAATAATTTCCAGTTCCCCCTATGCTGTCTCAAAGCATAAGCAGACTTTTTTTTTTACTGCTGCATAGTATTCCATGGTGTAAATGTACCACAGCTTTTTTATCCACTCATCCACTGATGGACACTTGGGCTATTTCCAGAACTTAGCTATTGTAAATTTCACTGCTATGAGCATAGGGGTGCATACATACTTTCTGATTGGTGTTTTTGGTTTCTTAGGATATATCCCTAGAAATGGGATCACTGGCAGTTTTATTTTTAATTTTTTGAGGAAACTCCATACTGTTTTCATTATGTCTGTACCAGTCTGCATTCCCACCAGCAGTGTACTAGGGTTCCTTCTTCTCCACATCCTCACCAGCACTTGTCATTTGTTGATTTGTTGATGGTGGCCATTCTGACAGGTGTGAGGTGTTACCTCATTGATATTTAAATTTGCATCTCTCTGATGATCAGTGACTTTGAGCATTTTTTCATATGTCTCTTGTCCATCTGTATGTCCACATTGGAAAAGTGTCTATTTAGGTCACTTGCCCATTTTTTAATTGGATGGTTTATCTTCTTTTTGTTAAGTTGTATGAGTTCCTTATATACTTTGGATATTAATCCTTTATCAGATGTATCATTGCCAAATATATTCTCCCATACAGTGGACTCAGTTTTCATTGTGTTGGTAGTTTCTTTTGCTGTGCAGAAACTTTTTATTTTGATATAGTTCCATTTCTTTATTTTCTTCTTAGTTTTCTTTGCCCTAGGAGGTGTATCCACAAACATATTGCTATGCTGGATGTCTGAGACTTCGCTGCCTATAGTTTCTTCTTGAATTTTTATGGTTTTGCGTCTTACATTTAAGTCTTTTATCCATTTTGAGTTTATTTTTATATATGGTCTAAGGTGGTGTTATACATAGTTTAATTTTTTTGCATGTATCTGTCCAATTTTCCCAACACCATTCATTGAAGAGATTGTCTTGATTCCATTGTATGCTTTTGACCCCTTTGTCAAATATTAATTGAGGGTAAACTCACTTGGATTGATTTCTAGGGACACTGTTTGTTCCATTGATCAATATGCCTTTTCTTGTGCCAGTACCAGGATGTTTTGATTATAGTGGCTTTGTAGTATAATTTGATATCTGGTGTTTTGATCCCTCCAACTTTGTTCTTCTTTCTCATGATTGCTGTAGTTATTCAGGATCTTTTTTGGTTTCATATAAATTTTTGGATTATTTGTTCTAGATCTGTGAAATATGCTGTTGGTAATTTAATAGGGATTACATTGAATCTATAGATTGCTTTGGGAAGAATGGACATTTTAATGATGTTAATTCTACCAATCCATGAACACGTTATATTCTTCCACATGTTTATATCTCCCTCTATCTCTTTTTATAAATGTCCTGTAGTTTTCTGAGTATAAGACTTTTAACTCCTTGGTTAAGTTTATCCCTAGGTATCTTAATTTTTTTTGTTGCTATGCTAAATGGGAATGTTTATTTAGTTTCTTTTTCTAAGAATTCATTATGGTATATAAAAATGCCATTGATTTCTGGGTATTAATTTTGCATCATGCTACATTGCTGAATTCCTTTATTAAATCTAGTAGATTTTTGCTGGAGTCTTTAGGGCAGGGGTCCTCAAACTTTTTAAACAGGGGGCAAGTTCACTGTCCCTCAGACCATTGGAGGGCCGGACATAGTTTAAAAAAAAAACTATGAAGAAATTCCTATGCACACTGCACATATCTTATTTTGAAGTAAAAAACCAAAATGGGAACAAATACAATATTTGTATTTGCATGTGGCCCGCGGGCCATAGTTTGAGGACCCCTGCTTTAGGGTTTTCTTTGTAAAATATCATGTCATCTGTGAATAATGACAGTTTTAATTCCTCCTTTCCAATTAGGTTCCTTTTATTTGTTCTTGTCTGATTGCTGTGGCTAGCACTTCCAGTACTATGTTGAATAAGAGTGGGGAAAGCAGACATACCTGTCTTGTTCCTGTTCTAAGGAGGAATGTTTTTAGATTTTGCCCATTGAGTATGATGTTGGCTGTAGGTTTGTCATATATGGTTTTTATTATGTTAAGGTATGTTCCCTCTATTCCCACTTTGCTGAGAGTTTTCATCAAAAATGGGTGTTGAATTTTGTCGAATGCTTTTTTTTTGCATATATTGATCATGTGATTTTTGTCATTCAATTTGTTTATGTGATATATCACGTTTATTGATTTTTGAATATTGTACCAGCCTTGCAACCATGGAATAAATCCCACTTAGTCATGGTGCATGATCTTTTTACTATATTGCTGGATGCGATTTGCTAATATCTTGTTGAGGATTTTAACATCTATGTTCATCAGGGATATTGGCCTGAAATTCTCTTTCTTTGTGGTGTCTTTTTCTGGTTTTGGAATTAGGATAATGCTAGCCTCATAAAAGGAGCTTTGAAATGTTCCTTCCTCTTGGATTTTTGGGAATAGTTTAAGGAGATAGGTGTTAGTTCTTCTTTGAACGTTTGGTAAAACTCCCCTGTGAAGCCATCCATCCATTTTGTGAATGACAAAAATCACATGATCAATATATGCAAACAAAAGCCATCCAGGGCTTTTGTTTGCTAGTAGTTTTTTTGATTACTGATTCAGTTTTATCAATTGTTATTGGCCTAATCAGGTTTTCTGAATCTTCCTGATTCAGTTTTGGAAAATTGTATTTTTCTAAGAATTTATCCATTTCATCCAAGTTTTCCAGCTTTTTGATATATTTGATATATAGTTGCTGATAGTATCCTAATATGCAAATCAACTGAACAGCAAACGACCAGCAGAACGACCAGTCACTGTGAGGCACACTGACCACCAGGGGGCAGACACTTAGCATAGGAGCTGCCCCTGGTCAGGGGCAACTCCTGCATTGAGCTTCTGTCCCCTGAGAGGGAGGTGACCGGCAGTGGTGATCGGGGGGCAGGGCCGGCCGGCCAGCAGGTGGTGCCAGATCACCAGCCAAGGCGGGTGCCAGTGGGGGCCCCCCAATCGCCCTGCCCGCTGGTTGCCCTGCAGAGGAAGGCGACTGGCGGCAGTGGCAGGGGGCGGGGCTGGTAAGTGGGTGGTGCCAGGCTGCCAGCCAAGGCATGTGCCAGTCAGGACCTCCAATCGCCTCACATATGGCCCTGATCGCCAGCCAGGCCTAGGGACCCTACCCTATATATTGGGAACAGTCTCTTAGATTTAAAAATTAAAACCTGGCAAGGCTACTCTAACATTGAAAAAACAGGATGATGTAGCAATGATATGCTTGCACATTTTGTGGTCAGCCCTGATTCTGACACATAACTGTGTGACAAAGCCAATTACTTAACTTCTCTCTGCTTCAATTTTTCTACCCATAAGATGGAGAAAATGGTACTACTGTCTTAGAAGGATCATATTATGTACTACTTTTTATAATCAGGGCAAAAAAAATGTAGCTGCCCATACAACAGCAAGATGCCTTTCACTTGTATGAAAAGTATGGTCACTGGTGCATGCAGCGCCCCGTATTGCGAGAGGGATGTCCAACTACCAGTTTAGGCCCAACATCCCCCAAGAAGTCCTGAATTGCGAGAGGATGCAGGTGGGGCTGTGGGACACACCCCCCTCCCCCCACCCCCCCACCCCGGGCACAAATTTTGTGCACCGGGCCTCTAGTTTCATTATAATCCTTTGTACTTCTGTGGTGTCAGTTATTACTTCATCACTTTAGTTTCTGATTTTATTTATTTGGGTCCTCTCTCCTTATTTTTTAATGAGTCTGGCTAAAGTTTCATCAATCTTTTTTATCTTTTCAAAGAATCAGCTCTTGTTTTCATTGATCTTTTGTTTTGCTATTTACAATATGACATTTAGTCTCAATATCATTTATTTCTAATTTAATCTTTATTATTTTCTTCCTTCTACTTATTCTTGGCTTTTCTTATTGTTCTCTTTCTAATTCTTTAAGTTGTAGGGTTAAATAGTTTATTATTAATTTTTATTCTTTTTTGAGTTAGGCCTATAGTGTTATGAACTTCCCCCTCAGGACTGCTTTTGCTGTGTCCCAGAGATTATGGGTTGTGTGTTCATTTTCATTTGTTTCCAAGAAGTATTTTATTACTTTCTTGACCTTATTGGTAACCCATTCATTATTTAATAACATGCTATTTAGCCTCCATATATTTGAATGTTTTTTAGTTTTTTACTGTAATTGATTTCTAATTTCATGCCATTGTGATTTGAGAAGATGCTTGATATGATTTCAGTCTTCTTGAAATGTAGAGACTTGTTTTGTGTCCTAACATGTGGTCTATCTTTGAGAATGACCCGTGTGCACTTGAGAAAAATGTATATTCTGCAGATTTGGGGTGAAATATTGTATAAATATCAATTAAACCCTCCTGATATAATGTGTCATTTAGCATCATTGTAAATCTTTTGTCTGGGAGATCTATCCATTGAAGTCAGTGGGATGTTAAATTCCCCTACTAGGACTGATTTGCTGTCAATATCTCCCTGAAAATCCTCTAGAAGTTTTTATTTTATTTCATGTAGATAGATAGATAGATAGATAGATAGATAGATAGATAGATATAGATAAATATAGATATAGATATAGATATAGATATAGATATAGATATAGATATAGATATAGATGATATAGATATAGGTGTGTGTGTGTGTGTATGCGTGTGTGTGTGTGTTTCTATATTGGGTTTACCAGGGTTATAACCTCTTGTTGGATCAATCCCTTTAGTATTATGTAGTGACCTTTGTTGCCGCTTGATGGCCTACATTTTGAAGTCTATTTTGTCAGATATGAGCATTGCTACCCCAGCTTTTTTTTTTGTTTGTTTCCATTTTCATGGAAAATTTTTTACATCCCTTCACTCTCATATTGTTTTATTCTCCTGTTCTGAAGTAGATCTCTTGTAGACAGCATATAATTGGGTCATGTTTTTGTATCTATTCAGCTACCCTATGTCTTTTGATTTGAGCACTTAATCCATTTACATTTAACATTATTATTGATAGGTACTTATTTATTGCCACTTTAATTCTATATGCCTATGTTTCTCTATATATATTTCTTTTCTTCTTCTCATTACAGCAGTCCCTTTAGCATTTCTTGCAGTGCTGGTTTGATGCTGATAATCTCCGTTAGCCTTTTTTTTTTTTTTGGTCTGGGAAGCTCTTTATTTCACTATCTATTTTGAATGATAGCATTGCTGGATATAGTAATCTTTGTTTCAGATGCTTGCTTTTCAATACCTTGGATACTTCATGCAATTTCCTTCTAGCCTGTAGAGTTTCTGATGAAAAGTCAGCTGACATTCATATGGAATCTCCTTTGCAGATAACAAATTTCTATTTTCTTGCGGCCTTTAAGATTCTCTCTTTGTCTTTAATTTTTGGCATTTTAATTATGGTGTATCTGGGCATGGGCCTGTTTTGGGTTCTTCTTGCTTAGGACTTTCTGTGCCTTCTGTACTTGTGTGATTATTTCCTTCACCAGGTTAGGAAAGTTTTCTGCCATTATTTCTTCAAACACATTCTCTATCCCTTGTTCATTCTTTTCTTCCCCTTCTGGCACTCCGATGATGTGAATATTGTTACATTTCATGTTGTCTCACAGCTCCCTTAAGCTTTTCTTTTTTTCCCATTGTTTTTTTTTTCTTTTTTGGTTTTCTGACTGAGTGATTTTTCCACCCTGTCTTCTAATTCACTGATTCGATCTGCAGCTGCCCCTAATCTGCTGTGCATTCCTTCCACTGTGTTCTTTATTTAGTACTATGTAATTCTTCATAATTACTATATCTTTTCTCAAGCTGTTGAGCATCCTTGCCATCATTATTTTGAACTCTATGTCTGATAAATTTCTTATCTCCATTTCATTTAGCTCTTTTTCAGGAGAATTCTCTTGGTTTTTCATTTGGGGCTTCTTTGTCTCCCCATTTTGGCTGCCTATTCAGTTTTGTGTCTATGTATGAGGTAGATCTGCTAGTGCAGGACAATGCTAGACACTGTTTCTGACTGGCCCTGAGTACCCTGTTTGGAGCTATAAATAATCCACAGATTTTGGTTCCCTCTGCTGGGCCTGGGTGCCTTTGGAAAGGACCAAGATGAGCACCGAGGTCTGCTTCCTAGCCTCTTACTCTGGATTAAATCACGCAAAGAATCAAAGCCTCCAGAGACCTGGCTTTGCCTCTAGTTTGATTTTTATTCAGTCTTGATTAGCCGCAGGTGATAGACCACTGGATGGGGCGAGAGGTTTTACAACAGGGTGGGGCAAATGCTCCTGCCTGCAGGCTGATTGTTATTCTCAGTCTCTTAATGGGCCTTAGAAACTTCACAGGGTGGAGCAAAGGGTTTTCCAATAAGGTGGGGCAATTGCTTCCCCCCCAGGTAAAAGGTGCCTGGATTGTAAAGGTCTGCCACAGATAGATGTCCTCTGCAGTATGAGGGAATGTCTCAGCACAGGAAAATGGGGTGTCTGTATTCCAAGCTCTGCCTCAGAGCCTCCAATTCTGTCTTCTGCTCACACACCTCCAGTCCACTCTGCCCTCCCTTTGCTGGGACCCAAAGTGAGTGGCTGCACATGAAATTTTCTGTTGGCCCTTTAAGAGGGTGCTTGCATTTCCAGCTGTCTTTCCCTGACAGACAGCAACCCTGCTGCTTTTCACAGCCAGGTGTTATGTGGAAACCTTTCTGACTTCTGGTGCTCTGGTCTGGGGAGCCCAGCTTTGAATTTAGACCCCAGAGTTCTCAATGGGAACTCCCCACAGCTAAGATGTTTCTCCAAAACTTCAGCTGCTGTCTGTGGGAGCCTGGCCAGCCCTTTTGTGCCTCTGCACTTCCTACCAGTCTCTATGTGGTCTATACTTTTTGTCCTTGGTTATCAAGGTTATCTCCAGCTAGTCTTCAATTGATTATTCAGGATGGTTTTTCTATATTTTAGTTGTAATTCCAGTTTGGTCCTGGGAGCATGTCAGTGTAGCTTCCACTTACTCCACTACCCTTTTGGAATTTCTTGATGACTTTTGAAATCGATTTTGCTTGGTGTGGTCATGGAGGTATGGCCTTAAGAACATTTAGTTCATAGAACCACAGGGTCCAGATTTTTACTCTAATTGGGTAAGATTGTTGAGTTACAGGATAAAAGGTCTTTAATACCCAGTAAAGCAGGATTATCTTAGACTCTGGTAGTAAATTCCTCTTTGTCCATAGAAAGCATTAATATCACAGTTGAGCCTGAAATCCAAGAAAAATGTCTCTTTTGTTAAGATATTGACATGAATGTCACTTCTCGGAGGAATTGAGATACTGTAAACTGATCTAGCTATTTGAGAAAAGTGTTTTGCCTAGGGTTGGAGTTGACTAAATAACTCCAAGCCAAGTAAGATTAACCATAGCCATGTGTAGATATTGAAATGCCTTCTCTTCACATTCTTCAGTTCAGCCTTCCTTACTGATTTTTCTGTTTAGTTTCCCATGTAAAATGTTGTGATTAGATCAGCTTGCACAATGGTGATCCCTTCTAGCCCTACAATACCTAACGTCTAGTTCCACCTGCCTCAAATTGTTCAGCTGTCAAAGTGCATGTCTCTCCTTTATTCCTGTGTGTTACCTAGAGCCTGACACAAAGTCCCTTTCATGGAAAAGGCATGGTTTCATTTTCACTTTTTGTCTAAAAACATAGTTACCTTTTAATGTGTATACTATAATTTTTAGATGATGATCTGTTCTGGGAACATGTTTTAAACTAGACTGTGTTCTTCTCTGAAGAGAACTGAAACATATGTAAAAGAGGTTCTTGATTATATTTTATATTATCCATACTTAAGACTTTACTTCTACCAGTTTTGTAAATAAACATGATATTATCTACTCTGAATTCAAGTGAGCTGGATTGTATTGGTCCATTAGGTCACCCATTACCTACTGCTTGTACTGGTATAGATGGAATGCACAGAGAGAATACCTTTGTGTTCTCTTACACACGTTCTGTACCACTGTCTAGAATAGCATCATGTACTCATGGAGAAACAATTCAAAAGATCTGAGTTCTTGTCCACTCTGTGAGCCTCAGGGTTCTGCAGCTATAACCCTAAATTAGATAAAATTCAAAATCTGTTGCAGCTTTTCAGTTTTTACTGTTTAATTTTATTTTTTACACACTCTTGAATATGACTCATAGAAAATCACTTATACTGTTATTATCTGCATTTCATGAGAAGAAATGCTATTTATTTAATATCCTCTTTAAAAAGTGCTTATGCTGAACATCAATCTCTCTTTAAAAATTTCTCATACCAAGCGTAGACTTTGTGTCTCTGCTCCATTGCTCTAGCAGTAGCAGAATGTTCTTACTCTAAATATAAAATTATAAAAAAAGCAAGAAACAATATTTTCTTTAATTAACTTCTTCTTTTGGGTGTTTTAGAAGAGGGGTTATGACTTGACAAAGATTCTTTCCATCTGGTCCTGTTTGTTTGCTTTTATTTTTACTTCCTTTCTTTGTCTTATCAAATATCACATGAATCATTAACATTTGTTTCCCCCACTTGTTTTGATTTCTCATGATTAAGACATTATGTTGAGAGAGGCTCAAAGCTACTATATTTCATATTAACCTAATTTTAAGTCAATATTAAACTTTCTAGATATATGATCTTATATGTTTGCCCTGTTTATGTTAGTATTTTCCTCAGTTCTGGTGTAGGGAAACATTATGCACGTAAATGTCCTGTTCTGTGAAAGCAGCAAACTTCATTAGATTCTAATGGTCTACATATAAATTTTGAACAAATAGATGGCTTTTTAAATAAAGCTACTTTCTAACAGGAAATGCAATTTATTAAGCCCTTAGTGGAGAAAATACATAAGAGAACCTTATGGATGTTTACAGGGGTGTTTGTATTCAAAACTGGAATATCTATTTGTAAATTGTGTGATACTTTTTACTAGTATAGTTCCTTGTTAATTATTTCACTACACAGTGAAATAATTGTATTTCTGGTGTCACCCAACTAAGCAATTTGAAATTGTCTAGTATGTTTGCCACCTTCTAATATAAAATCTTGTTGTGTGGTATAATTGTTATTGAGCAAATTTTATTAGTTTTTAAAGTAAATGATAAAGCTATGCAATACTCTAGTTTTATACATGAAATAAAAGCTAAACTGTATAGGTGTGTATGTTAGACATTATAATAAACATTTATAATAATACCTTCAAATACATTAAATCAAAACAATAGACTTAATACAGAAACATAAAATAAAATAAAACAAAATTATGTGATTCATTCCCCATTTTTCTTTCCTTCGCCACAGCAAATAACATATAGAATCTATATACTTAATGGTCTGATTTGGTTTCAACTTTAATATTAAAATATGAGATCCATTTTACAAGGAATTTGAAATGTTTTCTTCAACTCATCTTAGAATAACAATAAACAACATACAAAAATTCACACCTGCAATAAACTATTCAGTGATCTAGATACTTTCTTATACACCAAATTATAGCTGTAAGCATCAAATTACAATGAACTCTGGAACTATTAGGAATTTGTAATTTAAAAAGTTTCACTCAATCCTTACTCCCAAATGCTTTTAATTAGAACAGAATCTTTAATTAAGTACTCCCATGTACAAAGTATAGCTTGGCTTTTCTGTCATATTAGCCTCCCATACGAAAGCAAACAATCATTGTATTGAAGGAAAATATTTTCTCCAAAACCAAACTATAAAAATTCTGGTTCTGGTTTCAAGTTGTTCAGCTGAGGCTCTGCATACACAAGGGAGCCCCTGTCTCTGGGAGGACCATGAGAAACAGAACCAGCGAGGCAGTGACACTGATGGTACTAAGATGGAGAAGAGCCAGTCCCTCATCTCTGCAAGTCAGAGACATAGAATCTCTTCCAGTCATAGCCCAATTGCTTATTGGATGAAAGTAATACAATAGGATGTACATGAAATTTGGATTCACATAAATAGCAAACCACTTCACTTCCGTTTGCAAGTCTTGCAAAAGTGTGCAATATATTTAACCCTTTTGAGCCTTCATAGCTATTTATAAAAGACACTAAGGGATACCTATTTTGTTCAGTTTAGATTTGATATCTATAAAGTGCCCTGAACACAGTAGGTGCTCAGAAAATATGAGATATCTGGATAATAATTATCATTGTCTTTATTGCCAATTTATTGATCTTAAAGAAAAGTTATCATCCATTTGAGATATCAATGAATAATTGATAAAACTGGCTCACCATCAGGAACAAATAGGAAAAAAAAATTGTCTGTGGCCAATGCATGCAGAAATAAAAAAATATATATATGAGACTGTCTAGTCAGAAATTAAGTATAATGCACAAAGGGAAGCCCTTAAAACAAAGCATATGAATAAGCCCTCTGAGTTTCCAGATGTGAACAACACTGAAGTCTTAAGTCTTACTAGCCATGGAAACACTCCTGGGATTCCAAAGAACTCCACACAGTAGCTTGTTCTTCTCTATGACCTTACAACTTTTCTTGCTGTTTGAATAGTCAGGGAAGGAGAAAGTATTGAAAACATTATTTTATAATGTAAAATCATGGCACAGTTTGAATATGGGCCTCTGTATCCTTCCATTTAACTTTCACTCAGGTGGTTTGTTATCAGAAGACTGAGATAGTTCCCATAGCTGAGAGGCCTATTTTTAGGTCTGTGGGTACATCGATAGGTGGTTATTTGCTGAAGGTTACAGGACCAATACTATAACTTATCTGTAATAATATAAAATTAGTTAGAACTTTGTTCTTAAATATATTGAATTATGCATAAGTGTGTTTCAATAAAGATGACAAAATTATAAAGTAGAATTGCGTTGAAAGTTAGGTTCTGTAGACAAAGGAAGAGAGAATCACTCTTTTAGGGTCTGTCCATGCCTCATCTATTTCTGCTTCCAGTTAATTGTAAGGCAGATAGTCTCTGATGTCTAAGTGTTAATTAATCATATAGATGCCATAATTGTAGCAGTTGGGATTTGTTTTATAACTGGAATCTTCAAATGCTTGATGCATTAGTTCATCTATTAGGAACACACATTAGTCAAAAAATGTAAAGAGAAACTTATTAAAAGTGGAATTATTGTAAATCAGATACTGAGTACACAAATATAATGTATATAATTGCTATACTATAAATGCATTTCATAGAAGATGTATGGTAAATATGCTTACACATTAATTATTGTTATATTTTAAAATAAATTTAGTTTTATTTAAAAAAAGATTCAGCTAGCTAGACTTTAAAATTTCTAATATGCTACAGATAATTATTTTTATTACATAAGCATATTTATTTTTCCAAAAATTTAGCATTTAATACTGCATTAAAACTGTAAAAATGTATTTATTAATTGAATGATCATAGAGAGAGGAAGGGAGAGAAAGAAACATTGATCAGTTGCCTCCTGAAGGATCCGCAACCAGGGATTGAACTCGAAACCTGGGTATCTGCCCTGACTGGGAATCAAACCCACCACCTCTTAGTGTACAGAACTACATTCCAATCAACTGAGCCACACCAGCAAGGGCTGCAGTAAAATTTTAAAAAAAGAATGCTACAGTATTCTCGTTATGATTCTAATGGGGAAAGAGATATGGCTGCTTCTTTTGTGGGTCTCACCTGGTAGTAGAGACAAGTGCAATGGAGTTAATTCTTGGAGTGCTTGCATTAGAGAATAAATAGGAGAGTTCTATTTAGATAATTTCAATAGAAAGGAGCAGAAAAATAAGTGGGGAAGAAGGAGGCTTCTAAGAAGGAAAACAGGCCTTAATTCTCCACTGCATTACAGAGCTTGGTGTGCCATAAAATATGAAGGAGAGTCACTGAGTAAGAAGAGAGTGGTGACAGATAAGGTTAGAGAGGGAGATGAATTATGTAACATCTTGTAGATGGTGATTATGGCTAGCAGATCTTTTATATTTTATTATTTTTTAAAAGTTATCTGTATTATTGAAAGTATTACAGATATGTCCCTTTTTTTTCCTATTGACCCCCTCCACCCTGCACCTGCCTCCCTCCTCCCCAGGCCTTCATCATACTATTGTCTGTGTCCCTGGGTTATGCATATATACATATAAGTTCTTTAGTTGATCTCCCTCCCCCACCTCTGCATTCCCTCTGAGTTTAATCAGTCTGTTCCATGCTTCTAGGTCTCTGGTTAATGAATTATTTTTATATATCCACTCTTCACTATTAGATTTGTTCTACGTATTATGCTATAAACATCACAGAAAATTATAAAATTATTTTTCAAGACTTCATGTACAAAAATTTTAAAAACCCATCTTGAGCCCTGAAATGTTAATTTTGAGCAAATTACCTGTTCACAGGTTTTGTGAAGGACCTCAATTGATAGAATTTGAATTTTGGGCAAGTTGAGACTGTCTCTTTCTTCTCTCTCTAATCCTAGGAAACATTGTCTATTAAAAAAATGAAGAATGAAAATGATATTTTTAACATAGTTGAATACACAAGAGAAATAATGAGACAATTGAAAAGAGAGAGAAATAGAGATCAATTAATTAATGACTAAGATTTAGACAATTTTGGTGAAAGTATCAGCTCTCTACTTCTTTGGTTACTTCTACAGTAGGTTTTAAAACTTGAAATGCAGACATATTTTATACAAATATATTTAAAGTTTAGACTACACCACAAGTGGACAGTTTGGGGGATGTGACATTTGAAAAATAGGCTTATGTTTAGTTTTGTTTTCTCTCTGGATTTTTAACTTCCTATTTCTTATTTCTCATTCATTCAAATGCATTTATTGAAAGTGTCCAAGATTTGATTTCCTTTTTTTCTTTTTTTTCACATAACTGTGTTACCCAATTGGTGAAAGTTAAGCAATACATTTTCATCTTAACATTTAATTGTTCAGTTACTCTCATGTCAAGGGTGGAAGGTTATAGTTTTTTGATAGTGATGAAATTACCTAGGTGGCTTTCATATAAATAGCAACAAATATAGAAAATAGTTACATAACATGGTATATTTAACAACAGTGCTAAGGAGAAAGATTGGAACTTGGTCTTTCGTGTTGAAGATACACCTGAATGCATCCGGAGAAAATTTAGTTCTGCAAGCTTGAAGAAAGTAATTGTCATTCAACAGAAGTCAACTAGCTTTGCATATCAATAAAACACACACAGCACATACTCTTATCTATTTTTTGAGTGCTCTGGAACTGATAGCAAAATAGCAAATATATATTTATGAGAACTAGTAATACTGTATTCATTGCAATCACATTAACTCAATGTAATTATGAAATTAACTTTGAGACTATGTGGAAAATGTTATTTCCTAATCAAGTGAAGAGAGACTAAAATCCACAAATTTTATATCAAGCTATGTAGTTTTTATATTCACATTTGTTTTCAAAATGTCATCTCATTAATTATTTTTATTGTTTACTTTTAGATGGAAGACTGTATTTGAAAACTACTGTCATGTACTGAATCTTTCCCGTTGAAGAAATCCACGGTATAGTAAAGAACTTTGCAGTCAGACATTCATCATTGAAAAGTTCGGAAAAAAATAAAAGTCCTTTTAAGGGAACTTCCTCAATTTTGTGTATTAATGTTCTTTAAAAGTTTAAGTATTCTACAAACAAAAAAAAATACAAGGTTCCTTCATTGATTTTCACCTGTGGTTATACCAGAGACCTGAGAATGTTTGTAATGTACAAGTATCAAACTTCTTACAATGAATATCTGCAACTTTGCTGCTGGACACTTGTATACAGAGTTAAAGGCAGGTCTGAATAAGACCTAGCTTTGTTTTTTTAATGGAATGAACCATTTTCCTCTTCTGAATATTCTGTACCTGAGCACATCAAGAGACTCCTGTAGCAGTGGTCACCCAGACTTACAGAATTATATCCTCCAGAAACCAGCAAGAACACTTGGAAATGAACTTATAGGAGGCGTAGAGGATTCCTTAAAAGTCAATACAATAAAGAGTAATATTCTGTTACATTCTATTTTAAACTCTCTAATTGTGGGGTTTCTCCTGAAGATGTTTTTTCACATACTTTCCAAAAGGCCAATAAATGGATATTGACAACAATCCAGTGAAATAACATTTTGAGTATCTGAAAAGAAGTATTGAATATAAGCCAAAAGGTTTCACTGAAGGTCTTTTTTCTTTAAAAAAAAAAAAGAAAATACAAATGTAACATGTTTTCATTCCTGACTGGTAGTGGTATATAGAATTAAAAATAATAATGATGCTTCTTATTCAAACTGTTGGTCACATGTACAGTATATAAACATAAAACATACAAGGAAGGTATGTATGTATGCAGTAGTATACTAGAGTTTAGGAAAATGAAAATTTTAGAAAATATGTTTTGTCACCCTGTTGGTCAGAAAGACACCTTTCTGGTTTTAACGCATGCAGGCATGTAAATATTTGTCTGGAGTCACAGTATTAATGAATGAGATCTTAAGCATCTGGTGACATCAGAACTCTGTGTCAGCCATTTTTATTTGTATATTGAACCCTAGTTAGTGCCCCAAGCTGCACTATTGAGAATGGATTGTGCTGAACAGTAAATTGAAACACCAGAAATATTTTTATATGTTAACGTCATATTATGTTAATGTTGCTGAAAAACGAAACCTAACAAACCCTTGATGTATCAGTCCAATACCATGTAGCGCTGAGTGATAAAGTTAAAATGTGTTGTGCTTCCCACCCTGGTCAGAGGGAAGGGTGCCTACGTGTTATTTTCACTGTCTTTGGAAAGTTACAGTATGTGTTTTCACTTTGTGCAGATAACTGGAAGTAAAGCTGCAAACAGTGCATATTATATGCTGAAGTTACCTTCTCTTTGCTTTTACATACCTGGAGTTAACACCTTTAAAGGCTGATATTATGAATCAGTACAGTTGCTATTCATTTTATGATTTTGCTGTCACATTAAAATGTTATGGTCATCGCATTATTTATTACCATAAATGGCAAAATCTTAAATATCCAAGAAAACTAGCTTAAAATGTTCAAGGAGTTTGGATTTGGATTATTCGGTTAAGAGAAAAATATTATACATACTCTGGCAGTCAGCTTCAATAGTTTATAGGTCTTCCTTGCAATACTGGAACATACTTCTTTTGCGTAGCTCACTATGTAACAGCTAAGTCCATTTTTTTAATACAATAAAAAGGTTATATATGCAGTTCCTATTTTAGCTTGCTTTAAAGGGAGCAATATTTTTATTTAAAATACTGTTAGTTAATGCTTTGTAGAAACTTGGTTTTCTAAGATAGTTCTTCCATTAACCATCTCTTGTTTGAGCGCAAGAGATTCTAATCCTAGTTGTATCTATTTCTTGTTTTTCTCTGTATGCAGTCTTTAAAGAATTACAACACTTAAAATTGGAGGGACTTGTGGCAAGCTTTTGAATCATACATTTTTGAACAATTTTTTAAAAAGCCTACAACTTACATATGTAGTAGAATCATTGCTCTACTCCTTGCATAGAGTCACCTGTTAAGTAGGTTAAATAGTTTTAAAATACATACTTTTAAGACCTTTGAGAATGCTTTAGGATTGGGTTTGATATAAAAGAAAATTTTAGCAAGGATTGAAGAAAAGAGCTATCAACTATATGCTAAGAGAGAATCTTACTAACACTGTTGTAAATATTACAATTCTTGAAATGTTATTTTAAGTCTGTAACTTAAGTTTACCCCCCCCCCTTTTTTTTTAGTTATACAGGTTGGTTTGAAATTTGTTTTTGCTATAAACAAGTAAAATTGTGCCCATTTTATGGTTTCCGAGCTTTTGTAATCCTAGAAATATTAATGTCTAGTTGTTCTATATTATAACTACATTTGCGCTCTATGCAAGCCCTTGGAACAGAACATACTCACCTTCATGTAGGACCTATGAAAATTGTCTATTTTTATCTATATATTTAAAGTTTTCTAAAAATGATAAAAGGTTATTACGAATTTTGTTGTACAAAATCTGTACAAAAATCTGTTTTTACATCATAATGCAAAAATTGGAAATTTTTCTATGGTAGCCTAGTTCTTTGAGTCTGGTTTCAATGTGAGAACCATGTTTACTGTTACTGTATTTAATTTTCTTTTTCTTTTCAACAATCTCCTAATAAAACTGTCTGAAATCTCCCTGTGACTTTATTTACAGTTCGTCTTTATTAAATTTTGTGAAATGCATAGCATTGAAGGAATATTTACTTTCTAATGGGAGGCATCTAAAAACATCATAAGTCAGCTCTTTGCAATGTGAGGGAACAATGCTCCATGATTTTATTTAACATGCAACTGCTTCTATCTCTAATATGAATTGCTGTGGTGAAAAATATCATAAAAGCACACTCTGTAGTTATTGTTTAACAAGCAGATTTTCCATATTTTGTTTCTTGCCAGCTAAGCAAACTTCCCACATATACATGATTTATTTATGTACATTTCTCAGTTTATGAAGCTGTTATTTGTACCTTTTTTCCTTTATATTCTTATATTCCCATGATTCTTATTTCACAAAGCTTTGTGCTGAATAATGTAAAGTAGACATGTTGATGGAACAAAATATATTATTCCCATATCTATGAGTGTATATTTGTAACTCTAACTGAGTGTTTTGTTTTTGATCTCTATCACTGGAAAAATGCCTTTAGAAACTTTGAAGTTTTAATATCCTTTAATAATATATAAACATTTTAATCAATCCAAAATGCAGCATTTGAAGAAATATTGGGTTGCTATCTCTGTGAATATTCTAAACTCTCCCGAGAGAATGGAAAATGGATATTTTTTTCTGTCAAAAGAAATTATTTCAATAAGTTAACAAATTATGATCTTTCCCTAATAAACACCCAAAATGTTTATGTGACCCTTACAATCACATTTTTGTCTTCTGTCATCAAATGTTATGTCGGTAAGACTTGTACTGGAGTAACATACAGTCTCTAGATGTTAGTGGAATTTGGTGGTAATTTAAGGTTTTCCCAATGTGTTTTCCTTTGGACTAGCAAAATTAGAGTCTGCACAAAGCTATTTATTACTAGAGGAGAGTAAATTATGAATAAAGGTTATATGAGTTGCATTTTAAAAATATGCGAAATAGAGATGTTAATAAAATTTAAAAATATTGTAAATGGCATTGTAAAGATATCATTTTTCCTCATGTGTAGGCTTGGTGCTCACATTTATCTTTAATATGTACAACTGGTATATAAAAGCAGAGTTGATCCTCATTTATTCATTTAAGCAGATTCACTAATAAAGCCTCTATTCTGCACCAAGCACTGTGCTAGATGTTGTAGTCACTGGAATTGAAACATAGCTGTTCCAGAGGAGTTTATACTTTCTGTTGGAATCAGATCTTACTTTCAGCAAGAAAAGATGCATTGAGAATCTTCTACTTGGTAGTGAACATATTGCTGGTCCAAAGAGGGTATTGTTACCTTACTATTAAGTGGTAACAATCTAGTGACCCACAGTGTACATTCACCTCTGGAGAACAGAACAAGATATTTGGGGCATCAGACAATTCTGGAGGAATTGAGAAAAGCATGGACACATTTCCCCCTAAGTAAAAATAATACTACTGTAGCGATATGATTTTTCATGTTATTTTTCATTCAATCACAGCACATTTACCGATGCTCACAAATTTTGCTTTATGGTAGGTAGCCAGTTTAATCACAAAAAAATGTTTTATCATTTACAAAAAATAAATTCCTAATATAGTCAGACTATTGAGTATAGATCTACTATATTCAATTATTACCCAGTACCTATGAATACAGGGTAAGTACTTGCCTAAAATGATTCAAACACAGAGCATACATTCCTAAATGCCAAGTAAGTGTGTTAGATAATGAGCATCATTTAAATTTATAGGTCAACTAGAGGCCCGATGAAAGGGGGCATCATTTACATTTATAGGTCAACTAGAGGCCCAATGCACGAAGATTCATGCAAGAATGGGTCTTCCTTCCCCTGGCTGCTGGCACCCTTCATTCTGGCCTGGAGCTGCCCTTATGCCTGATTGCGTCATCGCCATGGCGACAACCAAGCATCCCGCCCCACCTCCAGCCGCTTGGCGCCTGCATATGCAAATTAACCAGCCATCTTTGTTGTGTTGATTTGCATACTCATTCCTGATTGGCTGGTGGGTGTCACAAGGTATGGTCAATTTGCATCTTTCTCTTTTATTAGTGTAGATGATCTGGAGCCTTTGAGTTAAACTATTGGATCAGTTATGATGGTTGGATGTAACAAAAACAAATCCCTGCAAGTTTAAATACCATACAAAGTGGACTATAAAGACCCAGAGGTACACAAGCCAGAAATATAGTTAGCCTCCAGAGACCTGGCACCCTCTACTATTTTCACCTTTCTGCTTCTCAGTGACTCTGCTTCTTTCTCCCCACTCTGCAGGCCTATTTGCTTCTCCTGTTTATCTCTTGACTTCTCTATTACTCAGGAGCATAAGACCCATCCCACAGAGGTGATCCAATGTTCTCTGATCCCAAATAAGATTCCCTGAGAGTTTCGATTGCTTCAAGTCAGGGCAGATGCCAGGGAGATAGCTTGGCAGTACAGTGGATATATCTGGGGAAGGTTAGAAATTACTGTGTCTGATGAAATTTGAATCTCTGGGGGTTGGAGTTAGGGCATCGGTATCTTTAAGTTTCTAAGTTTCTTGGGTGAGTCTAATGAGCAGCTAAGTTTGCAGGCCACTGTCTGGGAGGGTGAAAAGTGTCACATTCTAGAAAACTACTAGTGGACCTTCTGCAGTGAGGAGTTTGGAGTGGGCAGGGGAAATTGTGAGCTGTGCAGATACTGCAAAAGCAAACTAATAGCTCTGGAAAATCATTAAAATTTCATAAAATCTGTAAAATATTTCATATATTTTAAGTAGTTTTAGCATTATGAACTTAATTCTGAGGTGAATATGAATTTTTAATCCTCCTAATTAGGTGCAATAGAAGACACATTATTTTTTCTTCTAAATAAAATTATTGATTAATCTTCCCCCAGAACCAACGACACAGCAAGTAAAAATTCTATTTCAGTCATCATTGGAGCTCTCTGCCTCTGAATGCCCTCCATCTACACTAGCTGAAGAGAATCATTAGGTTTTATGCCTTGGATTCAGCCTTGGAGAAGCAGCCCTAAGCCCTTCTCTTTGAAGAGCCTCCAGGTTTGTGGAAGCAAAAATTATAATACAGTGTGGGGTAATTCTCAGTGTAGGGAGAGAAAATATTTAAGAAAATTATGTTATAAATGGGGTAGTGTAAAGTCCTGTGAAAGAAGGTAATGCCTCTATGCTTTACTTGAACTGGTACAATGTCATTCCATACAAGTATATTGCAGTAAGTTTTCTGTATATATTGTAATACCTGAAGCAACCACTAAAAATGCTATATTGCCTTAGCCAGCATGTTCAGTGATTAGAGCATTGGCCTGGGCACCCGAGGGTCTCAGATTCGACTCCCAGTCAATGGCACATACCTGGGTTGCAGGTCAGATCCCCGCACATACCTGGGTTGCAGGTCAGATCCCCACCCCTAGTCTGGGTGTATGTGGGAGGCAAACAATCTCACATCGATGTTTCTCTCTCTCTCTCTCTCTCTCTCTCTCCCCTCCCCCTCCTTCTAGTCTCTCTCAATAGAAAAAATATTCTCACTCCTTGAGTGAGGACTTTAAAAAATGCTATATCAATATTACACTCAAAAGAGCTACAGATAAATCAAGGTGGACTCAATACTGTAGTAAGGTTAGCTCCCACATAAACAGTAACTATTTTTTTGGTAATTCATTCAGAGCTTTAAGTTACTTTGCTCGTAGTTTGCAATCCTCTCTTAGGTACTTTGGCTGCTCTTTCAACAATGCTATTTGGGTATCAAACTTTGCTACATTAAGGGACAGATAAAAAGTTGGTTTATACATCTCCAGAACTATACATTTCTATTCTCTATTGATTATGTGTACTCACAGCTAAGAATATATTTCAAATTGATATTTTTAAAAACAAGTAAGGACTAAAGAGGTAACTATTAAGTAAGTATTAAAACACATTTAAAACACATTTTTTTTGTAAATCCCATTGTTGGCTTCTAACCCAAGTGTGAGAGCTGGGAGATGTTGATACAAGTCAGGTCTTTTCTTACTAACTCATCTCTTAAATTTACAAAGACAAAGGGGCTCCAATTGAGTCGGATCTTTCATTCAAATCCATCTGATTGTTATATGACTGGGTTCATTTATGCTGAATGGATTTGGGCTCTTTCTATTAATAAATTGTATGCTTATATGTGCTTTCTTTCTGATCCCACCGGTAGCTACTGTGAGACAGCAACCGGTACACATCAGGGTATAAATGAAAATGGACAAGTTCTTGGGAAATGAACTTTTCGTGCAATATAGAACAGAACTGGGCATAAATGGAGAATCTGATCAAAGAGCCAACAGGCAAACAATCTCATAGGACAATGTATTTTTAGGGGAGGAAGGTTAGGGGAGTGGTAGAAAATTCTTAATTGGCTAACACAAATGATAATTTAGCACTTAGTTGACAAGTTTTCAAAGCTGATTCCTTGTGGGTTTGGGGGACACTGCCTCATCCTCAGCGAATCTTTCACCTACAGTTGCCTTGATGCATCCAAATGCACCTATATAGGGTGGGCAAATGTAGGCTTACAGTTGATGGTATGGAAAATAATACAATATTTAATCAACAATAATATAAGAATAAACTCTGTATTTCATGTACTCATAATTGTAAACCTACTTTTGCCCCACCCTATATTTTGGCAGATCATCTTCTGAGTTAGGCCCAGCTCATTCTTGCATCTGCACTACATGTATCCACAGTGAACAGTATTATTTACCTCAACAAACACCAGGTATGTTTGTCACAGCAGTAAGTCAGACACACATTCCTACCATGTAAAATTCAATACTGAGACAGACACTGGTCCTTTGTGTCCAATAGCCTCTAGTGGACAATTACCAGGTCCTCTGGTCCCACTGAAGTCTCTTCCCTAGACTTTAGATGAGAGACAGGCACCTGTCACCTCTTATGGATGATTGTAGGGATTTGGACCTGAACCACCCACAGCCCTCACTGACAATTTTTTACCTCAATTCTTTACCCCACATATTATCTCTTTTAATGTCTGTAGGTGGATAGACAGGTAAGGTCATAAAATTAGTTTTCAGATCGCTATTTTCAAGCTTCACATGATGACCTTGCATCTTACCTTGAAAGATGGTATTCATTTTATTTATTTACTAGAGGCCTGGTGCACGGATTCATGCACTGGTGGGGTCCCTCAGCCTGGCCTGCTGGGATAGGGCCAAAACCAGCACTCCAACATCCCTCGAGGGGTCCTGGATTGTGAGAGGGCGGTTCTTGGGTGATGCACCCTGGAATCGGGCTCCCTCCTCTCTGGCTCCAGGTGTGACACCTGAGAACCGCAGCTGCCAAGTCACCGCAGATCGGTAGCTCCTACGTTGAGCGTCTGGTGGTGATTGTGCATCATAGCTACCAGTCAGACGGTCGGACGGTCAGATGGTCACTTAGGCTTTTATATATAGATAGATTTTTTAAATAATAAAAGTTATTAAATTTTAAATTAAAAATTAAAAAACTGAAATAATTATAGACTAAATGTAGTTGTAAGAAATACCAGAGACATCCCATGCACCCTTCAACTATTTTCCCCAAGGTTAACATTTTGCATAGATTTATTATAGTATCTAAGCCAGGAGATACTGTAGACATCTACCAACTTTATTCAGATTTCACCAGATTTATATGTACTCATTTCTGTGTGTATGTTGTATGCAACAGTATTACAATTGTAGATTTATATGAGCAGCACTCGAGTCAAGGCACAAAATAGGTCCATAACAAGGGCTCCTCATGTTATCGTTTTATAGCTTCAACCATTAAACTCTTCCCTTACCTGTCTGTATAAGCCAGGGTTCTCCAGAGAAACATAATCAATTGTATATACACACACACACACACACACACACACACAGAGAGAAATACTGGAGCTACTAGACCCTGTAGAATATGTTGTTCCTCCAAATGCCCCTGCCCCCATTCCTGTGATGGTCCCCGTCGCCTATACAGAGTTAGTGGGGGAAATTCCTATTGATATCTGATGTACAGTTGGATGTAGTTGGGGCAGCCCACCCACATGATTGTAGTTAGTAGTCAGCCCAATACTGATACCATCTAGATGGAATAGAAATGAATTTCAGTAGTCAGTGGGCTGAACTCAGAGAGGTTTGGCTACTGATCACTCATGAGCCCTCACTGTTAACCCTTTGCACTGACCGTGGGCTGTTCTAAAAGGGATTAACCCCATTGGTTGGAAATGGAAAGCCGAGGGTAGATGATGGTGAATAAGCCCTTGTGGGGTCAGGGTATGCGGAAAGACATTGGGGTTATCCTCGAGGAGCCTGAGACAGCCCCTACTGCTCTTCACGCCTGTTCATAAGGTGCTGACACCTCCTGGCAACCAGGAAGCTGATGCCCTAGTGCCCATATGAGCCCTAGAGGACATTACAGCAAAAATAGAAGCCTTTATTAAATTCACCCAGCAAGCCTTAAATGATAGCCAACAAAGCCTGTCCTTACTGAACACTGGCAATGTCCCTAATGAAAACAGCTCTTTTCCAAAAGACAATGGCCTTGGAAATTATTACTGCCTCACAAGGAGGCACCTGTGCCATGATCCAAACCGAATGTTGTACCTGATGAGTCTGCTAACACAGCACCTGTTTTAAACCACATAAGGAAACACAATTAAAGGCCCTGAGTGATCCGACCCCCAGCCTAAGGATTTAAGTAAATCATTGTGTGTTTTTGGATCATTACCCGAGGATATGTTTATTGATTTGAGAGAAAGAGAGAGAGAGAGAGAGAGAGAGAGAGAGAGAGAGAGAGAGAGAGATCCATTGCCCTGGATCCTGCCCCGACCAGGATCGATCTCAGAACCAAGGTATGTGCCCACACCAGAACCCAACAGCAACGTTTTCAGTGTATGGGACCATGCTCCAACCAACTGACCCACTGGGCCAGAGAAATCACTGGTTTTGAATTATGGGGCTCTAGGTGGGAAAAAATGTGACTTATTTTGGGAATCATTATCTCAGTCTGTGTCTTCTCTTGCATGTACCTATACTGTTGCTGTGGTATCTGCCTGCAGTGTAGCCTGATGGCCACAAATAAGCTGCCTGATGCCAATCAAACCTCTCGGTAACCACTCAGGGGCGCTGAGGAAGCCAGGGGCCGTGGGAGACGGAAAGAGCCAATCAAGAGTGTGGAGGAGGTCATCGGGAGGACATGACCTCTGGTTGACCCTCCAGCTGGACCCCAGAAGTAGGAGGCTCCTCATCCTCTCCTCTGTCTTTGGGAATATACCTTTGGGCCCACGTTTGCACCCTAGGGGCTGCTTCAAGGAGGTGGCCTGAGAGGTCAAGGTGCGTTGAGGCCCTTTGGCAGGAACACGTGCCTGGAACTGGTTCCAGCCTCTGTGTACAGGTAAGAGGTTGCTGGGCAGCATGAGTCCTGCTGCTCCTGCAGCTCCCAGGGACCAGCTGGTAGGTTCTTGCTGCTAAAACCACCTCCTCCCCGTCGGGGGCGGCTCGCCTCTGTCTCAGGTTCACTTCGCCCTCCCTGTAAGGGGCTAGTTTTAGATGTCACCCACCCAGGGTACCACTGAGATTGTGAACCAACATTTACCTTTTAAAATATCTTTCTTTTACCCCTTTCTTGGGGGCGGGGGGCGGAGGAGGTGATAAAGTAAGTTTTGCTTGGTGTATAATTCTAGGTTTTCTAGGTGTAAAATTTCTAAGTAATTTTTTTCTTAATTTTTGTGTTAAACTGGCTTCTGACATCCATAGTTGTTATAGCAAGGTACTTTAAATATTATTCTTTGTAGGCAATTTGTCTTTTCTCTCTGGATGTTTTTCATAACTTTTATTTATCTTTGGTGCTTTGCAGGCTGTATATCATGTGTATAAGTGTGAACTCATTTTTATTATTTGGGGAACTAATAGGCTTCCCAAATAGTCAAGGAGGTGTTTTTCTTTAATTTAGAGTTTTCTAAGCCGTGTCTCTTCAAACGATGCCCCTGTCTATTTTTTTACAACTTTCTGGAATCCTAAATTAGACTTTTTTTCTTTAACTTATAGGTTTCTTAACCTTTATATAAGCCATTTCGTTAGCTCTGCTATATTCCGTGTAATTTTGAGATTTATCTTTTAGCCTACTAAGTATATGTTCAGGTGTATATAGTTTGCTATTGCACACTCGCATAGAATTTTTAATGAATAATTTTTAATATTTTTATTTTTGGATATTCTATTTGGTTCTCTCCAAACCTTCTTAGGCATTTTTGATAGTCTCTCTTTAAGTGTTTGGTTCTATTATTTACTTATGTATTGTGATATATACAGGGGTGGGCAAACATAGGTTTACAGTTGTAAGTATGCAAAACACAGAGTTTATTTTTGTATTATTGTTTATTAATTATTGAATTATTTTTCATAGGAACTACTGTAACCCTACTTTTGCATATATATATATATATATATATATATATATATATATACAAATATCTCGCATTTTTAGTTTGTTTCTAAATAATCCAATATTTTATATTATTAATGGCTGATTTTGCACTCATTATATTGATGACTCTCTTTATTAAGTCTTCTTAATAATTTTTAATTTTTTTAATTTGAACACATATTTGTTGGAGCTCTATCTATGGGAATTCTTTAAAATCTGGATTGAGAATGTAATATTCAATGGAGGAATTTTATTTCTTCTGTTACTTGCCTGGGGATACTTTTAACTTAAATTTAAAATTAAATTAACTTTAGATTCTTAACTTGTAGTCTCTTAGTTCATAAAGATAGTGTAAATTTGAGTAATTATTTTCAAATCCAGAAGAATAAGCCTATTCTCCTGACATCTCAAATAAGACTTTTCTCCTCTACCCAAAGCCACAATTTTATTTTGACACCTGCTTTTGTGAAGTTGATTTTTTTCTACTTCAACTTTTAAACTGGGTGTTAGCACTTTTGAGTCCTAGTTTCATGTGAGTTTCATCAGTTCTGGCTTTATTTCCTGACCCCCATAATCATGACCATTGAAGCTGAAGCTCTGTCACCATAGGTTTATAGATGGCTGAGAGATAAGCAAGGGCTTCTGCCCTTGTCTACTTTCTTGGAGGGCTTGTCCTCTTTTATTCTGGCCTCAGAATGATACCTCCATGGTTTTAGATATTTAATCCAGCCTTTTCAAAATAAATAAAACAAGCCAACTAATTTTTATGTGAAAACAGAGACCTTCTTATCTTGGTCCGAGTGTCCCTGTTATTTTTTAAAGACTAAAAATCTGGAAGTGGCTCCCTCATTTTCCTTAGGTGAGACATTCATTGTGGCTTGCATTCAAAGGGTATTTCTCGGTGTAATCTAGGTAGTCAACAAAACTGGCCAACAAATACTTTTTAAGGGTCCCCAACAATTTAAAATGATGCCTCTTAGTCTTGAATGTGCCTACTGAGTCCAAGATTTGTGGGAATATCTTTATAATCATAGTAACACAACCACTGTTACTCTTTAGAAGGCCTGACACACCATGTAAATATTTCCACTTACTTTCCTCTGGGAAGTTATAGCAGCTGAACACAAAGTGCACTAACAGCAGAACTCGGCAAATTCTAGAGGAAAACTGGTCTTATCCTGTTTCAAGGATTTTACACTATCTATAAATTAATCAAATTTTTAAAATTAGATTGTGATGGGATTAAATTAGTTTTGCAAATTATGGATAAGCACTTAAAAATAACACAAAGAGACCAAAATCAATATTTTAGCTAGCTAAGAAGTTAAGATCTTGCTTAACTTGATAAATAAAATCTATCACATACCTTTAATAAACTTTAACAAACATTATATTCAAATGGAAATCTTAACTTCCTCTTAAAGTCAGCAATGATGCAAGTATGCTCACTATCACTGCTTCTAGTCAACATTACATTGAAAGTTTTTGCTATCACATATAAAAAATCAAAGGAAGAAGAAAATAAGTATAGTTAATAATTTCTTTCTCTACAAAAAAAGGAAAAAATCTACAAATTATGAATTTATAATGATCCAGTGAAATTTCTATATTAAATATCAACAAAGAAAAATTATTTGTACCCCTATTTCTATTTGCTATTTGTACATAAGCAAAGCTTAAGTATAGGGTTTTATAGGGAGTTTGTTTTTTATAATAAGAATAATGGGAAAGCTTTATAGAATTTTGAGTAGGGATATAATATTGTCTTCTAAGCAAGGATTAGACAGAAATAAGAATAAAGATAAGGAGCCCTAGTTTCCGGAAGCTGCTGTCATAACTCAGTGAGAGATGAGGGTAGACTGGATAAGAGAAGTGATATAGGAATCTCCCTTGTGCATGAATGCAAAATAGAGTCTTTGGTTTATAAGAAATGGTGAGTGAGAGAAAGCAAGGAGTCCCCAGGACTCCCAGGTTTATAGATAGTAAGAGAGAAAAAAATAGTAACAAGCGATAAGCTAGAAATGGGAAATGGTTGTATGTATTGGTCAGGCACAAGAAGATGGGTGGTTAAGTTGGGTATGTAAAGTTTCAAATTATCATATTTACCAAACTGGAGATAATCCTGTAGGAAATTGTACATACAGGTGTGAATCATAGAAGAAAAGCCCAATCTGGAGATACAAGTTGAGAAGTACAGGATATTTAGAGTGAAGAAAGCCATGACAGTCACTGAGATTAATCAGAGACACTGTGTAGCAGTCATGAGGAAAGAAGGAAGCCAAGGCGGGACCGATCATGATGTGTGAGTTCTTCAAGGTAAATTGAACCTGTGTGGCTAGAAAGGTAGGAGAAAATCAGAAAAACATGAGAGATCATTGTGGATTCAGTAAAAAGTTGGTGAGAAAGTAGAAATGGGAGAGTTGTGATAAAAGAAGGAACAAATGAAAAACAAGAGGGTCTTACATCTTTGGCCAAGAGTAAGAATAAAGGGATGTCAGACATGATAGACAGAGCTGGCTACAAGATTGTAAAAGGATCTACCTTGACATTGGCCTGGTTGGTGTGGGTTGCCAGTCTTCCTGGGATTCTGTTGAGATTTGAGAAGGTTATAGTTTAAAGTGAATTTACATTTTCTGATGAAACATACCTATTTGTTTGATGATAACACACATTTCTCACGACCATCTCCTTTTTAAACTACTGTAAATTCTTCTACAGAATGTTCTAAAGTGATATGGCATTTATTTGTCATAAGACCATAGTTTACTAAAGTGTCATATTTAAGTATTTCTCAGTTCTTTCTCATTACTGTGAGCCCATACAAGTAAAAGTTAATGCAAACCAAAAATGCCAAACTAGACATTAAAATTTTATTGCAATGTTAGATTATATGGTGTTTGTTGAACCAGATAACCCATAATACATGTATAACAATTTTTATAATATCTGGATTTACTTTATTTTCAAATAATTAGGGACCTGATATATACTCTTTCTGAACCTCAGCCTCCTTATGCATAAAATTAGGATAAAATAATAACTACCTCATAGACTTATGTGAATATTAGAAGAGTTAATGTGTTCAACATTTAGAAAATGCCTTTCATACTCAATCCTCAATAAGTATAAATTATTCTTAACAATTTTTATTCTAGAATGAATACAATACATTTTAGAAATTAGTATTAAAAGCTAACCATCCTCTGAAAATATACTCATAGGATCAGGATTATAAAATCCATTATGACAAACCTTGGTTTAGACTCTCTGAACTACCTATTTCAGAGTCGTGGTTCACAGTAACAATATTATACAGAATAATTGTTTCCAAGTTAATTACTGCTATTTTGCAAAAATAATTTCCTTTCTTAAACATCTGCATATTTGAGTAGAAAATTTATGCTAGTTGCCTTTCCACAGGCTCAACTGTCAAATCTTTTGCCAAATTTTGAATATCTATATTTAAGTACCCTGAAGTTTTTATCACAGGGGATCTGGCACTAGGTTATATTTCTTTTTTTATTTCTGGAAAGCTTGGAATAAAATGAATTTGGCCAAAAATGTGGATTTGTGTTGACATACTGTTTACTTTTTTGTATGTAAAAAATTATATATTTTTAAATTCAACACATCTTAATGACTACTTCAAAAGCTCCAAAAATTTCACAATTCCTATTTATTTGGATTTTGTCCAAATAAAACTAATGTCAAATTATGCCTCCCCCATTTTTTTCAAATCCTATTTACTCTGAGCCTCAAAGCTGAGGAAATTAGATGCATGATTACATGGGAAAGCAGATGCTGTGCTGACCTCAGTGGAGACAAACCACAGTCACTTGGTCTTGTGAGTATGGACCCTACTGTAGTTGCATTTCCACATGCCAATGGCAATGTCTTTTTTTCTCAAAGTCACAAATTATTTGCTATATGAAACTCCTGGGCAAATGAAATTCGACTTTGAAATGGAATAGAATTGAGGGCAGCCAAGAAAATGAATTATCCTCCCTTCTTTCCTAGAGATTCCTGAGAAATTAGTAATTCATTATGTTACATTTTTTTGTTTACTTTTTAATTTTTATTGTCAAGAAGCAGAGGAAAACCATGAAACTATAAAAATTCATATGCCACTCATTTAAATTTGTAATCTTCAGTTCTACCTAGATATAAAATCATTAGAATGTCCCTAAATTTTATGAATTGTCAGGATCTTTTTTTTTTCCTAGGGAGTTAGTAACAAAAAAGGGAAAAAAATAAAACAAAAAATTTAAGTTAATTATTGAAAAAGTCTCTATAAAAATAATCTCAGTCATTAGTACTTCTGCTGCTAGTCATTTAATATCATAGTCAAAGCAGGATAGTTATTGCACATATTGCTTGTTTTCAGAGAAAAGAAAACAAGTTTATTAACACCCAGTTTTCTTTGTAGAACTATTAAGTTACACAAAGTCCCTCTATTTATGTATTCCTTGCAGGCCTTTTCAACCAGATCACTTTCAGCTTTGAGAATCAATTTTCTAGCAATATCATGGTTTGCTTACATACTCAACTACATAAAATTTTTACTCATCTTTCTGGGCTCTCTGTTCTAATTAATTCTACTGAATTCAGAACACAATACATATAATTAAAAAAAACATACAAAAAACACAATACAAGACTCTACAATACAATGTCCAGCAAGATAAAGTTACTTGGTGACAGACTGACTATAACATTATTTCCTACCTGAAACATTTTCCAATAATTTTGTAGTTGAGCTGTCTAAAACAGTAAGAACCCCATGAACTATAACAATGATAATGTCATCAATTGCATGAAGAAGATTACATTCAATAAATGTAATAATAGGAGTTTCCTGGTATTTGGCTTGTACTGGATTGGTTTCAGTTCTCTGTAGCATAGATGCTACTGATCACAATGTAATTGTCAGAAAAAGAAAATCGGCCAGCTAGCTTCTATGAGCTGATTAGCATAAGGGAAATCTACACTTGTGCACACAGACAAAACCTGGCTTTGCGGAACACAATGAATGTGATTGGCATAACTGTTTGACCCCCGAGTTTGAAGGGGGATTCTTGTGGTTCCATTCTTCCTTTAGAGTCATGGTGTGAAATGAAGGCAGAATGCTCCCATTCTAACTCTTTCGATATCTCTTCTTCTCTCTATTAGTTAGCTTATAAAGCTTTTACTGCTAGCCCTAAGATCCTGGTTGTATAATAAAGGAGCAAATGTTGCCATTGGAAACTGGTTTGGCTCATTTACTGTCTGGGAAACAACCACAAAAAGAAGTGAAAGAGAAATGTACTTGGTAAGTGCTTTAAAGAATGGTCAAAATGATGAAAACAAATTGAACAAAGAGAATTTGTGAATCAAATAGCCAGTACCTTTCTTTATACAATCAATACCATTTCTTCTCTCAGTATAAAAAGTATACTGAGACCCCAAATACCATTTTTACAGTGTGAAAATAACCTACTTGCGTATATCTCTGTATCACTACTCAGGTAGTAAATTCACTTTCATACAGTCTACACGGTGATACCTTGGATGAAGTTATTACTGTGACTCAGCCTCAAACAACAAAAGTTAGTACTGGGCCTGGTTGAAAGTTATTTGTTGAAATTAGGGGTTATAAAATAAATAGTTGCGATATATTGAACACTTACTTTATGCCGGCTTCTCTTCTAAGTGCTTCACATGTATTAACTTACTCAATCTTTCCAATAAACCGAGGAAGGAGGAATACATATCACCTCTGTTTTATAGATGAGAGCATTGAGACACAGTGAGGCCCTCAGAGCTCATAAGTGGTAAAATAGGAATTCAAAACCAAGAAATCTGGCTTCACGGTCCATCCTACTAACCACTATGCAGACATGCCTATATGTAAGATCTGATTTAGGAGGCAGTTGGGTATGTGGAACTGGGTTGGATTTGAGTTTTTCACAGACAAGCTCTCTGTTCTTAAGCAAATCAGTTCATTGTATGGGGATTCAATTTCTCTATCTGAGCATAATTTTCAAAGTGTATGTATAATTTGCATATATGTATATATTTTGGTCTCATTGTACATTGCATACATATATTTTGCATATATTTTTTTTCTAAATTCAATTCTGATGGAGACCCTCTTTACAGTAATAAAAAGTACCATAATTGAAACTTGCTGGACAAACAATGTTCTTCATTTTTTTCTTTGTACCCACTTTATAAATGGCTAGAGGCCAGGTGCAGGGATTTGTGCACTGATGGGGTCCTTGGGCATGGCCTGTGGGGATCAGGCCAAATCTGGCACTCCAACTACATGAAATTAATAGCAGATTAGATATTGCAGAAGATTAGTACATTTAAAGACAAAGCATAATGAAGTTTAAAATAGTGATATCCAAAATGAAATGGAGAAAAGAGAGAATTTTTAAAAAATGAAGAGAGAATCAGCAAGCTGTAAGCAACTTAAAGAGATCAAAACACATGTAATTGGAATTTCTAAAGGAAAGTGCAGAGGAATAAAAGATTTATTAGGTAGGGCCACAGTGGGCTCAGTCTAGGATCAATTATTACCACTGATGTAGGACCCTTTTGTGTGCTCCACCCAATGTCCATTGAATTATGAGTTTTACCAATCCAACTGGTGTGAACAGGCCCTTTGCTGAGCCCTGTCTGAGTATAAACCACTGTTTTTTCTCATCTTTTCAGGTGGTTCCTTTCCCACTTTAGAGAGTTTTGACAAAGTTATGTATGACTGATACTCAGGTGAATACTGGAAGTGATTTGTTTCTCTGTGTAACTCTCTCCTCTCTAGTACTTCAACAACCTTTATTTCTGACTAGAGGCCAGTGCACGAAATTTGTGCACTGGGGGTGGTGTCCCTCAGCCCAGCCTGCACCCTCTCCAATCTAGGACCCCTCGGGGGATGTAAAACTGTCTGATCAGGCCTAAACCAGCAGTCGGTCATCCCTCTCACAATCCGGGACTGCTGGCTCCTAACCACTCGCCTGCCTGCCTGCCTGATCATCCCCTAACCGCTCCCCTGCCGGCCTGATTGACACCTAAGTGCTCCCCTGCCAGCCAGATGGCCCCCAACTGCCCTCCCCTGCTGGCCCGATCACCCCTAGCTGCCCTCCCCTGCCCTCTCCTGCCCTTCCCTGCCGGCCTCATCTCACCCCCAACTGCCCTCCCCTGCCCGCCATCTTGTGACAACTGCCCTCCCCTGCTGGCCCGATCACCCCCAACTGCCCTCCCCTGCCCGCCATCTTGTGACAACATGAGACGATGTGGGGGCGGCCATCTTGTGGCAGCCATCTTGTGATAACATGGGTGGCCATCTTGTGATGCGAGGGCATGAGGGTCTTGTGGCAGCCATCTTGTGATAACATGGGTGGCCATCTTGTGATGCGAGGGCATGAGGGTCAATTTGCATATTATTTCTTTATTATATAGGATGATTTTTCAATGCAGAGTTTTCTGACTAAACACCTGTTGCTCTTATCCCCATATGCCAAGAGAAATAACTGGTTTAAAATCTAATCTAATAAAAGAGAAACATGCAAATTAACTGTACCTCCACTAAACCCACAAGCCACGCCCACCAGTCACGCCCACCAGCCAATCAGGAGCAAATATGCAAATTAACCCAACTAAGATGGCGGCGGCCATGGAGCTGGAGTGTTGCTCCCAGCAATGGAGGAAGCCAAGCTTCCCACCTGCCCTGCCAGCCCAGAGCTCTGCTCAAGGCTACAAAGTTTCAATTATAGAAGATAAATAAAGCCCAGATACCTGCTTCCAGCCACCATGGCCTCCTCCGATCAAGGAGGGGCTGAGAGCCTCGGTTGCCGGGTGCAACTCAGGCTTCCAGGACCTGGGCTCCATTCAAGGCTACAAAGATTCAATTATAGAAGATAAATAAATCCCAGATACCTGCTTCCAGCCAGCGGCCCCCCACCCTGAAGGGGCTGTGGCCAGCCTGAAAACAGCCCTCAGCCCCTCACCCAGGCTGGCCAAACCCCTATGGGGTGAGGGTCCCCACTGGGGGGCATGGACAACCTTCAAACAGCCATCAGCCCTCACCCAGGCTGGCCAGGCACCCCAGCAGGACCCCCACCCTGATCCAGGGCACCCTTCAGGGCAAACCAACTGGCCCCCACCCATGCACCAGGCCTCTATCCTATCTAATAATAGACAAACATGGTAATTAACCATACCTCCGACACACTTCCCATTGTCTAATCAGGGCGATATGCAAATTAACTGCCAACCAAGATGGCGGCTGGCAGCCAGGCACTGAAGCGACAGGAGGCTTGCTTGCTCCAGTGAAGGAGGAAGCCAACGTTCCCCGCCTGCCGCTGCTGGGCTCTGAGCTTGCACTCTAAGAAACAATGTTGCAAATATAGAAGCTAAACAATCCCCATGCTTTCAGCCAGCCAGCCGAGCTGGAGTTGCAACAGTGTTACAATTATAGAACCCAAACAAACCCAGATACCTGTTATCAGCAGCCGAGGTCTCAGAGCTGGAGCCGAGCCTCAGAGCTAAAGCCGGCTCTCAGTTCCAGTGACAGCCATAGAAGGTAAGTAAATCCCAGAATAAAAAAAAAAAAAAGAAAAAAGGGAGAGGTTGGGAGCTTCAGTCACCCGCCAGCCTGAAAACGGCCCTCAGCCCCTCACCCAGACTGGCCAGGGACCCCAGTGGGGACCCCCACCCTGAAGGGGGTGTGACCAGCTGCAAACAACCATCATCCCCTCATCTAGGCTGGCCAGGCACCCAAGCAGGACCCCCACCCTGATCCAGGACACCCTTTAGGGCAAACCAGCTAGCCCCCACCCGTGCAGCAGGCCTCTATCCTATATAGTAAAAGGGTAATATGCCTCCTGGCACCAGGATCAGCGGAGCCGGGAGGCCTCCCAGCACCGGGATCAGCTGAGCAGCGAGGCCTCACGAGCAGCAGAGCAGCGAGGCCTCCCAGCACCGGGATCAGCTGAGCAGCGAGGCCTCACTGCTCCTGGCCCCTGGAGCAGCGTGACAGGGTCCCAGCACTGGGATCAGCAGAGCCTGCGGCTTTGTGTGTGACAGGGGGTGGGGCCACAACCGCAGCGCCCAAACCCCCTGATCGCCCTGCGGCTTTGTGTGTGACAGGGGGTGGGGCCACAACCTCCCTATCTTCCCTGCTCTGTTCGTGACAGGGGAAGGCGACCCAACCCACTTTTCGGCCCTGCTCCATGCCTGATAGGAGGGAGCTCCCCAACCCCCTGATTGGCCCTGCTCTGTGTGTGACAGGGTGTGGCGCCCCAACCCCCCAATCGGCCCTACCCTGAGTGTGACTGGGGGTGGCATCGCAACCTCCCAATCCGCCCTGGTCTGTGCATGACAGGGGGCGGCGCCCCAACTCCCCAATCGGCCCTGCTCTGAGCCCAACCAGGGGCTGCACCTTGGGATTGGGCCTGCCCTCTGTCACCTGGGAGCAGGCCTAAGCCAGCAGGTCGTTATCTCCCAAGAGGTCCCAGACTGTGAGAGGGCACAGGTGGGGCTGAGGGATACCACCCCCCCCCCCCGCCAGTGCACAAATTTTTGTGCACCGGGCCTCTAGTTCTATATAATAAAAGGATAATATGCAAATTGACCCTTACAGCAGAATGACTGGGAATGACTGGTCACTATGACACACACTGACCACCAGGGGGCAGATGCTCAATGCAGGAGCTGCCCCCTGGTGGTCAGTGCGCTCCCACAGGGGGAGCTCTGCTCAGCCACAAGCCAGGCTGATGGCTTCCAGCACAGCGGTGGTGGCGGGACCCTCTCCCACCTCCTCAGCAGCACTAAGGATGTCCGACTCAGCTTAGGCCTGCTCCCTGCTGGCAAGTGGACATCCCCCGAGGGCTCCCGGGCTGCCAGAGGGATGTCTGACTGCCAGCTTAGGCCCGTTCCCACAGGGAGCAGGCCTAAGCCAGCAGGTGGACATCCCCTTAGGGGTCCCAGACTGCGAGAGGGCACAGGCCGGGCTGAGGGACCCCCCCCCCCCGAGTGCACAAATTTTTGTGCACCGGGCCTCTAGTATTGAATTATAAGCCATTAATAGGAGTTTGAGAATGATAATGGAGAAAATGCAAAGGAGAAAATTATCAAGAAAATTTTACATAATGAAAAGATAATATTATTTAGATTAATCAGACCCAGAAGCCCAGAACAATTAACTCAAAATATTCATATAAAGCATAAACTTGAAATTTTAAAACATCAGGGCAAATGATATGAATCTTTTTTAAAAAGCTAATATCTATAATGTTAAAAGCATAATATGCAAATCGACCTAATGACTGAACAGCAGAATGACCATCTGGATGACCTTTGGACAACCACGCTATGACACACACTGGCGCCAGGCCAGCCAAGGTGGGTGCGATGCAATTGGCCAGGGGCCTGGCCATCGCCCCATGATCACCCTGCAGAGGGAGGCCCAGGCCACTGGCCAGCGGGGGCAATTAATCGAAGGGGCTCCACAATCACCCCAAAGAGGGAGGCCCAGACCACCGAACCACGGTGCTGTGGTGGGTGGGCAGGGCCTCCCTCTACGGGAGCAATCCATCATGGAGCCCCGTCTGGGTGGGCAGGGCCTACCTCTTTGGGACAATCAATGGCAGAGCTCCAGGATCGATCACCTCAAAGAGGGAGGCCCAGGCTGGGCAGGGCCTATCTCTTTGGGGAGATCGATCACAGGGCTCCAGGACTGTGAGGGGGCACAGGCAAGGCTGAGGAATCCCCCTCTCCCTCCTGAGTGCATTCATGCAGTGGGCTTCTAGGGTATGTATAATTATACATACATACACATAGTCTATCATTATTATTTATGAATTCTGTACTTATAAATTTTCCTATTTGATAAAACTTATTTTTATCCTCAAATTAATATTCCTTCTGCTTTCTGATCACTTGCACAAGTGGAGTGTGCTAAAAAAATTTGTCACCCGCCGAAACCGGTTTGGCTCAGTGGATAGAGCGTCGGCCTGCGGACTGAAAGGTCCCAGGTTCGATTCCAGTCAAGGGCATGTACCTGGGTTGCGGGCACATCCCCAGTAGGAGATGTGCAGGAGGCAGCTGGTCGATGTTTCTCTCTCATCGATGTTTCTAACTCTCTATCTCTCTCCCTTCCTCTCTGTAAAAAATCAATAAAATATATTTAAAAAAAAATTTGTCACCCAATGTACCCAATGTATATAGTTACAATTAGATTGAACAAGGCACCATTGCCCTCTTGCTTTATCTCTCATAGTGTAAACAAGTGTCTTTTTAATGCTTGGTGGTTTCTCTCAGTTTTTTTTTGGGGGGGGGGGTTTCTTGGGGTGGGTGATTTTATTAAAATGGCTACCAAGCTTAGTGCTGAAGTGTTGTTCAGTATTCCTAAGAGCAAGAAAGCTTTGATGTGCCTTACAGAGAAAATACATGTTATATAATTAGATTCAGTTATGAGTTATTGTGCTGTTGACTGTGAGTTCAATGTTAATAAATCAAATATATATATTAAATAAGGTGTATTTAAATAGAAATACACATAAAGCATGGTTATGTATTTATTGGTTGATGAAAATGTGAGAATATAAATTTTAAGGTATGTACTTAATTTTAAGGTTCTTTATTACACAAATAACCAGAACCATGAGTAAATAAAAAGAATAGGACATAGGTATACATGTATGTCAAAAGTGGTCTAACTGTATATTTAAAATGGTGCATCTTATTGTATATGAATTGTACTTCAACAAGTTGATGTAAAAAATAGGAATACATGGACTCTAGGAAGTATAGAATCTAGAAGAGAAGCAAAAGGAATTCTGAGAATGATAATAAAGAGAAGCCTTAGCATAATAAGGTGGCAGCAGGCCTAGAATTTTCTGATCAACTAAGGGAAATGAAGTGTAGTTCTTACAGAAATGTCTTAATCTACACTAATAAAAGAGAAAAATGGTAATTGGCGTACGACTGCTACCCTTCTGATTGGCTAATCAGCGTATCCTTATGCAAATTAACTGTCAGCCAAGATGGCGGCCGGCAGCCAGGCAGCTGGAAGCAAACATGAGGCTTGCTTGCTCCCGTGACTGCAGACTCCAACGTCCCCGCCTGACTTGCCGGCCTCTGAGCTGGCAGTTTGAAACATTCTAACAAATATAGCCGGCTGGGATCTCAGAGCTGAAGTTATACATTGTTTCGATTATAGAACGGCAAACAAACCAGCAGCGGAAGCCTCAGAGCTAGAGCCAGAGCTAAAGCTGGCCCAGAAGAAAAAAAAAAAAGAAAAAAAGGAGCGGTTGGGAGCCTCAGTCAACAACCGCCAGCCTGAAAGCAGCCCTCAGCCCCTCACCCAGACTGGCCAGGCACCCCAGTGGGGACCCCCACCCTGAAGGGTGTGTGACCAGCTGCAAACAGCCATCATCTCCTCATCCAGGCTGGCCAGGCACCCCAGTGGGGACCCCCACCCTGATCCAGGACACCCTTCAGGGCAAACCAGCCGGCCCCCAGGCCTCTATCCTATATAGTAAAAGGGTAATATGCCTCCCAGCACCGGGATCAGCGGAGCCGCGAGGCCTCCTGGCACCAGATCAGCATGACAGGGTGCAGCGCCCAAACCCCCTGATCGCCCTGCGGCTCTGTGTGTGACAGGGTGTGGCGTCCCAACCCCCTGATCGGCCCTGCTCTGTGTGTGACAGGGGGTGGTGCCCCAACCCCCACCCCCCCACGGGCCCTGCTCTGTGTGTGACGGGGTAGAGCCATAACCTCCCCATTGGCCCTGCCCTGAGTGTGACAGTGGCGGCGCCCCAACCCCCTGATCCGCCCTGCTGTGTGTGTGACAGGGGGCAGTGCCCTAACTCCCCTATCAGCCCTACTCTGTGAGTGACAGGGGGGAGCTCCTCAACCCCCTGATGGGCCCTGCTCTGTGCGTGACAGGGGGGAGCTCCCCAACCCCTGATTAGCCCTGCTCTGTGCGTGACAGGGGTGGCACTGCAACCTCCCCCATCGACCCTGCCTTGAG
>NW_005871225.1:289052-356516 GCF_000147115.1 Myotis lucifugus | reverse complement strand
GATGGTGGCATCGCAACCTCCCAATCCGCCCTGCTCTGTGCATGACAGGGGGCAGCACCCCAACTCCCCAATCAGCCCTGCTCTGAGCCCGACCAGGGGCTGCACCTAGGGATTGGGCCTGCCCTCTGCCACCCGGGAGCAGGCCTAAGCCAGCAGGTCGTTATCTCCCGAGGGGTCCCAGACTGCGAGAGGGCACAGGCCGGGCTGAGGGACCCCCCCTTCCCCCCCGAGTGCACAAATTTTTGTGCACCGGGCCTCTAGTAATAAGAATAATTGCCTTAGCTGGTTTGGCTCAGTGAATAGAGCGTCAGCTGAAGGACTAAAGGGTCCCGGGTTCGATTCCAGTCAAGGGCACATGCCTGGGTTGCAGGCTTGATCCCCAGTAGGGGACAGCCAATCAATGATTCTCTCTCATCATTGATCTTTCTTTCTCTCTCTCCTCCCTTCCTCTCTGAAATTAATAAAAATATATTAAAAAATAAGAATAAAAATAAAAGAACTCATAAAATATCAGATATATTTGATTATCAAAGTACCTATCTTAGAAAAAGATAAATCCTATTAACATTTATTTATAATTATAGAATTTACAATATTTTATACCCTGCTTTAAATATATTAGTACCATCTCTCATATTGTTAAGCTTTTTTGAATATATCTTAATAAATTCAATGACTTATTGCCTGGCTGGTGTAGCCCAGTGATTAAATGTTGACTCATGAAACAAGAGATCCCCAGTTTGATTCCTGGTTAGGGTATATGCCCGATGTGGACTTGATCCCTTCCTTTCTCTCTAAAATCAATAAATATTTATTTAAAAAAATTTACATATACGGACTTATTGTTTCATGTTTTTATTCTTTTCTTTGAAGATGTTTCATTATTTGGGGTCATACACCTACTGAATTGTCAGCGTTCTCTAGAAGAAAGTAATTAATAGGCTATATCTACTCTGAGATTTATGATCAGGAATAGGCTAACTTGATTATGGAGACTGAGACATCTACAAGCTGGAATTCTGGACAGCCAATGGTATAAATTCCAGTCCCAGTCTGAAGGCCTGGGAACCATGAGGGTTGATGGTGTACATCCCAGTTAAAGGGTAGGAGAAGAATGGTATCTCAGCTCAAATAGGCAAGAGCAAATACTCCCTTCCTCTATCCTGTTGATCTATTTGGGCTCTGATCAGATTGGATGATGCCAACCCACACTGGGGAAGGCAATTTGTTTTACTCAGCCCACCAATTCAAATGCTAATCTTATCTGGAAACACCCTCACAAACACACTCAGAAATAATGTCTAATCTTAGCATCCAGGGTCCAGGCAAGTTGAAACATTACTCAGCACAAGTTCACTCCTTGCCAACCTGTCACCCATTTGCATCTCAGTAAACCATATATCCCTTTGTCGAAGGATGGGAGAACGAGTAACTATACATTTTTTGGTAGGATATCCAGCCTCCTCTTTATTCAAGGGCTTCTGAGTCTATAAACTAGCTCAAGTCTGGGAACTGATTGATTAAAGTCGGCTTTTTGAGTCAGGTTAGACTTTTGTCCACTTGACCTACCACTTTTCTGCTTACACATATCAAATAAGAATTCCTAGGTTTACTATCTATTTCACTTCTAGGAGCACCTTGATCTACATTGGTCTGCATACTTCAGACTATTCTGATTGCTGCTTTGACTCTTCTGTCCATTACATTAACCAGATGCATTTTGCTTTTGGCAGTTGAGTGTTGCCATTTGGCTCCTGCTACCCCTGGATCCAATTACTCCCATTGCATTTATTTTGGTCAATTCAGTGACTGCAGTTCCCATTGTAAAGTCTGAACTGCATAGAAGAGAGATCACAGAGATCTTCAAGGGTGCCAGGGCTTCCTCACACATTTATTTCCCACAGTGTTGGTGAGAGGCATGTCTTCTGGACCCTCCCAGGGTAGGTAAGCAGATCTTAAATGACAAATACACTCTACTATTTCTATTTTCCTAAACCAGTGATGGTGAACCTTTTGAGCTTGGCGTGTCAGCATTTTGAAAAACCCTAACTTAACTCTGGTGCCGTGTCACATATAGAAATTTTTTGATATTTGCAACCATAGTAAAACAAAGACTTATATTTTTGATATTTATTTTATATATTTAAATGCCATTTAACAAAGAAAAATCAACCAAAAAAATGAGTTCGCATGTCACCTCTGACACGCGTGTCATAGGTTCGCCATCACTGTCCTAAACCTTTCAATCTCCTCCTCTGCATTAAACCAAAGCAGGTCTAGCATTTCCAATTCACTCACTGTGCACCACCTTTTGATTCATGTTTCAGCCAACCAACCAAACTGTTAGAGGTCTTTCAAATTCCTGAGCTACAACATTAAATGCAGAATCTCTGCTTAGTGAGCCCATATATCAATAAATGTGGCTCTATCCAAATGATATTTCTTCCACCATTGTCTTACACCTTATTTCCTGGTTTTCGACTTTTATAAATCAGGGAACTCAAGGAGCTGTTTTGGAGTATAGCATGTCTCCTCATGGGTCAAACATTGCACCTCAACTGTAGAAGCCTGCTGGGACCTGGGTCTGGAAGCAAAGAGGAGTGCCTGGGAGGGATGGGAGTGGATCCTGAGAAAAGTCAGCATTGTCTTGCATGGCCAATACCTCAGAGGAAGCCATTTCCGTTTTCTCAGGCAATGCAGGGTTAATCTCCTCAGACAGGTTGGGAAAGGCAGATGGTCTCAGGGATTGGGAAAGTTACTGCCAAGCAGTGGTGGAGGCTACTTCATCTGGGGTTGGTGAGGTCTCTTCCACTGGCAAAAAAGACTCATGAGAATTTAAGGGCTCAATGTCCTCGTTTCATTAGGGTCATCTCACATGTCCCCATTACAACTTACCAGATCATATTGTTTCCCAAACAGTGCCCTCATTTTAACAGACTACTGCTAAAGTCTACTTGTAGGGTAGACACTCTATAAGGCTGGGAGTTCAAGTTGAAAGGTACTTGAGCTAGTCACAGGAGGAGATTCTACATTTGACTTTCAGGAATTTTAACCCCTGGGCCATATACCAGCCTTCAGGTCATTTTTCTAGTGCTTGAGCTGGGAATTCAAATCCCTGAGCCAATACTTTCCTTTCACTACTTGTCCAGGGACATTAAGAGCAAGTAGCAAACTAATAATTATATTTATTAGTTTTCCAAAAAAATTTGAAAAAGTATCATCAGTCATCCAGCTCATGCTTTTTATAAGTAGTTATTAGGAGTATCTCATGCAGATATTTTGCATATCTCTATGGCTAGTTCAAGCCACAGAGTATTAGTGTTGTCTTTACTGCTAAAAATAGAGTTATTAGCATATTTAAATCTAATCAGACTAGAGAGCCAATTCCAGAAACCCCAGAATCAATTCAGCAAATCCTTACAATTTACATTTTTTAGAACCACACTTAGTTCCAAAATCTGAGTTATTCATTGTTCTCCAGAGAGTGTGTATATACATACAGTCTCACCATCTACCATCTGCAAGCTCAAGGCTGAAGAAAACCAGTGGTGTAAAGTCAAGTCTGAAGACTTGGGAATCAGGAGTATTACTCCAACTCAAGGGTAGAGGAAGGCTGCTGTCTCCTTTTAAACAAATTGGTATCTAGAGAATACCAATTTGTCTTCCTCTACCTTTTTGTTCTCTTCAGGCCCTTCTGGATAGGATAATGCTCACCGGAATGGGGAGGGCAGTTGTCTTTACTCACCTACTGATTCAAATGCTAATCTCATCTGGAAACACCTCACAGGCACACCCAGAAATAATGTCTAATCTAGGCAAGCAGTCAAATTGACATATAAAATTAACTGTTACACCTACTAATTATATTTTATCTTTAATCCTTTAACAGCAAGCATTCTTCACTCTAATCAAAAGATCCTAGATTTTTTCCCCTGCTCCTTTCTTTTTATGCGGTACAAAGTTATTGGAAATAACCTTCTTTTCCTGTTTATTTCCTTGTGTTGCCTGCCCTTCCAGACTTCAGTCACATCTACACTTTGCATGAAATGTTTATCAGAATCAAGAGGCAATGATACTTCAGAGTTAAGCTCTTAACCAACCTCCAATTATTTCATGTGTACTGTTTTATGTCTTAAATTGGAGAGTTAGAATCTTGAAAACAGAATACTATATCTTATTTTTATTGTATTTCTTTACTGCATCTAGTGTAGTACAGGGCATATAAACCCAATGATTGATTAACCTGCAAGCTAAGGGTCCTAACTGTTTTGGGAGGAAAAATAACAATGGCCAAGACTGTGGTATTTAAGTCTTCCCTATGCAGTATTCAGGAAGAGAATTGTAGGCAGGTTGGGTATCATAAGTGTTACAAATGCCCTGAAATAGGAGAACACTGAAGGATATGCAAGCCTGAGTAGTGAGTTATGCATTTGGGGGTCAATCTTATGAAACATTTTATAACAGACTTTAGCTCTCTCATATCTGCTGAAATGAGAAACCATAACATACTTTTGAAATTAGTCTGTTGTTAAGGCCATCTAGTTATTTCCTTGCAACCATAAACAATTTGTATCCTAGATTCAGTATTATATTTCATTAAGTGGAGTTTACCAAATAGAATATTATTTTACTCTTTGCTATAAATCAGAGACAAAAAAAAAGCTGTTTTCTTGAACTGATTATTTTTTGATTGTTTCAAAGTAATTATCTTTCTAAATCTGTTCTTTAAATCCTGCATAAATTGTTGAGAAGGTAGATTTACTAAAATCAGGAAACATTTGGCCAAAGCAAACTTCCTTGTGGCAAATAGGACATTGGCGCCAAGGGACACTTTAAAAGGCCTTTCTTCTTGCATTTGTGCTACTGTGTGAAGTTATCCTATTTAAAGGCTTGGGTTTTTCCCTCACTTCCCTTTTTTGTACCAAGTTTTAAAAATCTCTATCTCCTTTTAATTTCCTTCTCATTTCACATGATCACATGGTGATCTCTGTAGATTTTTATTGAGAAGTTAATTTATGAGAGTTTATTTTTTTCAATTCTACTTTGTTTTTTAACCTATATGAAAATGAATCTAGCTAGCCCATGGACACACACAACATGGCAAGAGGGAGGGGAGCAGGGGCTGGGTGGATGTGAGGAAAGGGGGAAAATGGGGGGACATTTTCAACATTTTCAATAGTGTCAATAATTATTAAAAATAAATAAAAGGGGAAGATAAACAGAATCTAGCTAATGAGTATAAGAGAACCAAGTGTTTGTCTCAGTTACTTATATCTAGGGTGATTCTACATCCTGTAGTACCCAGACAAGTCCAAGTTTATTCCTGTTTTCCTAGCATATTTATTAATTATGCCCCCTTTAAAAATATATTTTATTGATTTTTTACAGAGAAAAAGGGAGAGAGATAGAGAGTTAGAAACATCGATCAGCTGCATCCTGCACAACCCCCTACTGGGGATGTGCCCGCAACCAAGGTACATGCCCTTGACTGGAATTGAACCTGGGACCTTTCAGTCTGCAGGCCGACACTCTATCCACTGAGCCAAACCAGTTAGGGTTAATTAAACCCTTTTCAATCTCTAAAATGTCTCTGTTTACTTAAGTGATAAATTACCATGGCCTGTCTCCTCATCAAGCAAATAGCTGCTACATGTGTGTTCTTTTGCAACTATTTGGCCAAGACTACTAGGTATTTATCTCAAAACAACAAAAATCCAAATGACAAAAATAGGAGGGGAAAAAATCCAGCCCATCTTCTTATATTTGAAATGTGTAACATCACTGTAGCCATTTCTGCTTCTTGGTCTATGTTTTGTACATACGTGTCCAAGTAGTTGTTTACGCTTAGAATTTTCTTTAATAGGAGGATAATACACAAAGAAAAATGCTTGTCACCGAATTCTAGTTAACAGAGTGAGATAGGGAATGGATTTGTATTATGAATTTTATATTTATTTGTTAATGCTTTTGAATTAAGTGATTGGGAAAGATAACTGAGAAGACAGTTTCAGTCCCATAGAATGTATAATATAAAACAGACAATACTAGCTAGACTAGGAAATAAGAGCCATACATTACCATAAGAAAAAAAAAGAAAAAACAAGACATAATCTACTAAAGTAATTCAAGTAGACCTCAAATGCCACTACCTCCCTTATACATCATTGCAAATCTAAGAAAGAGAAGGTACAAAAAATAAAATGGCAGTGATAATGGTGATGCATTTAGTATTAGCATGTCCTTTCTTCTGACCTGTAATCTATGTGTTCATGAGCCCATTCAAGAAAGTACTGGGCTCCTCATAACTTTGTAACAAAACGTACTTTGGGTAAAGTAGCCTGAATCCTTAGGAAGCTAAAGTAAGAAAACATCTTTCTAAATTTAAGGTAAAGAACAAGTAGGGTTTTATATTCCCAATTTTTTTTTAGCTTCTCTAAAATCTCTACTATCATTCCAAACTACATTTATTGACATTGCTCGGCAAAGGTAATTTTTGAAAATATTCACCTTTGTAGAGAATTTTATATTCTCATTATATTTTAACTATGGACAATTTTCTGACCTAGTCTAGTAGAACTTTTCACCCAAGATGCTTAGTGATTATGTTCTCAAATAAAAAGGTGATAATATGTGTTGGGAATGTAAAATGATCTCTGGTAAGGCAAATAACCCAAGTAGTTCATCATTATGCATATAATCCACTATTTTCAATTATCCATGCCACTGGTTTGCTACTTTAGCATGACTAATAAAAAGTTATTATTATTGTTGTTTCTTATTTTTCCTCTATTGAATTACAACTATGAACAATTCACAAAGAAAATGGACGATTCACACCATCACTAATTACTATTGTCATTGATTTATTTGAAGCTGATTACACAGAATTACCACACTTTGGTTAACATTTTAGCTTTGAAATTAAATATGCATAGTACATTTTTCAGGGCTTAGAATACACTTCTTAGACATCATTGGCATTTTAAAAAATCTTGTTAAAAGAATCATCTTCTCTGTGTAATCACTCTTGATGCATATTTACAGTATGTGGCGGATGCTGCTCATTGGCTACCAAGTAGCTACCCCACTCCTCATTTTCTGCTGTGGAAACTGTATTTAAACCAATGGTGAGGAGAAACCCCTTAGTCCTATGCAAGAGAAGATTCTTGCCCAGCTCCCTTATTATACCCAGGGAATAATATGACTATTCTGGGATTCCCTTTACCTTTACTTAAACTGTAGTCAAGGATAGACATATGGTAGAGTTCTGGCAAATGAAACAGGAGAAATCTCTATTCTACAGTCCTTAATCAAAATAACAAGGGGAAAAATTAATGGGAAGAAAATATTTTGCCTCAAACCCCTTGGTTTTTTTGTGGGGATGCTAGAGGAACAGTAGCCACATATCAATCATAAGGCAAAAGTCTTCAGATCAGAAATCTATCATGCTAAGATGCCAGAAGAAAGAGAAAGAAACGAGAAAGTCTGGCCCTTGATGACATCACTTAGATACTGACCATACCTGTGTTTGTCTTGCCCCAGACTCAGTCATTTTTGTTGCTGTTGTTACTTGCTGCTGGAAGCCCGTTTGGAGAAATATTTAACAAGTTGTCCTTCATTAATTCCATGTTTTATTTAAAACTGTTCTTCTTGACTACCATTCATTGTTATCCTCTATTTTTTTTTAAAATCTCTGGATATGTAGCCCTCGTCTTTTAGTACAGATTTTCTCTATGCTCTGGGACCAATCTGATCTATATGCTAGGAAAGTATAAAATCCAATAGGGACTCTTACTGATTATTCAAATTCAAGTGAATCTTACATGCAGATTCCAAAATAAGCCTTGTTTTCTGTTTCTAATAATCAGTTGTTTTTTTTTTGGTGTCTCCTCTGAAAAAGACTTCTCCAGTTTAGAATAGTGTCCAAGGGCATGAGCCAGGTTCAACTCCTCATTCTGTCATTTATTAAATTTATGAATTGAGCACATTAGGGAATTTTATGGAGTTTTGCTTTTCTTGTCTGTAAATTGGAGATACTATTGATATTGCTAGAGATGAATATGAAGGTAAAATGAAAATATGCTTAGCTCACTGTGACTCAAAATATCTAATAAACATTAGTGTCTGAGTGCTAGGCATGTAGAGGCTCAGGGGCATTGAGTAAATCATTCAAGATCCCACAGATATGAGGAAGCCAGGAAAAGAAAGATCTAAGCCATTGTCTCTATAAGCTTTATTTTTATTGTTGCCCTTCTACCATGCTGCCCCATTTCTACGTTTACTGTTAATAAAATCACTTATTTCTCTTATTTTCCTGAAAACATCTTTCCCTACTGGCATCTTTCATTCACACCCTCACTCTTTCCCATCAACGGGAAAGATCACTTGGCAAGAATCCTCTCGGCTATTTGGTAAAATAATTCAAAGAGCACTGAAATTTTGAGACTTTCAAACCAGGATACTCCATAGTCTTTTCCGTTGCCAGTTTGTTAAAACAAAGTGGTAGGTTCGTTTTGGACACTTAGAACAAAGTATTTTTTGGTATTCTGAAACCCTGAAGTCTTATGGTTTGGAATTAATTTCTTTTTGTTCTACTTTTAAAATTCTTCTTCAAGAATAATTTAATGTGAAGTAGCTTAAAAAATTAGGAATAATTGCTAAATTAATGATGGTTTCCTATGTAACGTACTAAAGGGTTAAAAGCAAAGAGATCTTTTCCCTTTTGTTCCCAAATTTTATTCTTTTACATCTGGTGCCTTGTGAAACTAGTAGGAGGTCCTGAATGAATCATTGTTGCACTATCATTAACATAATGCCCATGTGTAGATTTATCAGCAGTCTTTCAGTTTGATAAACTGTTGACATGTAAATATTTCCTTGAAGAAATTTCAGTCCAGCTGCTTTTGTTTACAAATCTATCAATGGTTAAAACCATTGAATGTATTTTGCCCGTTTCTGAATTATAATTACATGTCTAATTGTGAATTAATTATAAAAGAAGCAGACAAAACTACACAATAAATATTTTCCCATTTCTGGACTCATGCCAGGTTTCCCTATATTCATGAAATGGAGATCTTACTCTCATATGCCATAACCTTATCTTTTTTGCATTTGTATGTACAGGTAGTTAGACAAAATTAACTTGAAAAATTATTTGATTCTTAGGAAGACCGCTTATTCCCTTGTTTTCCTTTCTTCTCTACGCTGCTTAATTGTTCCAAAGCTTTAATTAAGATAAGATTTTGATATGCCAGTCACACGTACATCTAAACTGACCTGAATATTGAATATCTGTCACTTTCTAATGTTTTCATCCCATGCAATCAAAATGATTCTACAATTGTCTTGTTTTCCTGCTTTGCTTTCTCCCATGAACCACAGCAATCAAGTATATAAATTTACAAATTAATATAAATTATGCAAAAACACAGGCCATGGGGCTTTTACTGTTCAGTTGTGAGTTCATCTGCAACACAATTACAGTGATGAGAACAGATCATCGGTACTACTCAGACCATGGCATCTCATCATTCATTGTGCCCATAACACAACAGACATATAGTGAATGAGTCACACAGGATAGCCTGTGAAGGCTGTTGCTGCTGTGTATGTGTGTGTGTGTGTGTGTGTGTGTGTGTGTAAATGTGTGCCAAGGGGGAAAGTTTAAGAGAACCAATTCTATGCAGTAGTGCTCCCACCTCTGCCCTTAGCATTAAGAGGAGGAATGTGGGAGACTGCAGTAAGCAGCTACAGTGGGAGGTGAAAGGTGGAGCATTCCTAGCTCAGAGAAAGAGCCTTGATTGCTTCTTGTTTCAGAAAGCTGCTGCCCATAGGACCTTTACCAGGCCTTCAAGTGGTCTGCAGAAACTTGTTTACGAAGACTTTTATTCATCCTTCAATCCCAAGATACAAAGTGCCTAGCATGGAATAGCCGTCCAATAAACGTTTATGGCTCTGTGGAACTCAGCTGAAGATCCTAATTGATTTTCTCTGACAGTAACTGGCAAAGCTACAAGCATGGTGCTCTCTTTGTGAAGCAGGCAAAGCCCTGGAGCCCATTTTGCCCTCTGCTCAGGTTACTTATCTCCTAGGGGACAATGTGGGCTGCTTCTCAGGCACCTTCAAATAACAGCAGCAACCACAACAACTAAAATAATAATATATACTAACATGGAACAGATTGGTTGGCACTTTGCTGAATACTTTTGATGCATTGTCTCCTTCAATCCTCAAACACTCCTTTGAGGTAGAAGATGCTGTGAAGAGAAGAAAACTAAACTATTTTTCAGACAAGAAAACTGAGATGTCCCAGTTGTGACAAAAAAGGTCAATCAAGCCTCATTGTCTTTAACTTTCAAATCTCTGTTGTTAAATGGTATCTGTCCTAGAGCCTCTGATTTGCTTTAGTGATGTAATCATCTGAGGTTTCTTCTAGAAATACTTGCCAGGATAGGCACATGGGAAGCAGTATTTTGATAAGCAAACAGATTGGTTTAATTTAAGTGATCATAGAGCCTCAACCTACACTATACCAAGAAAACATAATTAACTCTAAAGTATTTTAAGGAATTTTTCCATAAGACAATATATTCGATCTTTAAACAACATGGGTTTGAACTCTACGGGCACATTTATATGTGGATTTTTTTTCAATATATAATGTAAATGTATTTTCCTTATGATTATCTTAATATTTTTTTCTGTAGCTTACTTTATCATACGAATACAGTATATAATATGTTTAACATATAAAATGTGTGTCAATAGACTGTTTATGTTACTACTAAGGTTTCTGGTTAACTATAGGCTCTTAGTAGTTAAGTTTGGGGGAAGTAAAAAATGATATGTGGATTTTCAAGTATGTTGGGAGTTGATGCCTGTAACTCCCATGTTGTCCAAGGCTCAACTCTATTGAAAAGAAGGACCATTCCAAGAAAAGAGTTAGTTCTGCTACTATCTCAGCTTTTGAGATTTGGACCCAGTCTCATAAATCCATGCCAGCTGAGAAATGTATGTGGAAACTACACTTATTAGCTCTCTTGCAGATAATAACAGGTCTCTCACATAATTCATATATGATCTCAAGTTTTATTATGATGCCGAATAATACAATTCCTCCTCCCTTGTTTTGTGTGTGTGTTTTTTTAATCAAATATTTATTTTTTTGTCATTACACAGGTAATATGGGATTTAAAATTAAAAAAAAGAAGGAAAAAATAGCTCTGGTCAGTGTGATTGGGCATCCTCCTGTGCACCGAAAGGTTATGATTTAATTCCCGCTCAGGGCACATACCCAGGTTGTGGGTTTGATACCAGGTCAGGGTATGTATTGGAGGCAACCAATCGATGTTTCTTTTTCACATTGATGTTTCTACCTTTCTCTCCGGCTCCCTTCCCCTCTCTCTAAAAAAAATAAAAAATAAAAATAAATAAATAAAATACACTTTTTAAAAAATAAAAAATATACTTCCATAACACAGGTTATATAGTAAAAGTCTGACCCTTCTGCTCTCCCTAACTATAGCATCAGATGATCATATCTGTCCAGACGTTTATGCTTTCTACATATATTCACATATTAACAAATACACTCAATTTTATTTACAACAATATTTTTTCTGTAGTTAGATTTCTTTTAGTCTATTAGTCTATTATGGACATCAATTTAAACAGTACACATTTATATCTACTTCATTATTTTAATATTTACTTATCATTTTATACAATAGATATATTTTTATCTATCTTTATTGATGAAAAAAATAAATGTCCATTTTTCTCAGTTAACAAGTAACACTAAAGTTAACATGTTATGTAGAATCTCTTATCCATTTGTACATGTGTTACTATCATTTTAAGCCAGAGCTACTTACAACAGATGGATAACAGTGTTTCTGCTTATTTGGGTGACTGGGATGGTGTGGTCTGTGTGTGTGTGCATGCCTTTGTATTTTCCTTTGCGCTTGATTGTTGGTGTGAGAGTCTATGGGCCATGACCCTAGCCTTTCTTTTTTACTTGGACATACAACCAGATAACATTTCCAAGGAAACAGAGACTCAAAAGGACAGACTGGATCAGATGGATTTAACTGACATTTATAGAACATCTCACCCCAATGCAGAAGAATATACATTCTTCTCAATTGCACATGGATCATTAACAAAGATAGACCACATGTTAGGACACAAAATAAGTCTCTACAAGTTCAAGAAGATTGAAATCATATCAAGAATCTTCTCAGATCACAGAGGAATTCAATTAGAAATCAACTACAGTAAAAATACCCAGAAATATTCAAACACATGGAGGCTAAATAGCATGTTATTAAACAATAAATGGGTTACCAATGAGATCAAGAAAGAAATAAAAAACTTCCTGGAAACAAATAAAAATTAACACACAACCACACAAAACCTCTGGGACACAGCAAAAGCAGTCCTGAGAGGGAAGTTCATAGCACCACATGCATACCTCAAAAAAACAAGAAAAATCAGCAATAAACTATTTAACCCTGCAACTTAAAGAACTATAAAGGGAACAACAAGAAAAGCCCAGAGTAAGTAGAAGGAAGGACATAATAAAGATTAAAGCAGAAATAAATAACATAAAGACTAAAAAAAAAAAATCAATGAAACCAAGAGCTGGTTCTTAGAAAGGATAAACAAAATGGATAAACCATTAGCCAGACTCATCAAGAAACAAAGAGGACCCAAATAAATAAAATCAGAAATGAAAGTGGAGGAGTAATCACTGACACCACAGAAATATAAAGGATTGTAAGAAAATACTACAAACAACTATATGCCAACAAGCTGGAAAATGTGGATGAAATGGAAAAATTCCTAGAAAAATACAATCTTCCAAAACTGAATCATGAAGAATCAGAAAACTTGATTAGGCCAATAACAATTGATGAAAATAAAGCAGTAATTAAAAAAAATAAAAATAAAAACCTCCCACCACAAAAAAAAGCCCAGGTCCGGAAGGCTGCGTAGGGAAGTTTTACCAAACTTTCAAAGAAGAACTAACACCTATACTCCTCAAACTATTTCAGAAAATCCAAGAGGAAGGAACACTTCCAAACTGTTTTTATGAGGCTAGCATTACCCAAATCCCAAAATCAGATAAAGACACTACAAAGAGAATTACAGGCCAATATCCCTGATGAACAAAGATACTAAAATCCTCAACAAAATATTAGCAATTTGCATCCAGCAATATATTAAAAAGATCATACACCATGATAAAGTGGGATTTGTTCCAGGGATGCAAGGCTGGTACAATATTTGCAAATCAATAAATGTGATACATCACATAAACAAATTGAAAGACAAAAATCACATAATCATATCGATAGATGCAGAAAAAACATTCGACAAAATCCAACACACATTTTTTTATAAAAACTCTCAGCAAAGTGGGAATAGAGGGAGCATATCTCAACATGATAAAGGCCATATACAACAAACCCACAGCCAACATCATACTCTGGGCAAAAACTAAAACCATTTCCCCTAAGAACAGAAACAAGGCAGGGATGCCCACTTTCACCACTTCTGTTTGACATAGTACTGGAAGTGCTAGCACTAGTGATCAGACAAGAAGAAGAAATAAAAGGCATCCAAATTGGTAAAGAAGAAGTAAAACTGTCATTATTCACACATGACATGATATTGTACATAGAAAATCCCAAAGACCCCATCAAAAAACTACTAGACTTAATAAATGAATTTACAATGTGGCAGCATACAAAATTAACACCCAGAAATTTATGGCTTTTTTATAGACCAATAATGAACTCACAGAAAGAGAAATTAAAAAAACAATCCCATATACCATAGCAACAAAAAAAATTAAGATACCTAGGAATAAACTTAACTAAGGAGGTAAAAGACCTGTACTCAGAAAGCTACAGGATGTTGAAAAAAGAAATAGAAGAAGACATAAACAAATGGAAGAATACACTGTGTTCTTGGATTGGTAGATCAACATCATTAAAATGTCCATACTACCTTAAGCAATCTATAAATTCAATGCAATCCCCATTAAGATACCAATGGAATATTTCACAGACCTGGAACAAACTCTCCAAAAATTCATATGGAATACAAAAAGACCCTGATTAGCTGCAGCAATCCTGAGAAAGAACAAAGTTGTAGGGATCACAATACCAGATATGAAGCTGTATTACAAAGCTACTGTTCTCAAAACTGCCTAGTACTGGCACAATAACAGACATATAGACCAATGGAACAGAAGAGAGAGCCCAGAAGGTGACCCAAGACAATATGCTCAATTAATATTCGATAAAGGAGGCAAGAGCATACAATGGAGTCAAGATAGTCCCTTCAATAAATGGTGCTGGGAAAATTGGACAGATACATACAAACAAATAAAACTAGTCCACCAACTTACACCATACAGAAAAATAAACTCAAAATGGATAAAGGACCTAAACATAAGACAGGAAACCATAAAAATCTTAGAAGAATCCATAGACAGCAAAATATCAGCAATATCTTTACTCCTAAGGCAATGGAAACTAAAAAGAAAATAAACAAATGGGACTACATCAAAATTAAAAAGCTTCTGCACAGCAAAAGAAACCATCAACAAAACAACAAAAAAGACCACTGTATGGGAAAACGTATTTGCCAATGTTATCTCTGATACGGATTTAATCTCCAAAGTTTACAGGGAACTGATAAAACTTAACAAATGGAAGATAAACAATCCAATCAAAAAATGGGTAAAAGACCTCAATATACACTTTCAAAAGAGGACATAAGGAAGGCCAAGAAACATATGAAAACATGTTCAAAGTCACTAATCATCCAAGAGATACACATCAAAAGGACCATGAGGTACCATCTCACACCTGTCAGAATGGCCATCATCAACAAATCAATAAAGGACAAGTGCAGGCGAGGATTCGGAGAAAAAGAAACCCTCTTGCACTGCTGGTGGGAATGCAGACTGGTGCAGCCACTGTGGAAAACAGTATGGAGTTTCCTCAAAAAATTAAAAATGGAACTCCCAATTTATCCAGTAGTCCCACTTCCAGGAATATATCCCAAGAAATCAGAAACACCAATAAAAAGGATATATACACCCCTATGTTCATAGCAGCACAATTCACCATAGCTAAGATTTGGAAACAGTCTAAATGCCCATCAGCAGATGAGTGGATTAAAAAACTGTGGTACATCTACACAATGGAATACTAAGATGCTGTAAAAAAGAAGGAACTCTTACCATTTGCAACAGTATGGATGGACCTGGAGAGCATTATGCTGAGTGAAATAAACCAGTCAGAGAATGATAAATATCACATGATCTCACTCATTTGTGGAATATAATGAACAACATAAACTGAACAAAAATAGAGCTGGGGGGGGATATTTTATAATATAATAGAAATAATCCTGTTATTTGCAGATTTTTAATATTTCCTACAACTTTTGTGATATTACACTCTGTTAGTACAGTTTTGGTAATATTATATTTAAAATATTTTTTCTTGAAATATTAATGTTTATTGCATGTAACATTTAAAATCATTTTTCTTGAAAAAAATTTTAAAAGAGAATATTGTTTCAAAGAGTTAATGCAACTTGTCAAAAGCCACCCACGATGTGAACCTGGGCCTGTCTGATCCCAGACCTTATGTTTTTTTCTGCTACATTAGATTCTTTGTCGGGAGAATGTATTCTTGACTAAAAAATCACAGATAAAAGTGTAATTGCAGTTGACAACCTTTTTGACAGAAGCAGAAATAAAATTTCCACATATTTCTAGGCCAGACAAACAATATTCAAATTGTTTTCCTCATGCCTGTCATATTCAGGCTCTATATCACTATTAGTGGTGATAGAGGACCTTAGCCCAAGCTAGTTTAGTTCAGTGGTTAGTGTCAGCCTGCAACCAATCAATTTGTGTCTTTCACAGCAATGTTTCTCTCTCTGTGTCTCTCTCCTTCTCTTCCATTCTCTCTCAAAAAAAAAATCAATGGAAAAAATATCCTCAGGTGAAGATTAACAACAACAACAACAACAACAAAAGAACTTCATCTACTAGATTTTTATACTCCTAAAACAGAACATCAGATAAATTCTTGACTTGCCTTATTAAATATTTCATCATGAAAATATAGAGGTATCAATGTGGGGAATTGCAACTGTGGACACTATTATGATGAATAAAGAAAATTGGGAGTAGAAGCAAAATGATCTTTGGGAATGAGTAACCATATCATTTTTTTAGTGTGTTAAATCCAAATAAATGAGGGCTGGAAGTCACCAAATGTGTGCCCAGCACTTAATGAAAGTATGTTTCAAAATATTGAAAAGAAAATAGTTAGGGTTCTGTTTTGGCTCTAACAGTGAAAATGGCTAAAAAGATATATGGATTATATAAAATAAATTTCTAATGGTGCTGTATATCTAAAGTTTTCTGAAAGATGATTTTTCTACAAATGCTTCAATATAGATTATGAATAATGAATTTTCTAGTTGCAAATTTTTTTGAAAAACTTTTTGTATTTGTGTATTCTCTTCATTTTTCAGCTATTCTGTAACACTTTAAGGCTTATTACAGCCCAAATTATTGAAAACACAAGACAAAAAATTATGTAACATCCATTTCTTAAATGTTATATGGCCAACTTAATACTTATAAACTAACTAGAGGCTCAGTGCATGAAATTCATGCACTTGCGGGAGTCCCTCTGCCCGGCCTGTGCCCTCTTGCAGTCCAGGAGCCCTGAGGAGATATCTGACTGATGGCTTAGGCCCGCTCCCCATGGGGAGCGGGCGTAAGCCAGCAATCAGACATCCTTAGTGCTGCCGTGGAGGTGGGAGAGGCTCCCGCCACTGTGGCTGCACTCACCAGCCATGAACCAGGCTTCTGGCTGAGTGGTGCTCCTCCTGTGGGAGTGCACTGACCACCAGGGGGCAGCTCCTGTGTTGAGCATCTGCCCCCTGATAGGCATTGCGCATCATAGAGACTAGTTGTCCCGATGTTTGGTCGATTTGCATATTAGCCTTTTAATATATAGGATACTTTGTTAGCTACTATCTACACTTTTCTTTCTGTTAATGACCATCTATGATTCTTGAGTGTGGTTGAGACAGCATTTCATCTGTTCTCAGATTTCCCAGCCTCTGAACAGTTGCTATGTAAAGCCATGTGATTAGTTCTGGTCAACGGGCTGTGGGCAGAGGGGTCATGTGACACTTCCTGATCAAAGCATATGAGAATTAGTGTCTGATCTTCTGGCTATCTGTTCCTCCAGGATTGCAAACACAGTGGTTTCATTTGAGAGAGATAACCACCAGATTCAAGTAGCCTGCCTCACTGAGTCATCATTTAGCGCACTGTTGCCCTAAAATGGAAATGATAAACTATAGCCCCTGAGTCAAATCCAGCTCACCACCTTTTTTTTGTGAATAAGAGTTTTTGTTGTTGATGTTGTTTGCTTGTTTTTTGAATACATGCTTATTCATTTACGTATCATCTTAGCTGCTTTCATGCGGCAGTGGCAGACTTGAGAGTTGAGTAGTTGCCACCAAGATGGTAAACCCTCAAAACCAAAAATCTGATCTTTTACTGAAAATTTTACCAATGCTTGATTTAGAGTATCAATACGTAAAATGGGATCTTTCTCATACCTTAACAGTGAATCACAACTAAGACCATTAATGTCATAAATATAATATTTCTGAAATACTCTCCAATATATTCTCATAAATGAACATAAAATTGCACATGATACTAAAGTAAGAGGCATGTCTCAAATGGTATATAATAAATTGTCATTTCTTTCTAGATAAAAAGAATATTTTAAACCTAACATACAAAATATGAAATGAAATATAAGCAATATCATTTGAATAAATCAGGCAACTTATGCTAAAGATGGAATTGGATGCTCTTACAACAGAAATTCCTCTGCATATTATTGTTCACTTTGCTTGAATGTTGTCAATCCATTCACATTATGGACTTGAAATATTTTTTTCCTGCCCTAAATGGGCTATTAGTGAAGTAAAAAAAAAAGTGATTGACTTAAAATGCTGTATATTTTTATCCTGTGAATATTGCAAAGAAGAGAGGTAATATCTGAAGTGTAATTTGGTAGCTATTGTTCATCTGAATCAGTTCAGAAAAATATAAAGGGAAAAACTAGACCATGTGGGCCATTGTGTGTGTGTGTGTGTTTGTGTGTGTGTATGTGTGTGTGATAACATTACACAGAATCAAGGATAAGATACTATTAGGACATGTACTTATTACACATGGCTAAATAGCTTTTTAGAAAAGATCTGAAAGTACAAATTCACATTTTCAATTCACATATATTGGCTTTATTTTTTTAAAAATATATTTTATTGATTTTTTACAGAGAGGAAGGGAGAGAGATAGAGAGTTAGAAACATCGATGAGAGAGAAACATCGATCAGCTGCCTCCTGCACATCTCCTACTGGGGATGTGCCTGCAACCCAGGTACATGCCCTTGACCGGAATCGAACCTGGGACCTTTCAGTCCGCAGGCTGACGCTCTATCCACTGAGCCAAACCAGTTTCGGCTATTGGCTTTATTTAAGCATAGTTTTCAAGTGCAAGTTGTGTTGAATAGATATTGATCATAAATGCATTTTCCATAGCTACTTATCCTATATAATAAAAGCCTAATATGTTAAGTGTCCGGTCGACCGGTTGTTCGTTTAAACAATCAAAGCATAATATGCTAATGATATGGTAAGGCTGCTCAACCGCTCGCTATGACAGGCACTGACCACCAGAGGGCAGATGCTCGGACTGGTAGGTTAGCTTGCTGCTGGGGTCCGGCTGATCAGGACTGAGCGAGAAGGGCTGGACATGCCCTGGAGCCTTCATGCAATCCCTGCCCAGCTGGCCAACCTCCTGTGTCTCTCCCTGGCTCTGATTGTGCACCAGTGGGGTCCCTTGCCCTGGCCTGTGCCCTCTTGCCATCCAGGACCCCTGAGGGGATACCGGAGAGCCAGTTTTGGCCCGATCCTGCAGGCCAGACTGAGGGACCCCACTGGTGCATGAATTCGTGCACCGGGCTTCTAGTATTTCAAATAATCTTAAAACATCATTGTAGAAATTTAATTATTTGATTCTGTCTTTTCTCCATCAACTACTATTGCCTACCTCATCCATTCTCTACACATAAATGATGTGTTATATGCACAGTGATTCCACACAATCCCAGATTTACAAAAATGTTTATTTGTAATAATGCAGTAAGCTCTGGGGGAATGTAGTATAAATCTTTGATATTTCCACTAGTAAAAAGTAACTCTAGAGGAAATTATACAAATTTTCTTGGTAGCATTTACTTTTGATATTGCATTCTAGTGTGCTGTTTTTAAGGGGGAGGTGATTATGGCCCAGACACTTTCCCTATGCCTCTGAAGAGTACACCCAAGGTGTATAGACACTGGGCTCACCTGAATGGAGTGGATTGACTAAATTACTTGAAGGTGATTTTTATCACTTTTAAATATGCTAATTTAAAGCAATAATTCCTGCCAGGATCCCTCAGCAACATCACAAAAGGGGGGAAAAATTTCCACTGCAAGTATTCACTTTTCTATCGGGGGCTTTTCTTTATCCATGCTCTTCAGTTTACCCTTATCTATACTCAAAACGATTCCTGGATGTCCAAGATTCCTATGCCATCTGCTAAGAATTGGACTAGACTTTTATGATCTTCTTCATCACTATACTGTTTTCTTTATTCCTGTCATTTTGAGTTTTAAAATGCTGATATATGACCAGACTTATTTTTCACTTTCATGATCAGGCATTTCTTTATACCATAATAAACCAAAACAAGTTTTGGATGTGTGGAACATGTGAATTATTTTTAGCAAGGGATATTATCCTATACTCTGTGTAACTAAGCCAGCACTAACCTTCATAAGACAAAAATATTGCAACCAGTCCCAGAAAATAAATAACTATCTATTACCCACATACTGTTCTCAGCACCACTATTACCAGGTTGCCTTTCTCTGGAAGTTTCCCATTCCATTATATCTTCCTAGAGAAATCAGTAGGAGCTATAGCAGGAACTGTGTATAAGTGTGTCCTGTAGTTTCATTATAAACATGTAAGCCAAAAGCATGATTGCTACAATTATTTTCACTGCAAACATTTTTGATGCATAACTAATGAGCCATATGGCAATTGCACCATAAAAGATAAAAGAACAAAAAAATAAAAGAGGGACATTAAAAAGAACACAATGAAACATGAAAAAAAATAAAAGACTTTATTGGAAATAATAAAAATACTGCATTGTCTTCAAAGTCTTTCATTTATAGTAGTATGCATTTTTTTTTTTTGCTTGTTGGTTCATATTCTTATTGGCATCACACTTTTTCTTTTCCCCTAAATATTTATTCCTTCATTAAGAGAAATGTCAGTTTCCAACTACAGATTGGATGATTAGTGTGCTTGAAGACTGTTGAGAATTAGTAGCCACCTCTTTTATATTTGCATAGCTTGTTAAACTTTTGGTTTTAATGGGTAGGAGAGATGATTGTGCTCACCAAAGAATTTGTAAAAATTGATATATTATCATTGTCTGATATTGTGTGCAATCTGGCCAAGATTTATGTAATATAAAAATTAGGAGTACTGTAAGAACTTTGTTAATGGAGAAATGAAACCAAACTGTCAACCAGTTATTTTATCTTTTGTGGCAAAATCATCATGCCAATTAGTTATACAGCTAAAATGTTCATGGCAAAAATGCTTGTGGAAACGATGTGAAACTACCTAGAATCAAGTGTAAGGTCCCTGAATCCTCAGTTCCTACGTCAATCACGTGTTTATTTGCTTTAATTTATACTTTTACAGATATAGAAATGACACCATTATAATTAGCTAATTATTAATAACTAGAGGCCTGGTGCACGAATTTGTGCATGGGTGGGGTCCCTCGGCCTGGCCAGCCATAGGGCCGATTGGGGCCGTCTTGCCTAGTCCTGATTGGGGCCAATCAGGGTCGGCCACGCCGGGTAGAGGGACCGTGGGAGGTTGGCTATGAGAGCGCATTGACAACCAGGGGGCAGCTCCTTTATTGAGCGTATGACCCCTAGTGGTCAGTGTGCGTCACAGTAACTGGCTGACTGGTCATTTGGTCAACCAGTCACAATGGTCGCTTAAGCTTTTTTATATATAGATAGGAAAGGAGCTAAAGGAAGGCCAGACATTATAGGCATGTTCCCTGCAAAACATTGGGGAAGAGGCTTGGACAAAGGGAAAGTAGATACTTGCCCAGTAAAGTTGGGGTAACATAGGGAAGGTGCTTACTGTCAGTCACACATGGGAACACAAGTCATTGGCCAGAATAGGCATGGCCACTGCAGGCCTGCAAATATTTGGGATACTTAACCCCCTACACAAAAGAGTTAGCTCTCTGTGCTCTTATGTCCCTGGTTCCTCTTGCCCCACTTGGCTCATGGCTCACACTTGTCTTCTTGGCATTCTTCTATATGGCCCATGGCCATGTGGACCCCCCGGCACACAATAGACTAATAGACTGCAACTAGCCTGATGCTGTACTGGATCCAGTTCCAATATAGAAAGGAAACTCTGGACACTGCCTTTGCTTCCAGTTTTACTGAAACCCCTGCTACACTTCTTCTGGACAAAGGTAAATGGGACTTTGGAAACCCAGGCATTTAACTCTCTACAAATAAAAATCACTCATTCTCTTGTGTAAGTCTCAGAAAATTCTTTCTTCTCAGGATATTGTAAGAACGCCACCCCCAGCAGCACCAGTGGGGAGGACTCCCCCACACACTTCATCCAATATCACTTAAACACACACACACACACACCTTTCTTTATCTGAAGCAGTACTTTTCAACTGTGGTTGCTAAGTATAATCACAGGGATACCTCTACATAAACTCAAATTATATATGTTCCCATCCCAGATGGCTGATTGTGAGTTCTTGCAGTGCAGTCAGGCAACAGATGACTCGGTAAGGTTAGTGAAACAGAGTGTTGCAGGATGGAGTAAACAGAAACTCACTAACGTCGCTGAGGTTCAATAGTTGCCGGGTGAATTTCCAGCTGTGGGATACCTTTTCTTCCTTGGATTACATCTGCAAGGAATCTTGGAAGGCAATTCTATCCCTCTATAGTCAGTTTCTTGAATATGAGTTTTCTGAACATGGCAAGAATAAGAGTTGTTAGTTCTATTTATTTGTTTTTGCTTTATTTAATTTGTTTCTTGTTCTATTTAGGTTTACATAAAAAATATCTTTAGCTTTAGAAATGAGGAAATTGGCCAGTTATCAATGAGCATATAGATATATATCATTTAAAATAAATGTCCCTGAGTTTTGTTTTTTTTTCTTAAAGAGCATTTGTGGTACTAGATGAGCCTGTCTCCTGTAGACCTTCATGATTATTTATTTACAAGAACTGTCAGCACATTTGGCATTTTTTAAATAGGCAGAATAAGTTGGCTTTATATCTCAGAAGACTTTGATTTAAATGACAGACAAAGCAGTCCAGACAAAATTGTATTAATGAAGAAGACTACTAAGTCTTAACAGCCCTACAAGGGCTATGAGGAAGACAATGTAAATTCCCTTTTATGGTTTTTAAATTACTCTTCAATTTTAGTGGGTGCCCTTTATGATAAATCTTCAGTAAAAATTTACATAACAAGTTAGTTTTTAGAAAGCATTTTCATCATTAGTGTTATAAAAGAAAGAGAAAGACATACATTTTTCTTAATAAAGTCAACTTCCATTGGTCTTTTAATATTATGTGCTAAGAATTTAAGTGTTAGGTTAAATGGGCTAAAGGGTTCAGAAAAAAAATCTAGAAAGCCTGGAGACTTGTAAATAGATACTTAATTCTTCACAGTTATGCCTAGAATTGACCTTGGACCTCTGATTCTAAATGACCTCCAAATATAGATTTTCTACCATTTGCCAAAATAAAGAATACTGTGCTAATAGCTAGTGGTGTGAGTTTGGGTACATTATTGATTAACTCTATTGTTTATGCACTGTCTTAAAAATATTTAGTTGCATGATTCATTCACTTTGCACTTAATCAGTCTATGAATTATGCGACTAACTATGATAGGCCAACTGTGTAAATGATAAATTTAGTGAATAGAGTTTTCTGATGCATTTTATCTTTCCAAGTACATCATCAAAAATGAAACGTTGCCTTTAATCCTAAGGAAATATAGAGTAACACTTGGCAGCCTACTTCTAAAGCATATTTTTATTCATAAGGGAACAAGGCAATGCTTACTTTTCAGAATGTAATATGCTTTCCTCTATCTATGGAGCCAATTTGTTATCACATCTATCTATAATGGAAAGCAAATAATATGTCTTACTCTAAGTTTACATTCCTGGTAGCCATTACCATAATTGAGGGGATTGAAATGGTGGAAAAGACCAGTGTGTAGAAGAGTGGCAGAAAAGGATAAAGCATGAAGGGAAAACAGGGCTTGTTGATGCCCCAATGTTTTCTGGTTCATGTGTCTAAGAATAGGGACACATTTCACATGTTCATTTTTATTTCCTGTTGTGTAAGAGGTAAAATAGCTCTTTTAGGTCTTTGTCAAAATGAAAGAAAACAATAACATAAAAACCAATAGACTAAGATAGCTAATTGATTTTTATCAATTTAATTAAACAACCAGGCAAATTAGTGAAATTTTTCAATAAATCAATTAAGTAAAATTTTCAATAAAATTTCACTGACTTGAATTAACTGATTGTCCAAACTGACTAGTGGTTTAAATGAACAGATGAGTCAGTAGCTTCATAGAGAAGAAATATGATAACTAAGAGGTAAATGGTAAAATTCCGTATAAAATATGTAAAGAATGAGAATTTTTAGGTACCAGTTTATCCCATCATGTCAGAAGGCTAATATATTAATTATGTCTTCCAATATGCTTCATAATAATTATTATATACTTGACATTGAGAATAATATATCCTATATTACATTGTGATTATTATAAACTTTATATTGTGTATAAGTCCCTCTTGCTGTTTTATATGAATGTAATAACCCCCTAATTTGCATCACTCTTGGTATACCTACCCAAGTCCATTCTGCATGAGGCAGTCAGAATAATCTATATATATAAAAGCCTAAGCGACCGTTATGACCAAATGACCAGAACAACCAGTCATTATGACATCCACTGACCACCAGGGGGCAGATGCTCAACGCAGGAGCTGCCCCCGGTGGTCAGTGTGCCCCCGCAGCCACCTCCCTGCCAGCCACCTCCCATAGTCCCTCCCCCAAGGCGGCAGGCCCCGATCACCTGATTGTGGCCGGGCCCGGGCCGGGCTGAGGAATCAGGGGTGCGTGGCAGTGGGGCTGGTGGCCACCTCCCCCTGGCCAGCAGGCCCCAGTGATGGTATGGCAGCAAGAGAAGGAGGAGGCGGGGAACCACATGGTGGTGAGGCACCCAAAAGTGGTTTCGGTGTCCAGCGTCCATTCCTTCCGCACCCGGCCCAACGACTGTCACCTCCTCTCCCGACCCTGCCAGGGCCTTCAGGTCCCAATTGGCCTGGCCCCGATCAGCCTGGCCCCAGTCAGCCCTGACCGCTGGCCAGGCCTAGGGACCCACCTGTGCATGAATTTCGTGCACCAGGCCTCTAGTTTATAATAATAAAAGCATAATATGCTAATTAGGTCATCTTTCCGGACGACCTTTCAGTTGACCTTCTGGACAAAGCTGGGGCTGTGAGGGAAGCTCGAATCCTGGGTGCCTGCTGGTAGCTGGAGGGAAGCCTGGGTCCCGAGTGCTGGTGGCTGGAGGGAAGCCCGAGTCCAGGGTGCTAGAGGGAAACCAGTGCCGGCAGCCAGAGGAATGAATTTCATACTCTTGCACGAATTTCATGCATCGGGCCTCTAGTCTATATATATAAAAGCCTAAGCGACCGTTACAACCGGTCACTATGATGTGCACTGACCACCAGGGGGAGGACACTCAACACAAGAGCTGCCCCCTGGTGGTCAGTGTGCTCCCCCAGCCAACCTCCCGTGGCTGGCCAACCTCTCAGGGTCCCACCCCGCAGCCGACCAGTCTGAGGGACCCCAACCATGCACAAATTTGTGCACCAGGCCTCTAAATTTTTAATAAACATGAACTAGAACATGTTATTTCCCTTATCAGAATGTTCAATATCCCATTATCCTAAATATCAAGTTCTAAATTCTCAAAGTGACCTACAAGGTTCTGAAATTTGCCTGTGCCCTGCTTCAATAGTACCACTCACCTCTGTTCTCAAAGTGTTTCCCTTATAAGACTTCCAGTTCTATAACTGTGCAGTCTTCTCACATAAAGGAATTAGGACATTTGGCTTCTTCCTATTTCTGTCAGCTCACCTATCTAACTCTCCCCATCTTTGAGCTCCTCACCATAATGATTTCTAAAGAAACCTTTCCTGCCTCCTTTAACTAAGAAAATCTTGCTATATGTTTGCACATTTCCCGTATTTCTCTTTCGGCAAGAGTTATCACATTTTTAAAATATTTTTATTGACTTCAGAGAGGAAGGGAGAGGGAGAGAGAGATAGAAACATCAATGATGAGAGAGAATCATTGATTGGCTGCCTCCTGCATGCCTACTGTGGATGGAGCCCACAACCTGGGCATGTGCCCTTGACCGGAATCGAACCCAGGACCCTTCAGTCCGCAGGCCAACACTCTATCCACTGAGTCTATCCACTGGCTAGGGTAAGAGTTATCACATTTTTAATAACTTGTTCAGTCTTTCTAGCTTGCTTTTAAAATCCATGCTGGCAGGGCCATGTGTATTCTCTTCATTCAATCCATATCATCTATCTCTGTATGAGTAGATATGCAATATATAGTTATAGGTTAAATCACTCAAGGAAATTTCATACTGATCAAAAAAGAAAAGCAAGTATAGAGCTTAATAATTTATTTAGTAATCAAAATACTTTGTATTTAATATCTGTATTTATAACAGAGCTACTTGATTCCAAGCTATATCATTCATCCATTGGGAAATAGTTTCATATCTCAGGAAGAAGTAGCAGTTTTTCCTTGGTGTGATGCAAATGAAATCAATCCATTCATTTGCAAGTGAACTTATTCATTAATTCATTCATTTAGCTAACATTTATTGATCACCAAATGCCCCAATGTGGAGGCTTACGCATACATTATTGAACATTGAGTCTTGCTTTTGAATAACTCACTGTAGAGTGGAAGAGATGAACCAGTAGGAAATACTATACATGTGGCTTTATTATTTCTCTAATAAAAGCAAGCTTAGGAGCTATGGAATGCTTCAGCTTTACATCATTTGTTTTTATGTAGATGCAGCTCCACAGCCCATTTTTGCTTACATTTTATTGACAGAATGAATAAACAATCATACAAAAATTGAAGAAAGATATCCTGATATAAATAACAGTAAACTATATTTGTTTGCCTCATACCAACCTCATCAAACTCACATCTTGCTGAACAACTGTCCTCATTATTTGATTTTCTTTCCTCCCCCTGAATTTTAGGAATATTGTTCCTTACTTTATTATCTGCTCAAGCTGAAGATTTTTCTCTGATGCTAACAGATCATCAAGAAACTGTACCTGTTGTGTCACGGTTTTGTCAAATAATGCATAGCCTCTTAAGTAATTATTTTCCTAAAAAATTACTGGCACAAATTCAATACATTAACATTATTTTAAGTGAAAATTTCAGAAATGGTATGACCTCAAGGTAGCCTGTGATCATTGCTTTATTAACTGACAGGATGTTTTTGTAATGAGTTTTTATGATCTTAACCCAACCTTACATCTTACTTGCCTTTTGCCTACAACGAAACATTGAGTTGATATCTTCATTGAGTTGTTCGCAATAATATCTGGATGTTCTCTTTGGAATTGCAGCTAATTTAGAACCCATTAGTATGTACACGTGATTTATGTTGTTCAGTTAAATGTACAATATCTTGCATGAGTCTACAGTGAATCATCTGCCATCCAATATGAATTGGCCAGCTTTGTTTGCTTTGTGAGGGTTATGCAAAAAAAAAAAAAAAGTCTGTCTTGTTTTGCTTAACCCAGGTAAATTTTATGTTAACAACAGATTGTGAATGCTGTTACTCCCTCATTTACTCCCTTTATACAACATATTTTTATCTGTGTGTGTGTGTGTGTGTGTGTGTGTGTGTTTGCAAAAATGAGAGTACTAGGGCTGGTGTTCCATTTGGGCTCTTTAGATGCACAACTGCACGTTTACTAATGGGATAATAACTCTGGTAATTTGTGTTTTCCTTTGACCACTATGCGGGCAGAATCCTCAAGGCAAGGACCTGAATAAGGATACAATATGGTATCTAGCTGTTCATATAAATGTCCATTTAACAGGATATTGAAAAAATTCTTAAATTTTTATCTAATTTGCATTGTCTAAATAGGAAACATTTATTTTCTGAGATATTTATGTTGAATTCATTAACATTTATTCAATCGTTTTTCATTCTTTTATATTTTATTCATGAAACAAATATTTACCATATACCTAGGAAATTTCAGCCACTATGTTTAATCCTAGCAACAGTGGTGAACAAGAAAAATGCTGTACCTTCTAATGTAAAAATAAATAATAATAATACCAGAACCAAGAATTTTAAATTGGGATAAGTATATATGAAACAATACTCACTTTTCATACTTGAATGCTTTATACTCCTTTTTTTTACTCTCCTCCTAAACTTGAGTGCTTTATATACAAATTAAAGTTATCTTCCTACATAGGGTAATAAGCAAAAGCTTCATTGAATAGATAAAAAGGGATCTTGGCTGGTATGGCTCAAAGGTTGAGCATTGACCTATGAACCAAGAGGTCACTATTCAATTCCTGGTCAAGGCACATGCCCAGATTGTGGGCCCGATCCCCAGTGTGGGGAGTGCAGGAGGCAGCTGATCAATAATTCTCTCTCATCATTGATGTTTCTATCTCTCTCTCCCTCTCCCTTCCTCTCTGAAATCAATAAAAATATTTTTAATATAAAAATGGAAAGGTGAGAAGAAGGTAACTAAGTGAAGAGTGAGCATATCAGTATTTCTGAAAGCTGAAATAATAGCATGTGCAATGGTCCTGAATTGGGAAAGAGTTTTCACCTTAGAAGAAGAATTTATTAGTAGATTAGATAGCACTTTCCAACCTATTAAAAACAAACCAAAGCACAACTGTTCTATTATTCTAAGAACACTGGGACATCATTTTAGCAGGGAAATGACATTATCTTATTTAGGACTTTAAAGATAATTCTGGTATTCGGAGAAGGGAAGAAAAGGAAAAAACATGTGAAAGTGGGAAGATCAGTTTGGAAAGCTGACATATTAAACCTGCGAAGATGATGGGTGGCATTAAATTTAAGGGACTGGTGATGAAATATAACCAGTGATGGTCATTGAAGATAAACTGAGGTGGAATTTACAGTGATGCTAGTCCTATATAATAAAAGAGAAACATGAAAATTAACCGCCCCTCTGCTGTGCTCAAACTATACCCACAGGCCATGCCCACCAGCCAATCAGGAGCGAGTATGCAAATTAACACAACTAAGATGGTGGTGGCCAAGGAGCTGGAGCAAGCAGGAGGCTTGGGTTGCCCCCAGTGATGGAGGAAGTCAAGGTTCCCGCCAGCCCTGGCCGACCCTGGGCTTCACTCAAGGCAACAAAGTTTCAATTATAGAAGATAAATAAATCCCAGATACCTGCTTCCAGCCGGCCATGGCCTTCACTTAAGGAGGGGCTGGGAGCCTGGGTTGCCCTTGGGCTCCACTCAAGGCTACAAAGTTTCAATTATAGAAGATAAATAATTCCCAGAAAAAAGAAAAAAGAAAAAAAGGAGAGCCTGGGAACTTGGGTCACTGGGGGGCGTGGCCAGCCTGAAAACAGCCTTCAGCCTTTCACCCAGGCTGTCCAGGCACCTCAGTGGGACTCCCCCACTTTGAAGGGGCTGTGGGCAGCCTGAAAATGGCCCTCAGCCCCTCACCCAGGCTGGTCACGCCCCAATGGGGTGAGGGTTCCCACTGGGGGCTTGACCAGCCTGCAAACAGCCCTCAGCTCCTCACCCAGGCTGTCCAGTCACCCCAGGGGTGACCCCCCCCCCCAGAAGGGGCTGTAGCCAGGCTGCAAAAAGCCATCAGCCCCTCACCCAGGCTGGCCAGGCACCCCAGCGAGGACCCCCACCTTGAAGGGGGTGTGGCCAGCCTGAAAATGGCCCTCAGCCCCTCACCCAGGCTGGCCAGGCACCCCAGCAAGACCCCCACCCTGATCCGGGACACCCTTCAGGGCAAACCAGCTGGCCCCCACCAGGGCACCAGGCCTCCAGGCCTCTATCCTATATAATAAAAGGGTAATATGCAAATTGACCCTCACAGCAGAACGACTGGGAATGACTGGTCACTATGACACACACTGACCACCAGGGGGCAGACGCTCAATGCAGGAGCTGCCCCCCCTGGTGGTCAGTGCTCTCTGCTCAGCCATAAGCCAAGCTGACGGCTGCCAGTACAGCAATGGTGGCGGGAGCCTCTCCTGCCTCCTCAGCAGCTCTAAGGATGTCTGATTGCAGCTTAGGCCTGCTCCTCCTGGCAAGTGGACATCCCCCAAGGGCTCCCGGGCTGCCAGAAGGATGTCTGACTGCCATCTTAGACTCATTCCCCCAGGGAGCAGGCCTAAGCCAGTAGGTGGACATCCCCCGAGGGGTCCCAGACTGCAAGAGGGCACAGGCCGGGCTGAGGGACCCCCCCAAGTGCACAAATTTTTGTGCACTGGGCCTCTAGTAGATTATAAGAGGAAAAACCAAAAGGGAAAATCAAGGATGCTTTCTAGATTTATGACTTAAGAATTTAGGTGGAAGGTGGTATTTACTATTTACCTAGAAGTAAAGACTGACTCATGGGAAGTCTAGGAGTGAATTTGGGGGCACTTAAGAGAGAAGGTTTAGAACTAGTGTAAAAAACAATGACTTAAAATAAATGACATATGGCAACAACCTATCTTTTGACTACAGTATTTAGATAATTGAAATAGAATCTATTTATATAAAAACCTTGGGTGTAACACGTCACAACCGAGACTCTACCAACCGGAAGGAAGTCAGTCCTGCAGGGGTCATCTTGGAAACGGCTGTGCCCTCCCCAAGCTGTTTCCTGGGAGGGGAGGTTTGAGGCAGGAACTGGCCCTCGGAGCGTGGAGGCATATCTTTATAAAGTTTTAATACATTATATTAGAGGTCATGGTAGTACTGTTTTACCCACAGAGTCTACAGGAATTGCTGCAAATTTACTTCTCGGTGGAAGCACCTTTCATTCCCAATATAAATTACCGATTCCATTTAATGAAACTTCAATTTCTAGACTCGATATAAACAGTGAAGTTGCTAAAACTATTAAAAAGGCCCAACTACTCATTATTGATGAATGCACCATGGCATCCATTCATGCTATAAATGCCATAGACAGATTACTAAGAGAAATTATGAGTCTGAATGTTGTATTTGGTGGGAAAGTTCTCCTTCTTGGAGGGAATTTTCGACAATGTCTCAGTATTGTACAGCATGCTATGTGATTGACCATAGTACAAACGAGTTTAAAGTACTGCAATATTTGGGGATGTTTCAGAAAGTTGTCTCTTACAACAAATATGAGATCAGAGGATTCTGCTTATAGTGAATGGTTAGTAAAACTTGGAGATGGCAAACTTGATAGCAGTTTTCATTTAGGAATGGATATTATTAAAATCCCCTGTGAAATGATTTGTAATGGATCTATTATTGAAGCTACCTTTGGAAATACTATATCTATAGATAATATTAAAAATATATCTAAACTTGCAATTCTTTGTCCAAAAAATGAGCATGTTCAAAAATTAAATGAAGAAATTTTGGATATACTCGATGGAGATTTTCACACACATTCGAGTGATGATTCCATTGATTCCACAGATGATGCTGAAAAGGAAAATTTTCCCATCAAATTTCTTAATAGTATTACTCCTTCAGGAATGCTGTGTCATAAATTGAAATTGAAAGTGGGTGCAATCATCATGCTATCGAGAAATCTCAATAGTAAATGGTGTCTTTGTAATGGTATCAGATTTATTATCAAAAGATCACGACCTAACATTATCGAAGCTGAAGTATTAACAGGATCTGCAGAGGGAGAGGTTGTTCTGATCCCAAGAATTGATTTGTTCCCATCTGACACTGGCCTCCCATTTAAATTGATTCAACGACAGTTTCCTGTGATGCCAGCATTTGTGATGACTATTAATAAATCACAAGGACAAACTCTAGACAGAGTAGGAATATTCCTACCTGAACCCGTTTTTGCACATGGTCAGTTATATGTTGCTTTCTCTCGAGTTCTAAGAGCATGGGACGTTAAAGTTAAAGTTGTAAATACTTCATCACAAGGGAAATTAGTCAAGCACTCTGAAAGTGTTTTCACTCTTAATGTGGTGTACAGGGAGATATTAGAATAAGTTTAATCACTTTATCAGTCATTGTTTGCATCACTGTTGTTTTTATATCATGTTTTTCTTGTTTTCATATCATGTTTTTGTTGTTTTTATATCATGCCTCTGTTGTTATATCCTTTTGTTACTGTTTATTTATTAATAAATATATATATTATTTTTATATACATTTTACTAATTTCCTTTCATCTCTCACACTTCTATTATAGAGAAAGGGCAAATGACAATATTAAAATATTTCCGCTAATTAATTCCCTTTTAATGTGCACGAATTTCATGCACTGGGCTACTAGTTTCTAACATATTTGGGTTTAAGTCTACTATCCATCTTATCTTTTTTCTCACTATAAAATTTTCATTGCTTTATATTATACTATTTCAGTTATACATTTAGCATAATACTTTCCAGGTCCATCCATGCTATTTTAAATGGTAAGAGGGTTTCTTTTTTATAGCTGCATAATATTCCATTGTACCACATTTTTATCCAGTCATCTGCTGATGGACACTTGGACTGTTTCCAAATCTTAGCTAATTGTAAATTGAGCTGCTAAGAACATAGGGATGCATAGGTTTTTTCTGATGGTATTTCTGGTTTCTTAGGATATATTCCTAGAAGTGGCATAATCTGTTAGTGTGAAGTACTTATATGACTTTGCTTGCCTTTGATCACCTTGGCAGTTTTGAGGATTAGTGGTCAGGTATTTTGTAGAATGCCCTTCAATTAGTATTTGGCTGATACTTTTCTCATGATTAGACTCTGGTTATGTGCTATTGGAAGGAAGACAACAAGAGGTAAAGTGACATTTTCATCAAATCATATTAAGGGTACATAATATCAACAGTATGTGTCACTGTTGGTGTTGACCTTGATCCCTGGATAATACAGCGTTTCTCAGGTTTCAATGCTGTAAGTTACCCTCCCTCCCCATACTGTCCACTTTTAAAATAAATCATTATATGCAATCCACAGTTTTTTCTTATTTTTCAATTAATCTCTCTCCCCTCTCCTGGCCCTCCCCCTTCCACATACACATCTGTTAGCCTGTTCTCTATCTATGAGTCTGTCACTATTTTGCTTGTTTGTTAGCTCATTTTGTTCATTAGATTCCACATATTAGTGAAATCATATGGTACTTGTCTTTCTCTGGCTGGCTTATTTCACCTAACATAATGCTTTCCATATGCAATCTATAATTAAGGAGTGGAAAGTTATGCTCTACCTTCTTGAGTATGGAGTAGCTATAATCAACTTTATAAAATAAGTCACAGATAAATTACTTGTAGTTTTTGTTGTCTATATCAATGTCAATGCATTTTGAAGTATTTAACAATTTGATTTATATAAGACAAATGCATTACATTTTCATCTCTTTCAAATATCAGGTGTCACACACAAAAGTAACCAAATCTATTTTTTTTCTAAAATTACCCCTTTATTAAACCTCAACTCATTTCTTACCTATCTTACCTGTTCATGAATTTTACCTAGGAGATGGAGTTTAAGAGTCAGGAATGGCAAAAGGGAGGAAAATATGTTATTACATACATTGTTTTGTACATTAAAAATGTTTGCATTTTAGTTCAGATACTTGGAAACATTCAAGTGAAATACCTCTTACGCATCTCTTTATTTTTTTAAAAAAGTTTCTTCTTCTCCTCTGTCCAGTATTTCCCAAGACCACATACAGAAATCTTAGAGCTACAAGATGAAACACCCTGGACACTACAGTCCTGGGAAGGAAGCAACCTTGCTTCCTCCCACAGAATTTCCATGGTCTAATAGATCTTTCTGTGAAGCCACCAAAGTTTCAAAGTTTGATTGTTATTGTAATGTATCCTAGCACATCTAGCACATCCTGAGTATAATAAAACTTTTCATTTAAAATCTTAAGTTAAAATCTTTTTAATTTGAAAATATCTTGTGAACACTAATACATTTCCCCACTTCATCCACAGGGGCAATCACTTCTACCTAAATTTGGAAAAGGGCTGTTTTTGTTTTGTTTTTTTCTTTGTTTTTGTTTGTTTGTTTGTTTGTATTTTGCCCCAAAGGGGTTTTAGAAAGAATTTTGCTAGGCTTCTTACATAAGTGGGAGAGGTTAGTCAGAGTGAAAGACTCAGATTGTTTTTCTTTCCACTAGAAAAATATACTTTCTTTTTCTGAGGCACCAGCTACATTAGAAAAAGAAATCCTTTATGGATTTATTATTGAACCTATTACTATTTTGCACTAGTTATTACTTTGAGTAAAACATTGTTTTCAAGAAGTCCTTATTAAATATAAAAGTTCTCTAGTGAAACATTGAATAATAATAATAATAACTAATAGTTTAGAGAAGAACCATGTTTTGTGATACTGAATCTTATACTATTTGTTGAGCCCACTTAAAGAAAAATAATATAAAATTAGGAATTAAAATATTTATTTTTTGTAAGAAATAAAATAAGGCTATAAATATAAAAATCATAAATAATACAACACTCCCAAAATAAAATAAAAAAATTATCTGCCCGGAGTTTTTGTCTGTCTCCTCAGTCATTTGGCAATAATTTAAAGCTATTTTTTTTCCACAAAGAATAGAACTATATCAATCTTTGTACTTCATGGTTGATTAAAATATATATTTTATTCTTTGGAGTTTAGAAAAAAATTCTTTCAGCTTCATAATTCTGAAAGGTAATATTAAGTAAATTTTAGAATTACTTTCCATGTTGGGAAAGGCTGTAAGTTTTGGGACATTTCAACTTGCCATGTACAATGGCTAACTTAAATATACCTATGTTTTCCAGTGCTTCTTTCCATAGGTCTTACTCATATGTCTCCTATTTCAATACTACCTCTTATCCTGTCACACAATGGATGACTCACACCCAGGAGGTATTGAGTATTCCTGGTAGATCCAGTGATAATTTGATTGTGAACCCCACAAGTATATCTTATAAATAAATACCAATGTCCCCCAACACAATTATCTCTTAGTCCAGTGGTTCTCAACCTTGGCTGCACATTAGAATCACCTGGGAATCTTTTTAAAATCCTGATTTCTGGGCCTCATCCTCCAGAAATTCTGTTTCTTTGTTGCTAATGTTGTGGCCCCACCCCATAACAAAGAAACAGAATTTCTGGAGAATGAGGCCCAGAAATCAGGATTTTAAAAAGGTTCTCAGGTGATTCTAATGTGCAGCCAAGGTTGAGAACCACTGTCTTAGATCCCAAAGAAACATCTATAGCAACCTCAAAACCACCCTACATGAGAAGTGTGGTGGAGGATAAATTGACTGGTTGTATTCTATCACAATGAAAATGTCTTTCTTTTGCAAACTTATAGAAGCACTAGAGGCCCGGTGCATGAAATTCGTGTACAAGTGCAGTCCCTAGGCCTGGCTGGCAATTGAAGTGCGAGCGTCTGGCATGGAAGAGCAGGTCCCAGCTGACCTCTGGGTCCTGGGAAGCACCTGGGCCCCCGAACCCCCACATGCCCCCCTCCTGGCTCCTTCAGTGTCTGGGAGCTGCCACTGCCACTGGTCGCCATCTGCAGGGCAATTGGGCCCCGCTCACACCTGCCTTGGCCTGGCACCACCCTCTCACCTGCTCCACCTGCTGTGGTTCCACTCTCATCAGGGCTGGCAGCGCCTCCACTGCCTCCCACTGCCAGTGCCGCGTATTGCCAATGCCTGCCATGTTCCATGCCCCACCCCGCCGGTAGTCATTGCATGTCATAGTGAGCAGTCGAATTCCTGGTGAAAAGAATAATTTGCATATTATGCTTTTATTATATAGGATATGACCATGTGAGTATACTGATAGACATTCTTTCCAGGACCCTGGAAAAAGCTTAATCAAGTGAGGGACCTTGCAGCTTAAAAGGCATCTGTTAACACGTTGTACAATGGGTTGTGTTAGTGTTTGCCTCATTTTACCTAATAATATCCAGTAACATATTAGCAGGGTCACCCTTGTATGAACTTGCTAGGAATCACCTTGCACAAAGCAAGACTGAAGAACTTAGAACTATAAGAAAATGTTGATTCCAGAAGAATCATAAGTCTGGTGCATGAAAGACTATAAGCTAAGGAGGCTTGGCTAAGGGATCTGTGGTGGGAGACACATCATATCCAAGGGACAGCATGAAGACTCTTACCTTTAAGGAAAAGAGAATGAAAGAATCAGGGAGTGTTGAAGACAATCATCACCACTAAGAAATTTTCTTAGATATGAGGAGATAGGATCAGTATCAGCCTGCCCTTCACCATAGCATTCTGAGGTTCCCTGCAATTTTAAACTTTTCTTCCTATATGCAGTGTCTGCAGCCAGCCATTTAGAAATGTGCTAGACATACTCAAAAAAGTACAACTAACTCTGCTTGAGAGATTTAAGATTTCATAAGTTTGATGACGATGGGGTATGGGACAGGGAAGGCCATCTTAGACAAGGAAAAAGCCTGGGTAAGAACTAAAACAGTGTGACAAGCCATCATATGTCCAGGAATCAGTGATTCCAGTATGCCAAGCAGGAAATGATAGTAGGGAAATGGACAGAAATGAAGCTGGAAAAGATGATTGAGACTAAGGAATTTGGACATGTAGGATACTGCAGGCTAGAGAGAACTGGAGGATCTTTACATAGTACAGATATAGGAAGATATTTATTTCACTACATATAAGAATAGAGCTGAATTGAGTGATTTGAAAAGTGTATTATGTCTTTCATCAAAGGTGACTAAAATCCCCAAGCACTAATCCAGCAATTTTTTAACTGCACTTGGGTGGCCTAAATGCATTAACGCATGAATATAACAGATCTGATTCAGGAAAAACAAAACCAGTCAGCAAACATTAGTGATCAGATAGATTTTATGATTGAGCATAATTATTTTTTTTTACCTAAAACTATTCCAAATGTATAAACACAGGCTAAGGTAGCAGAATAGTTAAGAAAACAAACTCTTAAATTATATAGTGACTTCCTCTTTCCTGGAAATGTAGGATGTCTCATGCATTTTAATGGCATTAACATCTAAGTAATATTATAAAGAAAACATAACATTGTGTTTAATCAGCTAATCTGCACATCTTACACTTTTAAATCAATATATATTTTTAACCAGAGAGAAAAAATTAAACCAAATTAAATGCAAAAGCAGTTAATTGCTCAGGTTTTTCTATTTTGAGCACTTTTGCATAGAATTTTCTTTTACAAGTCCTAGCTTCCCCCGGGGGCGGGAGGGTATTCAGTACCCCTACTGCAAATTGCCAGCAGAGGAGATTTGAGTTACCAGAACATGGCATATGACATTTGCTGTTTGACCTTTGGGTTGGTATCTAATATTTGCAAACATTTTTTCTAAGTTCAAAGTTAGTGTGGTCCTAGTAAAAAATAGACAGAACTGAAATATAAAGAATCATTGTTTTCCATCTTAATAGACTGGACTAAAACTATAAAACTTTTCATTCAGACATATTCATAATGTACTTCTTTGCTCTTTACTACAAGAGTCAATGAAATGAGGACATAACATGACTCCCTAGAGAGCTCTAGAGAAAACCAGAAGTTTTATATTTGGCAATACACTTTGTGTTATGTTTAAAACATTTATATAGGGAGGAAAGTGTACACATAAATGTCATGGACTGAAAAAAATCAGGACTTTCCATGGACAATAAATGTGCTGAATTTAACAAGCTGTATTAGGGTCAAGTCAACATATTCACAGTAGAGCTAAAGAATTCTGACAGTAAATCTTGTTATACCTAATAATTTTTAAATGTACAAATTGAGTGAGTTTTAAGTAATCTTACATTTGGATGATTCTTTTTGTTCAGTCTTGTGCTTTTGATTTCTAAATATCTATACTGAACATAGTTGATGACATTGCCACGTACCAGCCTGCTTATTTTCTAAATTTTTAACTAAAAATCTAGAAAATTGATAGAGAAGATATACTTCATTATTTCTGGCACTTTGTATAAACCATCATTACACTCTATGAAAGATATATCTATAAATAGGGCCACATTTCTCTATAATAAAATATTGGACAGGTTACACAGATTTCTCTGTACTTAAAAACCTTGAGTATTGTCACCTTATTAAATGTTTTTTCTTTAACTTTCAAGAAACTTCTCTCTCACTTCTCTTTCTGTGAACTCGACTATTCCTTTACAGTTTTGCTTGCTGTTTATAAGTCACTAGAACTAGGGGACATCTATGAGAGTCAACTTCACTTTTTCCCCACACAAAATATACTGCCTAAAGCATTAAAAAAATCGCAACCACCCAGAAAGCTTTGTTCCTGAGTAATAAACTTTGTTCTCACTTGAGAACCATGGCAAAGATGGTCAATTTATTCAGTTTATCCTACTCTCCGTTTGTTGATCATCTTGGATGTATGTATAGTTTTTCATTATATTTGGAAAAATCTGGGGCCATTTTTTCTACAAATATTCTTCTGCCCCTTTCTCTCCTCTCCTGGGGCTTCTACTGAACATATGTTGGTACTCTCATGATGCCTCTAGGTCTCTGTTAATCTTTTTTTTTCTTTATGTTCCTCAGACTGGAATATTGAGGTGGACATATTTTTTAGTTCATATTTTTTTGATTCTTTCATCTCCCAGCTCAATGTGCTGTTCAACCTCTCTAGAGAAATTTTTATTTCAGTATAAATTTTTATTTATACTTTTTCAATTCCAGAATTCTTATTTAGTCCTTTATTATAATTTCTATATTATTATTATTTTTTTATTTGGGGACACATTTACTCATATTTTCCTTTAATTCTTTGAATATTATTTTCTTTGTTTTTTGAACATATTTTAATATCTAAAGTCTTTGTCCAGTAAATCTAACATCTGGGTTTCCCAAGAACAATTTCTATTTTATTTTTACTGAGTATGAGCCTTACTTTGCTGTTCCTTTAATGTGTCATCATTTGTTGAAAATTGGACATTTGAAAAAATGTAATTGGGTAACAATGGAAGTCAGATTCTCCTGCTCCCAGAATTTGTTTTTATTGCTGTTTATTGTTACTTTCATTGCTATTTATTGTGTAGTTAATTTATGGAACTAATTCTTTAAATTTTATCCTTTGTCATAGGTGGCTGCCAATGTTACTGTGTATAGTTTAGTGATCAGCTGATAATTGGAAAGACACTTTCTTAAATGCTTTGAATCAACGTACCTCCCACTCTATGTATAAGAGGCTCTGTATGTGTAATACCTTAATCAATAAAGAAAATTTAAAAAAATAATAATAACACAAAAAAGAGGCTCTGTGTGTTGAAATGTGACTTCCACACTTTGAACTTTTACAACTCTGTCTCAGCCTTCACTTCCAGCTTGTGCAGTCTCAGCATCAGCCAGAAGTGAAAAATTAAAGTGTTCTTAAGTTGTTCCTGGGCATGCATACATGTCCACACAAGCACATGTCCTTCTAGACCCCAGAAGAGGTCAGAACTTTTTAGAACCTGCTATGGAAATCGTATTGCCCTGATTTGCCTTTTCATTTTGTCCATGTTTCTTTGCCCCAAGTGGCATCACTGCATCAGGCAACAAAAACATTACACAATTGACACTACTTTTTTTTGGATACACACCTTGAGTGTGGGTCTTTCTTCACTGAGTGAGCTGAGTCAGATTAAATAATGACAAACTCTGTGACTGGGGCTTGTAGGAGCTTTTCAGTTAAATGGTGACAATTCTCTGGAGTTGGCTTTTTGTCGGGAGCTCCAAATATATCTCCTTCAGTGGCTGTTAGACTGCTATTTTTCATAGCTACTGTTGTTCCAAGACTGATCATTTTCAAGTTGCTGTGGAGCTGGGAAGAGGAGTAGGCAAATAAGAAGTTGTAAAATGTGGCCATCCTTGCTGTTCTTAATGATAGCCAACTGTTTTTCTTGAGTAAGCACTCATCTTATTGTTGCAAGCCTTTTATTAATTTCCAGAGTTTACTTAAAAAGGTGATTTTGACAGCCTTACCAGTGCTAATACTTTGCTGGAGGAGTGGATTTTTTGGAGGTTCTTACTCTGCCATTCTGAAGTGCTTCTCTCGTGTTTGTAGAGCTTTTGTTATATTCAGGACAAAAGTTCATTATCTAATATATGATTTGCAAATATTTTCTCCTTGTCTGTGGTGTGACTTTTCATCTGTTAACAGTGTCTTTCAAAGAGTACAGGATATTAATACAATAAATCAAAATTTTATTTAATAAATTATGCTTTTGATGTCTTATGTAAGAATTATTTGCCTGATCAAGATCACCACATTTTCTCCTGAAATATTTATGATTTTAATAATTATATTTGGGGCTATGATTCATTTTGAATTAATTTTGCATATGGTGTAAAGTATGGATTAAAATTCATTTTAAAATATAGATATTCAATTTTGCTATCATCCACTGTTGACAAAACGGGACATTTTTATTGACATATATTTGTATCATGATCAGAAATCAGTTGTTCATAAATATGTGCATCAATAATTAACATCATAACAATATAATTCCTGTGGTCCATAGTTACAATATATTTCTCTATTTATTTTAGTCTTTAATTGATCTCAATAGTTCTTTTTAGTTTTGGTGTTTCTGTCTAATGTAACTTCTAATCATTCATTGCTAGTGTATAAAAATGCAGTATATTTTAAAATAATGATATTTTACGCTTCAGCTTTGCTGAATTCACTTATTAGTTCTAGTAACTTCTTTTGGTAGATGTTTTGAAATTATCTATATAGATAGTCATCTTGCTTATGACCAAATATTATTTTATAAAATTTATCAAGATATATTTTATTATAATTTTTCTTTATTGCATTGTCTATAACCTCTAGTACAAAGTAGAATAGAAATGATGAAAGTGGACGTCATTGTCTTGTAAATGATCTCAGAGGAAAAACATTTAGTCTTTCACCATTAAATATTATGTTGGATATAAGGTTTTCAGTGGATATTCATCATCAGTTTGAAGAATTTTCATTCTACCTCTAGTTTTATTACAGTTTTATTTTTTAGAATAATGTTGAATTTTGTGAAATACTCTTTTGTACATTTATTGAAATTATTGTATGTTTTTATGTAGATTATTAACATCATAAAGTATATAGAATATTTATTTGCTTTTTCATATGTCTTCTACTAATTTTGTTTATAATATCTGTTAAAGTGGGAGAATTTTAAAAGTAAATAACTGAAAGATATTTAAGATATAATAATAATTTATAATAGAGTTACACTTTGACTTTCTAAGGTAGTATACACAAATACAAATTAGAGAAAAGTTGTGATTTTTTTCTATATTACATTGAGATATATTTTCCTTTCTTGTATTTAAAATATTTAATCAAATAATTTCATGAAATTTATTGGGCTGACATTGGTTAATAAAATTATATAGGTTTCAAGTGTACACTTCTATAATATATCATCTGTATAGTGTATTGTGTGTTCACCACCCAAAGTTAAGTCTCCTTTTATCATAATTTATTCTCCCATATACCCTCTTCTACCTTCCCCCAATCTCTTTCCCTCTGATAATCACTATACTGCTGTCTGTGTCTATGAGGAATTTTTCTTTTTGCTTAATCTCTTCACCTTTTTCACCCAGACTTCCTTACCCCCTCTATTCTGATACCTCTCAGTCTGCTCTCTGTATCTATAAGTCTGTTTCTATTTTGTTCATTAGTTTATTTTGTTCATTAGATTCCACATATAAGTGAAGTCATATGGCATTTGTCTTTCTCTGACCGGCTTATTTCACTTAGCATAATACTATACAGGTCCATCCATGCTGTCACGAAAGGAAAGATTTCCTTCTTTCTTTTATGACCAAGTAGTATTCCATTGTGTAAATGTACCACAACTTCCACAGTCACTGGAGCAATCTGCATTCCACCAACAGTGCAGGCGGGTTCCCTTCTCCACATCCTTGCCAACACTTTGTTGATTTATTGATATAGCCATTCTGACAGGCATAAAGTGATATTTCATTATGATTTTAATTTGCATTTTCTCTGATGATTAATGACATTGAGCATCTTTTCATATGTCTGTTGGCCATCTGTATGTCCTTTTTGGGAAAGTATCTACTCAGGTCCTTTGCCTATTATATAATTGGATTGCTTGTTTTCTTGGTGTTGAGTTGTACACATTCTTTATAAATTTTGGATATTAACCCTTATCAGATGTCTCATTGGTGAATAAGTACTCCCATTCAGTGAATTGTATTTTCATTTTGTTGATGGTTTTCTTTGCAGTGCAAACACTTTTTAAGTTGATGTAATCCCCCCATTTCCTTCTTTTTTTCCTTGCCTGAGGAGATATATCAGAAAAAATCTTGCTATGAGAAGTGTCGAGATTTTACTGCATGTGTTTTCTTCTAGGATTTTTATAATTTCAAGTTAAACATTAAAGTATTTAATCTATTTTGAGTTTATTCTTGTGTATGGTATAAGCAGTTGATCTAGTTTCATTTTGTGTGTGTGTATTTGTCCAATTTTCCCAACACCATTTATTAAATAGACTATCATTACCACATTGTATGTTCTTGAATCTTTTGTCAAATATTAATTGAACATAAAAGTGTGGGTTTATTTCTTGGTTCTCTTTTCTGTTCCATTGATTTATATATCTATTTTTATGATAGTACCTTGCTGTTTTGATTACTATGGCCTTATAGTATAGTTTGATATCAGGGTGATTCTTCTTTCTTCTTCTTTTGAAAAATTGTTGAGGCTATTCGGGTCTTTTTGGTTCCATATAAACTTTTGGGAAATTTCTTCTGATTCTGTTAAATAGGCCATTGATATTTTAATAGTAATTGTGTTGAATCTATAGATTGTTTTGGGTAGTATAGGCACTTTAATGATGTTAATCCTTCCTAACTATGAACAAGGTATATGCTTCCACTTATTTTTAGCTTCTTCAATTTATTTCTTCAGTATCTTTTTTTATCTTCCAAGTACTGGTCTTTTACATCCTCAGTTAAATTTATTCCTAGTTTTTGTTTGTTTGTTTTAATTAAATTGAAAATGGGATTTTTCCTTTGTTTTTCTTTCTGATAGTTCATGATTAGTGTATAAAAATTCAACTGTATGGTGTAAGTTGGTGGTCTAGTTTCATTTTTTTGCATGTCTGATCAAGTTTCCCAGCACCATTTATTGAAGAGACTGTCTTGACTCCATTGTATGTTCTTGCTTCCTTTGTCAAACATTTATTGAGCATAGTGGTTTGGGTTGATTTCTCGGTTCTCTATTCTATTCCATTGGTCTATATATCTGTTCTTGTGTCAGTACCAGGCAGTTTTGAGAAAATAAACTCAAAATGGATAAAGGACTTAAACATAAGATGGGAAACCATAAAAATATTAGAGGAATCCACAGGCAGCAAGATCTCAGATATATGCTGAAGCAATATCTTCACTGACACAGCTCCTAGAGCAATGGAAACTAAAGGGAAAATAAACAAATGGGACTACATCAAAACAAAAAGCTTCTGCACAGCAAAAGAAACCATCAACAAAACAACAAGAAAACCCACTACATGGGAGAACATATTTGCCAATGACATCTCCGATAAGGGTTTAATCTCCAACATTTACAGGGAACTCATGCAACTTAAGAAAAGGAAAACAAGTAAGCCAATCAAAAAATGGGCAATGGATCTAAATAGATACTTTTTGAAAGAAGACATAAGGAAGGCCAAGAGACATATGAAAACATGCTCAAAGTCACTAATCATCTGAGAGATGCAAATCAAAACAACAATTAGGTATCATTTCACACCTGTCAGAATGGCTATCATCAACAAATCAACAAATGACAAATGCTGGCGAGGATGCGGAGAAAAAGGAACCCTCCTGCACTGCTGGTGGGAATGCAGACTGGTGCAGCCACTGTGGAGAACAGTATGGAGTTTCCTCATCCTCAAAAAACTAAAAATAGAACTTCCATTTGACCCAGTGATCCCACTTCTAGGAATATATCCCAAGAAACCAGAAACACCAATCAGAAAGGATATATGCACCCCTATGTTCATAGCACCACAATTTATGATAGCTAAGATTTGGAATCAGCCTAAGTGCCCATCAGCAGATGAGTGGATTAATAAACTTTGGCACATCTATGCAATGGAATACTATGCCACAGTAAAAAAGAAGGAAGTCCTACCATTTGCAACAGCATGGATGGAGCTCGAGAGCATTATGCTAAGTGAAATAAGTCAGTCAGAGAAAGATAAATATCACATGATCTCACTCATTTGTGGACTATAATGAACAACATAAACTGATGAACAAAAACAGATTTAGAGACAGAGAAGCATCAATCAGATGCTCAAACCTCAGAGGGAAGGTAGGGGAGGGTGGGGGTAAGGGGGAGAGATCAACCAAAGGACTTGTATGCATGCATATAAGCATAAGCAATGGACTCAGACAACAGGTGGTAAGGGTGAGGGCAAGACTGGGGGGATGAGGGGACAATGGGGGGATAAAGACACATTTGTAATACCTTAATCAATAAAAATTTTTTAAAAAAATGCAACTGATTTCTGGATATTTATTTTGAATCCTGCCACTTTACTGAATTCACTCATCAGTTCCAGTAGTTTTTAATGGAATTTTTAGGATTCTCTATATTCCGTATCCTGTCATCTGCAAATAATGACAGTTTTACTTCTCCCTTTCCAATTTAGATGTCTTTCATTTTTTCTTCTTGTCTAATTGATGTGAACTAGGACTTCCAGTACCATGTTGATTAAGAGTGGTGAAAGCAGACATCCCTGTCTTGTATCTGATCTTAAAAGAAATGCTTTTATATTTTGCTCATTGAGTAAGATGTTGGCTGTGGGTCTTATATGTTTATTAAAATACAATAGCATCATCACTAACATCAACTTATATAAAGTCTTGGTAAGGCAATAAAATAAGTAGTATTTAAATATTTTTCTAAACAAAATATATTATTCAGCGTTGATAAAAATTTGTACTGGTAAGTGATTTTTTAGTTAATTTTTTTTAATTTCTAAAATGTATATCTTGTCTTTATCCATTGACCTCTTCTGACTCCTAAGAACTATATAAGTAATAAAGTGTTGGCTTTAATATCATTCACTGACCTAGTTGGCAAGAAGAAGCATGAAAAATAAATGGCAACAAAATGGCCCATTTGTTAGGAACTTGAATTAATAAAAAAAATACCCTCTCGGAAATAAAGTCTTCGATTTCTTGGACATGCTTGTTCCTTCTAAGCAGCAGTGATTACTATATAGAATAGGGGAGGTAATAAAAATGTATAAATGTTTAATTTATTACACCTACTTATTTACAACTCCTCTAGTGAATGACACAACTGGGTAATGCCCAAGAAGTTTTAAAGTTGTAGTTTCAATGTTATTCTTTTTATTTACTAACCACATTTATTTGCTTTTTGAAAGGTAACTCCCTTTTTGTATAAATCTCACCTAAAGTGCTCCAGAGAACTTCACCTGCAAGGGAGGTAGAAAATAACATCACTCCGGCCTTGGTTATTACTACTTACTTAGTTTGCTTGTAACATGTTCATGACAGTATGAACTATTAATATAATAAGAAGACCCAATACCTGGATCCCTTAGGAGAGCCGCCTACCCAATCCAGTCTCAATGAAGTCTGAATATATCTGATTGAATTCCAACTGTGTTCTTGAAATCCTTTACTCCTTTGACTGTAAGAAGATAAGCATTGACCATCTTTTTCTTTCATAATTGGTCTCTTCCTCCTGATATCTCTTTTCAATTGTCTGATCATAACTCTTCTATTAATTAGATACATTCCTGTAAATATTCTGTTTCTATTAATTTGACAAATCCCTGCCCCTCAATATAGTATATTTGTTTATGATAACTGCAAACAACAATCTCCCTTGTATATACCTTTACATTTACTTTCTCCTTATAGAAAGAAGTTAATTTTTCCTTCATTTTTCCATATCTTCCCCAGTTAATTATATTTTTTTTATAAAACACACTTTGTAATATAATTCATTCAGTTTAAGCTAATCCATGGAAACCAGGTTTGAAATCTAGTTAACTTTCTAAGTAACAGCTATGCTGTTTCCTTTATCTGGCAAAAGAAGCATGATCATGGGTCTTAGGTAAAATGTGGTTGAAAATGTCCACCTAGTAAAACAGAATCCAATTTCCCAAATGCTAACAAAATTTAAATGTGTATGTTTTTATTTTTCAAGAAATAAATTTTAAATTGTCTTTTTTATTTTAATTTATCATAAACTTCTCCCAGATCTTATTAATTTGTTGATCCTCTCATTGAAAAATATAGTCATAAATGAAGAGGAAAATTAATTAAAACTGTTCTCCTTTGGATATAGTTTTTGAATAAAAATGATAGATCTTAAGATCTGTAGTGTGAGTATTTCTGGAAGACTCTTTTGTCATGAAAACATATGTGTGAATTTGCATGTGCCTAACCTGATGTAAAATATCTTTTCATTGGGCATTGGAGATAACAGAAGGACGTGCAGCAAAAGTTAGCTTTGATCTTTACTGGACCATTCAACATCAACTGGCGTCACCAACTGTGAATTACACGAGGTACAAAGTACCAGAGGGAGCAGATTTAGGGCTGTTCAGGTCCTAAACATGTAGCCTTGTTGGCATCAAAGCAGCTCACTAGAGGATACTTCAACCTCTAAAGACTATTTGACCACATTTCCAGAGCTTTTTGATATAAAAGACTTTAAGAAATAAAAGATGATATTCTAAAGTTTTCATCCCTATTTCCTCAGACTCCATTATAATCACCTTCTGAGGAAGCACACCTCATTACAAAACCAAATTGCTTGCCTCCCAAGAGGTACTTCTTAGTCTGGGTGGATTTTACTTATCCTCCAAACAACCAAAAATAATCAAGATGATTGTCTTAGTTTGACAATGTCTTATGGCTTTTGAATAATAAAATCAGAAAGGTTTTATTTCTTTGTGTTTTTTAAATAATATTCCTTCTGATAAACATAGACAGTGTATCATTGATGCATATTAATAACATTATTAATTCATGTCATATGAATGCTTATAAACAGTTGTATTAAAAAAGCAGTTTTCGTTTATCTGAATGTAGAGATTTTAATCACATTACTTAGAAATTAGCCATAAGTGTCTACTTTTATATTATTTAATCTACCTTTTGTTCCTGAAATATTTTCCCTTGGTATATATTTGTCTAAAATGCAATAGTATAATCAGTAATATAAGCTTACATAAAAGTAATTTTAAGGCAGTAAAGAGTATTTAAAATGTTTCTTTCCAAATTAAAGTTATTATAAGTGCCAGCAAGAATCTCAAACATCTTTTAGGGAGAGAGGCAGCAGAAAGAGTGACCATAAATTTCATGTAGCCTACAGTTTGAAATTACATGGATCAATTTAGTCACTGCCACCCAGCCAGAGGGGCTCAGTGGTTGAGTGTAGACCTATGAACCAGCCAGTCATGGTTTGAGTCTCTGTCAAGGCTCATGCCCAGGTTACAGGCTTGATCCAGGGTAAAGGGCATGCTGGATGTAGCCGATCAATGATTCTGTCTCATCATTGGTGTTTCTATCTCTCGCTCCCTCTCGCTTCCTCTCTGAAATCAATACAAATACATTTTTAAAATTAGTCACTGTTTTTCTATATTCTTGCCTGGCATTGCTTTGTTCAGTCTTCAGAGTTTCCCTGACTTTGTCTTGGAACCACAGTCTGAACCAATAAGATCCACAACATTAAAGAACTTAAACATTAAGTGCTGTAATTCTCAATTCAAACACACTGGAGGAGCAGTGTGGTATTTGCATGGTGACATTGGGAGTCTCCTAAGATGAAATTTACCAGAGAGAGAAATGTGTGTGTGTGTGTATGTGTGTGTATCTTCTAATAATAAAAGCATAATATGCTAATTAGACTGGACAGCTGAACAACCTTCCGGTGTCAGGGCCAGCCTGACAAGGTTGAGCCGGGCTGAGGCAGGGAGGTGGGAATTGAGAAAAGAAAGAAAGACAGGAAAGCGGGGTCGGGAGGACCCCAGTTCTCTCGATGAACTGAAGCGAGTTTATTAGCCACACAATCCCATTTATACATAACACACTGAATAGGAGGTCTGTCAAGAGGAATGTATTCTTTGTTCCTCTTAATCTCTAAGGGAGAGACACAGCAGAAGGACAAGTTCTCAGTACAGCTTATCTCAGTAAATAGTTAAAGACTTCTTGGTAAGCTATGAAAGGCTGTTCTCATTCTACAAATGTTGCTCTCATTCTACTGATAATCGCCATCCAAACAAGTCTGGGAAAACTGTGTGGGTAAGGGTCCCAGCCTTGCTAGCCCCTTCAGGTGCAAGGACCTTGCCAGCTTACATCTGGCCCCCAACATTCCGGATGTCATTCTGGATGTCCTTCTGGACAAAGCTGCGGCAGTGGGGGCCAAGGCAGAGGCAGTTAGGGGCGATCAGGAAGGCAGGTGAGTGGTTAGGGGTGATGAGGGAGGCAGGCAGAGTGGTTAGGGGTGATCAGGAAGGCAGGCAGGCGAGCAGTTAGGAGCCAGCGGCCCAAGATTATGAGAGGGATGTCCAACTGCCGGGCTGAGAGATCCCCACCCTGTGCATGAATTTCGTGTACCAGGCCACTAGTATATATATAAAAGGCCAGCGACTGTTACTGTGGAATGACCAGAATGATCGGTTGTATGACACACATTGACCACCAGGGGGCAGATGCTCAATGAAGGAGCTGCCCCCTGGTGGTCATTGTGCTTCCACAGCAGAAGAGCCGCTCAGCCAGAAGCCGGGCTCAAGGCTGGCGAATGCAGCGGTGGTGACAGGAGCCTCTCCTGCCTCTGCAACAGTGCTAAGGAGTGGTGAACCACGTGGTAAGGAGCGAGCAGGTGGGCCGTAGGAGTGAGCAGGAGGGTGGTAAGGAGCAAGGGGTCCCAGATTGTAAGAGAGCACAGGCCGGGTTGAGGGACCACTCCCCTGCACGAATTTTATGCATCGGTCCTCTAGTATGTAGGTATATATACAAGAGGCCCAGTGCACGAATTTGTGCACCAGCAGGGGGTCCCTTGACCTGGCCTGCGGATCAGGCCAAAATCATCTCTCTGAGATTCCCCAAGGGGCCCTGGATTGCAAGAAGGTACAGGACAGGCTGAGGAACCCCACCAGAGCACAGATGGGGCTAGGGAGGGACATGGGAGGTTGGCCAGCCAGGGAGGAACTATAGGAGGGTTCCAGGGCATGTTCGGCCTGTCTCGCTCAGGAGCTCGGTCTCGATCAGCCAGACCCCAGCAGCAAGATAACCTACCAGTAGGAGTGTCTGTCCTCTGGTGGTCAGTGCATGTCATAGTGATTGATTGACCAGTCGACTGTCTGCCCCCAGTGGTCAGTGCAGGTCATAGTGAGTGGTTGAGCGGCCTTAGCATATTACACTTTGGTTGGTTGAATGGACAACTGGACATTTAGCATATTAGGCTTTTATTATATAGAATACACACACACACACACACACACACACACACACACTAAGTGGCCAGGTTATTATGACCACCTGACATTTGTAGGCAAATTAGCTATAATTTCACGCTGAAGTTGCTAGAAGGCCAGACCATTATAAATAGGGCAGCAAGTTGTTTATCACGACAGTAGAAGTTATTTTTTTCTGAAGATATGGGTAAACAACACAATTTAACAGCCTTTGAACGTGGGATATATATATGTATACTGAGTGGCCAGATTATTATGACCACTACATCAGTACTTCGTTGGGCCACCTTTTGCCTTCAATACTGCGGCGATTCTTCTTGGCATTAACTCCACGAGATGTTGAAAGGGGATGTGAGGAATCTGCCACCATCCCTGATGAATAGCACTGCCCAGTTCTGTGAGATGGTTGTGGAACCAGCTGCCTGATGGCTCTTTTAACTTCATCCCACAAATGCTCAATTGGATTTAGATCTGGTGATTGTGGGGGCCACCTAAGCAAGGTAAAATCTCCCTCATGTTCTTGAAACCACTCCTGCACAGTACATGCACCGTGGCATGGCACATTGTCTTGTTGGAAGAAGCCATCTCCATTGGGATAGGCCATCAACATGATAGGATGAGCTTGATCAGCAACGACACCATGTTGTGCTATTCAGACGTTGTTCCACATCAATTAAAGGGCCCAAATCATGCCAGGAAAACATGCCCCAAACCATAACACTGCCCCCACCAGCTTGAAGGGTTGTACTCATGAATGTGGGGTGCATGCTTTCATGCTGTTTCTGCCAAATTCTCATTCTGCCATCTGCATGATGCAACTGGAAACATGATTCATTGGACCAAATGGCTTTTTTAATGCTCGACTGTCCAATCCTTGTGTTTCTGTGCGAATTGGAGACATTTTATCTTGGTAACTGCAGTCAGCAAAAGTGTTCCAACAGGCCTTTGGCTTCCATACCCCATAATTGAAACTTTGTTGCCTTTAGCAGAGGCCACAGCCGGCCAGGGCAGGTTGGAAGCTTGGCTTCCTCCATCGCCCGGGCAACCAAGCCTCCTGCTTGCTCCAGCTCCATGGCTGCCGGCCGCCATCTTTGTTGGGTTAATTTTCATATAGTCGCTCTGATTGGCTGATGAACGTGGCTTGAGGCATAGCGAAGTTACGGTCAATTTGAATGTTTCGCTTATAATTAATATATATATATATATATATATATATATATATATATATATATATATGGAGAGAGACAGAGAGAGAGAGAGAGAGAGGGAAAGAGATTGTTGGCAGGAGCTATCTTGTGCATTGTAGAATGTTCAGCAGCATTCCAGGCCTCTGTCCACTAGATATCAATCAGCACCACTCCCTCTCCCCCTTACCCCAGTTATGAAAATCCCAAATGTTTTTAAAAATTGCTAAATGTACTTTGGATCAAACTTGTCCCTGGCTGAGAAACACTGATACAAGGGAAGGAGGGTTTGGAGTATAACACTGCAGTGTTTTCAAATGGTTGGGTTGGCCTGTTCTGTACCCCCATCAATCTGACCTGGATCAGGACTACAATGTGTACATAGATATGTGATTAGAATTAATTCCATAGGACCTATCAGAAGCATTGGTAACCTCATAGCTAGAGCTGCGTGATGGGGACGGCTATCAGAACTATATTCAATGGTATATCATGCTAAGCAGCTCCTGGCAATTTTCTGGTGGGAAAAATGTGTGTGTGTGTGTGTGTGTGTGTGTGTGTGTGTATGTGGTATTCCAAAATAATGTATATTTGCACTTTGATTAATGATAAAGGCAGTATTTATTAAAATTCATATCATTTTCAAAATTGAGCGATCAGCTGCTAAAGTGTATTTACATTTTTGTGAGGACATCTACACTAATAAAAGACAAAGATGCTAATTGACCCTACTTCGCTATGCCCAAGCGACACCCACCAGCCAATCAGAGCAACTATATGCAAATTAACCCAACCAAGATGGCGGCCATCAGTCACGGAGCTAGAGCAAACAGAAGGTTTGGTTGCTCCGGTGATGGAGGAAGCCAAGCTTCCCACCTGCCCTGGCTGGCTGTGGCCTCCGCAAAAGGCAAAAAAGTTTCAATTATAGACGCTAAATAAATCCCAGATATCTGATTCCAGTCAGCCTCCACTGGGAGCTTGGGTGGCTGGGGGCTGTGGCCAGCCTGAAAATAGCCATCAGCCCCTCACCCAGACTGGCCAGGCACCCCAGCAGGACTCCCCACCCTGAAGGGGGTGTGACCAGCCTGAAAATGGCCCTCAGCCCCTCACCCAGGCTGGCCAGGCACCCCAATGGGGACCCCTACCCTGAAGGCAGTGTGGCCAGTCTGAAAACGGCCCTTAGCTCCTCGCCCAGGCTGGCCAGGCACCCCAGAGGGACCCCCACCCTGATCCGGGACACCCTTCAGGGCAAACCAGCCGGCCCCCACCCATGCACCAGGCCTCTATCCTATGTAATAAAAGGGTAATATGCAAATTGACCTTAACAGCAGAGCAACTGGGAATCACTGGTCACTATGACACACACTGACCACCAGGGGGCAGATGCTCAATGCAGAAGCTGCCCCCTGGTGGTCAGTGTGCTCCCACAGGGGGAGCTCTGCTCAGCCACAAGCCAGGCTAATGGCTGCCAATACAGCGGTGGTGGTGGGAGCCTCTCCCGCCTCCTCAGCAACACTAAGGATGTCCGACTGCAGCTTAGGCCTGCTCCCCGCTGGCAAGTGGACATCTCTGGAGGGCTCTCGGGCTGCCAGAGGGATGTCTGATTGCCAGCTTAGGCCCAATCCCCCGGGGAGCGGGCCTAAGCCAGCAGGTGGTCATCCCCCGAGGGGTCCTAGACTGCAAGAGGGCACAGGCCGGGTTGAGGTCCCTCCCGAGTGCACAAATGCACTAGTTCTATATAATAAGAGGCTAATATGCAAATGGACTGAACTGTGAACAACTTGTCGCTATGACACACACTGACAACCAGGGGGAGCACCACTTAGTCAGAAGCCGGCTCATGTCTGGCGAGCACAGCAGCAGTGGCGGGAGCCTGTCCCACCTCTGGGAACAGACCTAATGTATCAGACATCCCCCCCGAGAGATCCCGGACTGAGAGAGGGCACAGGGCAGGCTGAGGGACCCCCTGCCCCACCGAGTGCATGAATTTCATGCACCAGGCCTCTAGTCCTATATATATTCATGTATGTATTTATACACAAATATATATGTGTGAGTGATACCTCTCCTTTTATTCTAGTCTCATGAAATGTTTGTATAGAATTTAAATATATTACTAATAGAGATTCTAATGTAATGTAACTTCCAAACTGATGTCAACCATGGAAATGAAGATTATGTCAATATTAATTTTATATAACACAAATTACTTTTCACTTGCAATCATTGCATCTAATAGCATGTCATTGCAAGTTTGAAGGATCTGAGAGTATATGGGAACTTTTGTTACTTTTCAATACTAGCTAAGCTCCCAGAGATTAATTGATAATATAGGCCTTATTGTACCAGGTACCACACTGGTCTCAGAGTATCATCTCCTGACCAACAGTATCAGAATCACCAGGGAACTTATTAGAAATGCAAATTCTTGGGTCCCACCCAGACCTATGGAATCACTCTTCCACTCCTAGTTTTCTAAGAGTATTTTTCATGAATGGATTTTGAATTTTATCAAATTACTTTTCTGCCTCTTGTGATATGTATTTTAAGATTTCCTTTTAATCAGTTAATGTGCTTTGTTTTAAAATACATTTTCTCATGTTAAAACAATATTTGTGTACCTTGAATAAATCAGCTGGAGCAAACTATATTATCCCTTTTAAATATTGTTGGATTCACTTGGCTAATATTTAGTATTTTACTAAGCATCTATATATCTTAAATAAACTTAGATGGTAGGTTTTCTTTCTCACACAGTCCTGGTCTAGTTATGACATCAAGTTTATACTAGCCTTATAAATCTATTTGGGGATTACTATGTCTGTCTCCTCATGAAATGTTCTGTAGGATTCTAATTCTCAAACCTTGAATGTGTGAAATTACAGTACTTACCCTTAAAGCTGTATGAAGTTTATGGCCATACTACCCTGAATGGGCCTTATATCATCTAAAGCTGTATTAAGCCAATATTTTCTCTATAAAAAAATTTTAGGTACCTATTGAAATATTTCATGATCATAAGACTATTTAGGATTTATTTTTCTTGAATCATGTTCATTAATTTATCTTTTTCTAGAAATTTCATTTTTCATATGTTTTTCACTATATGGCTTAATGTAATTTAAAATATTTTTTGCATCCTTTTAATTTCTGCTACTCAAGATGCATTCTACAGATAGGTGATATTAGCATCACCTGGGAGCTTTTTAGGAATGTTCAACTTTGGGTCCCACCCGTGATCTACTTAATGAGATCACTATTGTGGGTTGAAATGTGTCCCCCCAAATTAATATATTGAAGTCCTAAAACTCACTACCTTAGAATGTAACTGTAAAGAGGTAATTAAGGTTAAATGAGATCATACAGGTGGGCTCTAATTAAATGTAATTGCAGTCCTTATAAGAAGAGGAAGAAACACCGGGAAGCATAAGCACCAAGGAGAGGCAATGTGAGGACACCGAGTCTAAAACCAAGGAGAAAATCCTCAGAAAAAAACCCCAAACTACAGCACATTGATTTTGGACTTTCAGCCTCCAGAACTGTGAGAAATGAATTTCTGTTATTTAAGCCACCCAGTCTTTGGTATTTCGTTATGGCAGCCCTAGCAAATTAACAGTCCTCCAGTTATTGTAAGCACGTTAAGCTTTTGGAGGCATTGGTTAATCTCTACTACATCTGCACTAGTAACCCCCTTTTCATGATCAATGCTGTTTGCTTGTGCCTTGGCTCTTTATTTTCTTGATCCATGTTTCCAGAAATGTATCTGTTTTATTAGATTTTTAAAAGAACTAACGTTTGGCTCTCTTGATACTCAATATTATATCTTTATTTATTATTTTCTATCACTTTTATTATTATTTTTTTACTTTGAGCTTATTCTGTTGTTCTCAGGTAGAATCCGTAAAGTTAATGTAACGAATACTACTCAATGGAGTATAATAGTAAATTTTAAATAAAAAATTTAAGCACGATTATATGGGAAATCATTCATAGTAATTAATAAGATGGGAACAGGTCAAACACTTCATTTCAATTTGTTACTCCAACACTTATAAATCATGGTCCTAAACAAATTACATTTTATTTTTCTGAATTACACCATTCTCCACCAAGTTTTTTTCTTGTCTTGCAAGATAAGCAGTTTCCTACAATGGAACTTTACAATAATGCACGGTAATTAGTTTAACTATGAGATATAATGCTGCTTTTAGTGTCACAGTCATACAAGAGAAAGCCTATGTTGTGTTCAAGCACTAATAAAGACATAATGCTTCTTATGAAGGAGAGTATAAGGTATAACTTTTCTATACTATGCATCGATATTCCAGATATTATCACCAAGTCCTGTGATTGTACTTTCTTATATCTTTCCTCAAAACCTTACTCTAAGAGGTAGTTACTAGTATAGATTCAATTTTTAAGGTAAGGATTTTTAAGCACATAGAGGCTAAGAATGTTTCCCAGGTCACATATCTTATAAATGATGACACTAAAATATCAATCCAAGCTGATTAAATCTAGTCTATTTTCTTAATCTACATGCCATTGTTCTTTGACTATATAACAACTATTTACTCCTTCACCTGTTTCTCCTTTGTAAAGTAGCTTAATTTAGTTTTGGTAGCCACCTGTCTCAATACAGCCAACTGATTCAGTAGAGTGAATCTCATCTACCTCCAGCTGGTGCTGATCTAACTAATCATGATATTTGTATTCTCCTTGTCTGGAACTAGTTTAGAAATGAACATATTATAAAATTCTGGCCAAAGAGAGATGGAGGAAGTTCCAGGAGACTCTGCAAAGATTTCTCTTTTCAACTATACATTATCCTGTCTGAATGTGATATCTGAAATTTCTGAAGCCATCTTGTGATTGTAAGAGGGTCAAGTTAACTTGCTGAGGTTGGCATATTAGTAGTGTGGAAAGATGATATCATCTAGCTGTTGAATTACTCTTCCTGGAGTCACATCTGTGAATTGTTTTTGGGTGAAACACATTTTCTAATTATTGAACACAATTTGGTAATGACTTACTGTAGCTTCTGTTAAGGGTAACAAACCTGATTGATGTACAAACCAAGAAAGCAATGGGAAAAAATAAAATAGTCTTTAAATCAAATTTTTATGTGTCAGATAGAGAGTATTTCCCACTACAAGGTCCAGAAATTTTGGTTCCTGGAAATGAAAGAAACCTATAGAAAAATTTAAGCACGATTATATGGGAAATCATTCACAGTAATTAATAAGGTGGAAACAGGTCAAACACCTCTTTTCAATTTATTATTCCAACACTTATAAATCATGATCTTAAACAAATTACATTTTATTTTTCTGAATTACACCATTCTCCACCAAGTTTTTTTCTTGTCTTGCAAGATAAGCAGTTTCCTACAAGGGAACTTTACAAAGGAATGAAATTTGTTTCAGTTACTCTACCTCACTACATATGCTTAAAACATTCTTAATCTGTGTCATTCTAAGGGAAAGAAATTAGATTTATTTCAACTAAAACAGTTCAGAAACAACTTTAGATGTTAGAATTGGCTTTTTATTCTAGTAACACTGTTGATTTTTATATCTTTCAGTGTAAAATAGCAGAACAAAATTGTACATGATGTTAATTTTAAGAATATTTGCTGGTGAAAATTTAGTTTTCAATTCATAAGTATTGACTACTGAACATGAGGTTTAGACTCTGGTATCTTACATGCTTCTTTTAATTGATTCTTGAAAATTAATATAGTGATAAAATGGAAGTTTCACCTAAATATCCCAGCATAATATGCTGCTATTTAGTATTTGATACTGATGTGTACGAGCAAGTATGAAAATAAAATAGCCGTTTCCGAGATATTATTAGTCCCTTTGCTGTCCTTCATAACTGGTTTTAAAAGTGCATTTCCTAGAGACTCTTATTCGCATATTTTCTTAGATTTTTTTTAAACCATAGACCCAATGATTCCCTCTGATAGCCTTTCCTCGTTTTATTCTCAATAATGACTCTTTGGGGAGCAATGCTATGGGGAATGAGATTGATCACCCATCACTGCTTCTGATGTGCTGTTTAACCAAGCTGGTGAACCATAGACTGTCATCATAGAGGGTATCAAATCAGCAGTGTGTGCCATGCAGCCTACACTCCTGTGCACCTAACAATAATGAGAACTCTTTTAGTTCATTAGACAGCCCAAGGAACTGCTATGTAAATTTCAGAACAAAAACATTATATATAATTCTGGGTAATCTATGTCACTAAAGAAGTTGTGAAACAGTGTCCCAAGAATGTGACTTTCTGATGTAGAGCATATACATTCAAAGAAATTTCAGCATTTAATTTACATTAGTCAAGAAGAGTGTTCTTTCAATTTTGGGCTTAATTACATGATGCCTTTTAGGAAGATTCATAATTATCAATAGCAACATTTTGTCTCCCAAATCATTTCCCCCAAATTGAGCTGTTTTATTCACTTTATTTTTTCTTCTTCTTTCATTACATGTCCTGGTGTTTTTTGTTTAGGATTTGGGGAAACAATCTGAAAGATAAATATTAAATTGTTACATTTATTGGGTAATTGTTTTACATATTAACATTTAACTGTAACCCAGTAAGACTGTCAGATTTTCAAAGAGAACATCCATGTTTTCTGTTTATTTTACATATTATAGTGGCCACCCCTTACACAATGATTACATTCTGATTATATGCTAGTAGAATTATGCAGAACTTCTTACCCTATTGACATGTATAGGATTGAATTACATTTTCTAAATAATTTAGTCTGGAGTTAGTTATTTTATGATGAAGGCTATTTCTAAAGCAAAATTAACGATTCTCATTCACACGCAACTTAACATGTATCCTGTTTTTTCTTTTTTTTTCAAATTACACAGTGAATATGATTTTTTAAAAAAACTTTAAAACTGGACATGGATTAGCAAAATATGCCTTTCTCATACTGGAAAATCTTGTAGCAAACCACACTATTGTATAAAGAAATTACTTATTTATACATACAGAAATATCCAAAGGTTCAAATTCCCTGAAAATTTCTGATAATTTCTATAACATTGATGATTCATATAATAAAATAATTATTATATATTAATATGGAATATAATATGAATAAACTTTTAAAATTTCTTTTAGAAAAACTAAGTGGGAGAAATTTTATAATTGAAAGTTAAAAATACATTTTTTAAATAACATAACATTTTAAAATAATACACTGTCTTAACATATCTCACACTTAATTGAACAAAATCAGCTTTTTCTTTTTTCTGTACTTCCCTGTCAAAATCAATCATTTTCTTCTTCTTGACAAAGCCTCTGTTTTTATCCTTTCCAACTTGTATTCTTGTTTTAAAGAGAGTACCTGGGACATAATAGAAAATAAAAAAAATTAATAGGAAAATCAATTGAATAAAAAATCACACCCTGCACTAATTGTTTTCCTTTTTGTGGTAATTTTATGATACATTGTATAAAATTATCAGCATATTTGACAAGAATTTTGCTTGCTCATGTTCCTATTTAATCTACAAAACAGTTTGTATATAAGAATATAAAAGAAATATAATGGAATAGTTAGAAAGCAACTTATTTGAGCTTCTTTGCTTGGTAAGTGTGTTCAGACATTGATGATGTTAGTGCTTTTGAAGTCACTGCGGGCGGAACTCCACTAAGCCTTACAGATAGTCTTTTAACTTTATATGTGCATTATGTGAGGTAGCTTAATGAAGAAGGAGGGACTATAAGAAAGAATAATATGCACTTTAATAAATCATATATCCTTGTGCTATTTAAATGTTTCTTCAAGGTTGATTGAAACTTTAACCTCAGTCTCAATAAAAAAGAAAAGCTTCAAATTTGCCAGACCTTGAATTTTTACAACACTATGTTGAATTATGCAGTGATCAGTCAATTATTCATCTCCCTCAGCCTGAGATAGCTGTGCTTTGAAAAGCATGCAAAAATGGGGCTACAGAATGTGATGCTGTGTCAACACATTTCACTCAGGATTGCTTACAAGACAAATTTTTGTTTCAACATTGATTCTAGTTTTCTTGATGTTTGCTTCTAATAAGGTACCTGTTACAAATCAATTTCAGTTTGCATGCTTTAGTTTCTGATTCAGGATGATTCACTGCCAAAATGACATTACTGTCTTTTTCATAAATTTAAAAACCCGTATGAGAAATAGAGATCTTTCCTATTTCAAGGTAATCTTAACATAGGACTGCAAAACAAACCCACTTTTCTGCTAATGGCACAAGCAAGAATGGATGAAGTAGTTCTAAACTCCAGGACAGATTTATCTGCAATAGTTGGAATTCTTAAAATAACATTTCATCATGAAAATAAATATAAATAAAGATGCAGAAATGTAAGTGTGCTGGACTGTGACAAATACATTGACGAAGGAAGGATTCTGTTTGGGAAGCAGAGAGGGAGAGACGCATCACAGCGGTGACCAAGGGTGCAGGCTTTGGGATTTGAATCCTCAGTGGGAATCATGATTTACCAGCTCTCTAACCTGAGTAAAGAGGTTTACCCCTCTAAGCCTCAGATACCTGATTGTTATAACAGGGGAAAACACTTATTTCATAGGATAGTTATGCTAATTACCTAATGCGAGTGCATGCTGAATATTTAAAACACAATATTTGGCCCAAGATGGGCACTCAGAAAATTGTGCCTATTTATATTAACTGATGGTCAGAGGAGAGAAGGGAGATTCCCAGAGATGTTTAGACCCCACAACACATACATTCTAAAATTATTAAACCTGATAAAGTACTGTCTTATTTGTTTAACAAATATTGGACAGAGTAATCTGTTGAAAATCCTTAGGCATATTTGCAATTAATAGGAACCATGTGAAGCTGAAACAGGTATCTTGTGTTAGTTACTTGCTCTGAGTACCCATACTGTCAGCTTTGTCTGTATCACATTCCCCTTCAATGCAGTTATCTGGCTCTGTTTTTGTAGGATCTTTCCAGCACAACTAGAACATTCAGAGACCCAACATAAATTATGAAAATCAAATCTGAGTCGATTTCCTGTTAAAAGTGTATCTATCCTGGCAGCCCAAAATTGACAATGAAATTGCCCCAGATGTTCAAAGAAAGCTAGATGAATAGAATTGAAAATCTGGGACCTAGTCAGTTCAAGTACACTGTGAACATAGTATTAGTTTTAACATTAAAGACGTAGAAGTTTGAGATAGTTATTTTTTAAATTTTTTTTTGTTGTTGTTCAAAGACAATACTGTAAAGGTTTACATTGTCAAATGTTTATATTTGCAAAACAATGTATAACTTATTTCAAGTTTAGCAATGAAAAGTAAATAAAAATTAAAGGTATTGAATTGCCACCTTAAATAAACCCAAGTAATAACTGTGCTTTTAAAAATAATTATATCTGATAGCTATGGAATCAAAAGTATTACAAACCATTTTACCAAATGTATAAGACATTAAATATTTTAGATATATAATTATTTCTTATTAAATGTCTTTAAAATAAAATAAAACAACTTTAATTAGCACAAAAGTTGTGAGACCAAATGAACATTATAATACATATAGAAAGAACATTTGGGGAAGAAAAAACACAAACTCAACTGGAGTTTTTTACTGTATGGGATATAAGCTTACATGCATCATTGCTTCCAAGGTATAATTCTCTCTTGTTAGAAATACCGAGTAAAAATCAGTGGAGTAGGGGTTAATGAATCTAGGACCAAATGAATCTGAATATATGCTCCATTAATCTAAAAAAAAAAAAAACTACCCATGTTGTTTATTTAAATAACATCTCAGAACATTTCAAACTGAAAAAAACTTAATGGCCACTGACCTCTTTCATAGGCCAGTGTTCACTGAGATTTCCCCAACTTCAAGAAAAAGTCATTGCATTTTTATGTATATCTAAGTGATTGCTCCCGCCCTGCTGTGTTTGAAGTTAGGAAAAGATAAATGCGTTCATTTTGCATTATCCAGAATTCTATCAGGAGAACAAAACAAATATGTTGAAGGAGCACAGTAAAGCATGGTAAGCAAACATACAGGTTTGGGAATGAGAAGATTTACACCCAGGCTCTGTCACTTCCAAATCTACGTGTGACTGTGTCCAAATGTTCACCTTATGGATCTCAATTTGCTAATTTAAAAAAATGGTGTTGGTCACACTCACTTCAAAGGGCTATCCTAGGATGAGATGAGGTTCAGGGTATAAAATACATCACATGTTCCTTAGCAGATGATAGATGCCCAAACATGATATTTATTAACCTATCACGATGGCCTGAAAATAGCAGGGTGAAGTGACAGTTTCTCAGAAATCTTTCAAACTACTCCACAGCCCTATTGGGTTTCTAACATACAACAATTTTGACCAGCTCTATATGTGATTTAAATTAACATATTTTCTCTATCCTCTATGTTGTATCCTTTTAACCTTTATTTCCTTTTGTTAAACAACTGCCTATTATCTATATACCATAAATAGACACATACAAGTGTTCATCATCTTCTTTCACTTTGGAAACATTATTCATTCTATTTTGTCCAAATATCCATTTTTTAAAAATATATTTTATTGATTTTTTTTTACAGAGAGGAAGGGAGAGGGATAGAGAGTCAGAAACATCTATGAGAGAGAAACACTGATCAGCTGCCTCCTGCACACCTCCTACTGGGGATGTGCCCGCAACCAAGGCACATGCCCCCGACTGGAATTGAACCTGGGACCTTTCAGTCCGCAGGCCAATGCTCTATCCACTGAGCCAAACCAGTCAGGGCCCAAATATCCATTTTTTAAAAATGGGGCTATATGTGTCAGATTCATCTGTGGAGGTGTCCAAAAATACAGATAAATGGGTCCCATGCTTACTAGATTTGAGTCACAATTCCTAGGTGAGGGGTATAGGAACAATTATTTAAAATTTTAAAGAAAGAGTTTCCAAGGTTGTGCATTAAGAATCACTGAAATAGAATATTTGATGTTTCTTTTATGTAGTGCTGCTGATATATGAAGCCCAGCAAATAGTTAGACAGGGACAAAGAGTAAAAATTATACAATTTATTAGTTTTATTTCTGCAATTATTTATTAATGTCTTACTTTGTTCCTAAAAATGAATCAATTCCGTTTAAAAGGGATAGGTACTTTGGAATGCCAAATAGATTATATAACTGAAGGTATAAGTAAAAGGATAGAAATTAAGATGAATTTAAGATGAAGCTTAGTATAAAATATTAACTGTTTAAAGACATATACACTTGCTTAAAATAAGTCACACATTTCACTCTCAGCTTTGGCCAGCCAAAGCAAAGAAAGAAAAATGAGCATTTGCGGTGTTTATGTAGTTTATAACATAAAACTAAGCCTATAGTGAGTAAGCACAATTATTTGTGCTAGAGAGACCAGAGATAAACTTCTACAGTCTATATGTAAATGATACTTGATCCAAATAATCGGACTGGGTTGACATATATTTTTGGAGCAGAAAAACACAAAACTTCTAGAAAAACAGAAAGTTGTGTGTCTTTCTATAGGTTGAAGATCTTATGACTCAAGTCTCTTTACCCACAAATCAGTCTGAACGTTAATTTCAACTCTGGTGTCATACATATAATCTTATAATTCTAGGGGGGAAATTTGTGAACATACTTCTGTAAATTGTAAAGCTAATATTAAATATCTTAAAACATCTAGATTTATTTATTTTTCCTAGGAAAGCATTTTAGTCTTGGAATGAGTTACTACCTTTCCTCTAATCATACCAGAGGTAATAACATGGTTGCTAAAAAGGCTTCTTCTACTAAAGCTACTACAAGTGATGAGGCCATTATAATTTAGGGTGTGTTCCATCCTTTGTAAGAGGTAATTCCACAGGAGATGACTGTAATAGATACAGTATGCTGTGATGTAGTATACAATAATAGAATGTAATATAGCATTGCATGACTGTAGACCTTAGAATGACAGTCCTGGGCCAAACAACTTTGGACGATCAATTTGATTTACACATAAGGCTGATGCAAACCAAGGCACATGAACATCATGAAATCCATTTAGTCCTGCATGTAGTGATGAAGGCCTAGAAAATAGTCATTTTCTTTCCATCTTTTCTTGCTGTTCAATTTTGGTTGAGTGCCATATAATGTACTGAAATAAACTGTCAACATCCACTGCTGTTGCTCTTTGGCAAAAAGCTCTGCTGCCTCTTGGATGGTTGACAAAGTGTCTATGGCATCAACACAGAATCTTTATAAGTATAAAGTAGATGTATATCATACTATAGTGAGATGCTGCTTTGCTGATAACAATACCATACATATATACTTTTACACCTATGATTTTATTTAAATTCAATTCAACACATATTTATTGGGCAGTTTATGCATGAGTGCTATGCTGAGTGCTAAGAATGCAAGAATGAATAATACATGGTTTCAGCAATAGAGAAAATCACAATATAGTGGGTAATACAGGTGTAAAACCAAATAAATTATAATAAAATATGATAAACACTTTAGAACAAAAGGGAAATGTGCTATGGGAGCTCAGAGAAAAGAACACTTCTAAGAAAAGCACTGAAGAGGTAACACTTAACCTAGGTTTTATAAGAAGGAGATATATTCTAAGCAGTAGGAAAACAGTTACATAAGTCCTGAAACGTGAACATTTTTGAAATGCCTCAGTACATCAAAAAGTACAGCCGAGTGGGAGCATGTGAACTTAGTGCATAAAAAGCACATGGGTGAAGGGTAGAATGAGTGGCAAGAGGAGTTGTGGTGTTAGAAATGAACAATGAGTGCACAGTGTGAATAACTCTGTATGCCAAGCTCAGGAATGTGGATTTTATTTTATAATCAATGGATGACCAAGGGTGGTTTTAATGTAGAGAAGAACAGAATCATCTTTTTAAAACAATAATCTTCATGTGGAAAGGATTAGAGAGATACTGTGACAGGAGACTACTGCAGTAATTTGAGACAATGACGAGGAGAGACGAAATAAAACCATGACAGTGAAGATAAGAATAGACGCCAGACTTGGGAGGCATTTCTAATGAAAAATAAAAAAGATTTGGTAAGTAATTAAATTTGAGTTGGTCAGAGTGGGCAAGGTCCAAGGGATAATCAAAATTCTCATCTTGGAAGAATATAAAATGAATGCTGACCCTCTTGACAAGAGGCAGAGTATTTTTTCAAAATATTAAATTTAATTAAGTTTTGTACATGTTCAATTTAAGGCACTTGCAAGATATGCATGTTTGTATATTGGTTAAGCATTGGAAATACAGCCTGGTTCTCAGGAGGAAAAGTGTGGCTGGGAATAGAGACTGAAAAATGTATATGCTTGTGCAATGTAGTTTAGGTCACAGGCATAGCTAAAATCCTGTGACAGGTTCACTTAGATGCCGCCTCATGTACTCTCATTCTTACATGTCTCTGGGACCCTTGGCTACTTACCACCAAGCCACTGCTGCAGTGATTAGTGCTGTATAGACTGACCATCTTGGTGCAGGTGCACCTCATGCCCACACCTTGTATCTTTCCCCTCTTGCTTCAGGACATTTCTGTTGCACTGTGGTGTGACATGGGAGGAATCTTCTTGGCATTTTCACATGAAAACTGGAAGTGTATGGGGACTTAATGCACTATGGGGTGATCAATGGAAGGCAAGAGCCAACAGATAAATTATTTTCCCTTCCTCCTCAAAATGGAGTTCCATTAGTTCGTACAGACTCTAAGAACATGGAACAGTGTCATCTATCAATCAATTACATTTTATAAGAATAGGTTTCCAGTTTAGTTGCAAGCCCCTATTCCTGTTTCTTCTTCCTAACTTATCTCACTCCTCCTTTTTCTTGCTTTCTTAGGATTCTATGTCCTGATAGAATAGTAACACTTAAGACTATATCCAAGACAATGCTCTTTGGAGAAACCAGATTATATCATTTGGGAAAGGTGTATTGTTTCTGGGACCAAATGGAAGAGACAACCACTGAGTAATTTGAACAGGTAAAGTTTAATATAAATAATTATTAATTACTAGAGGCCTGGTGCATGAATTCATGCACCAGTGGGGTCCCTCGGCCTGGCCTATGGGATCAGGCCAAAACCAGCTCTCTGACATCCCCCAAGGGATTCTGGATTGGGAGAGGGTGCAGGCCAGGCAGAGGGACCCCACAGGTGCACAATTGGGGCCAGGGAGGGAGGTGGGAGGTTGGCCAGCCAGGGAGGGGCCAGGGGAGGGCTCCAGGGTGTGTCCGGCCTATCTTGCTCAGTCCTGATCAGCTGAATCCTAGCAGCAAGCTAACCTACCAGTTGAAGCGTCTGCCCCTTGGTGGTCAGTGTACGTCATAGCAAACAGTTTAGTGGCCTTAGCATATCATTAGCATTATTACACTTTGATTGGTCGAACGGCTGATCAGACACTTAGCATATTAGGCTTTTATTATATAGGATAGCAGGGGCTTACAGTAATAAAAAATAGATGAGGAAAAAGTAAAGGTAATTCTAATATAGGAATAAAAAATATAAAAAGACGGCACTTCCTATAAGGTGAGACAGAGCACCCAAGGGTGAGGTCCTCCAGGCAGAGATCAAGATCTGTTAAGACACACCATTGGCTCATTGAATGGCGGGAAATTGTCATAGCGCTACAATAGTGGAACTTTCCAGAAATTTGTTCTCTAGGATGCTAAGGAAAAGTGTTCACAGAGAGGTGTCTCATCAGAGGCATTCCAATACAAAGAACACCCAAGAGGATTGCTGGGGGAAGTTGCTGGCTGGTGGGCTGCCCGCCACAATGAATCACAGAAATGGGCAATGCAGAAGACTTTGAAGCTGTGGAAGTTTGGTGCTGAGGAACTGCATGCACTATAGGAGGCTGTCGCCAGAATAAAAGCCCACACTGCAGGCCCTGGGCAAGTTGAAGCTGGACACAGGATAAGACACCTGTGCTGCAGGAGCCTGCCTAGTGAGCACTGGCCCCAGGAAGAAAACCCTTTCCTTCTGAAATGTCACTCCAGTGCCCTCTACTGACAGAGATTAAAAGGATGACAGTTGGCAAAGAAAAAATATTTCAAGGGCTCAAATCCATTTCTACTAAGCAGACAAAAAGGGTAGAAGAAAAACACCAATAAATTTATCACTTGCACACAAAATAAGATAACCACCTTGAAAGAGTACTAGTACAAGTAAAACATAAGACCCCAGATGGGTCATGACATTGTAGTAGTAGTGTGGAGAAGATGAGGACCCACAGTGAAAGAAACATGGAAAAATTAGAGAACCAAGGGGAGAAGTGCGCAAAAAAAGGCCAGGAGATCAGTCTTGAGAAAGAGGATGTGGTTAACAGTTTAGTCACTTTGGAGAGGGGAAGAAGGATGAAAAGAGAATGAAAGCCTTTGACTTTGCAAATGTGTAGGTTATGGAAGACATCATGAGTGATATGTCAGTAAATAATTTAAGGAAGAAGCCAGAATAAGGTGTAATGAAGAGTACTTGGATGTCAAGGAAGCAGAGATACTCAAGAGATTTGGAGACAAATGGAAAGGGAAATAATATGAATGATAAGTAATAGAAAGTATTTCTGTTTTGTTATTGTTGTTGTTTATTAAATTAAAAATAAACACCTTTGCCATATTTGTGGATGGAGAAGAAAGGTATGAAGAAATCAAAGTAGGAGCAGTGGGAACCTCATGTAGAGGCAAAAGGAACGCCTTAAATGGGAAAAGGAATCCCTTCTCCTCTGAGAAATATGGAAAGGGTAATAATAGTGCACTACATTGAAGGATAGAGCCTATGGAAAAAGTTTAAGGCTGTAGGTAGAAGACCTAGAATGTGACTTTTTCCTTCTAGAAATGGACTGCTGACCCTAGACAAGTCACACCTTTACTGTGTCTCAGTTTTCTACATGTTAAATGTGTGCAGATTGGTAATATAAACCCAGTGCTATCTAGCACCATCTTGAGAACTATGATTCCATAACAATGTCAGACTCTCAATGTTATCGTTGGAAAATCAGAAGCCCAAAGGATAATTTTTTGCCCAAACTTATCCAGTAAGTCAGGGATAAATTTGAGAGGTGCACACGAAACTAGACAAAGTTCACAAAATGTTTTATATAAAATCAATTTTATATGAAGCACCTGAATAATCCAACACATGAAATGTTAGAATAGTACATCAAATATGTCTGTAATTCAGAAATGTAACATCACTGGAATACAGTCCAGCATAATGACAGCCTACTCCGCAAGTAGGTGTACCTATGGAATACAAATCAGGTCTCAAGTAAAAGCATATTGTAGGATTTATACCAAAGATAAAAAAGGGGGAAGAGAAACAAAGGGAACTTATAAATGTCTGAGGCAACTGTAACCAAAGCTCTGTAACCAGAGCCTATGGAAAAAGCTCAAGGCCTAGGATGTGACTTTTTTCCTTCCTTGTAATGGACTGTTGACCATAGATAAGTCACACCTTCACTGTGTCTGTTTTTTAGAAACAATAATTTCAGTAGTTTCAGAATTATTAGTAATGTAGAGGGCCTCCAAGGAATGTCCTCTTTCAGCCTCTGCATATGATGGACAAAGATCCTCAAATGCTGTGCTTCTCAAGCTGTGTTGGGGAACATGTCACCTGCAGATCTAGTTAAAATGCAGATTCTGATTCAATAGGCCTGGCTTGGGGTGGGGCCTGAGAGTCTCTAGTTCTCACAAGCTTTCGGAGACAGACAGAATAAAAAGGGTCTAAAAATGACAGTTGGCTGAACTGAAGGGCCAGCATGGGAGACATGTAAAAACTATTACAAAACAATACAAACAGCTTTGAAAAGATTCCCAAGGCATAGACTCATCTCAGAGGTTCGACGGTGACCTTTTTAAATGCATGGTTTATATTTCAGCTTTAGTTTTCAAAATCTTTCTTAGAGTTGTCTTTAAAAATATTTAATAGCTATGTCTGAAGCAGAATCATAAATATGTGACCATCTAGGTAAGTCTTTCTCAAAATTGTCTTTGCAAATCAACTGATATCAGATAAACCTAAATGATTAATTAAAAGGACCTTTTAAGGACTGGAGAAGACTAAGGAAAATTAATTAAATGCATTGTGGGAATCTGAAACACAAAAATACATAAATAGAAGGATTCTTGAACTTCACATAAAATCTATAGATTATTTAATAATATTGTACCAG
>NW_005871225.1:281884-288952 GCF_000147115.1 Myotis lucifugus | reverse complement strand
CATTCAAAAGAGGATTAGAGGAAATAATACAACTGTACAATTTATGAGTTTACTATAAGTGTCAATTTAGTCTAAATTTAAAAGTTCATTTTTCATAAAACCAAATTCCTACACTCTATTATAAACCTGTGAAACCAGAGTTATTTTTGGGTGGGGGCAGGAATGTGATTTTTCAACACATTTCCAGGCAATATTTTGTACAATAAAGTTTAAGAACAACTTACAACGCAGCGTCTCCTGATGGGTCTGGCTGTAATCCCACCTCCGAGGTAGAGCGGGAGAGCGGGCAGTTCCTCTAGCATCTTGGTTCTACACTGCAGAAAGTGGACAATCCTCCCTTTTTAGGTTATTCATCCACCTGCCACCTCCCACCTCCCCTTCCCGTGCACCATATTCTAAAGCGGCCTTATGTATCCTTGGACTAAAGATTTTACCTTGTCAGAATCTATTTGATATTTTAACTTACATAAGAGCCTGCCTGCAATTTTATATGAAGGTGAACTCTGCTTTAGAGTATATCGAGGCTCTACTAGAATATACTTCTAAAAGACTCCACATTACAGGACGGTGCGCATTGAAAAGGAATGTTGGATTTTCTGAAGTCAGACCAAATCAATCACAAATCTAATGCTTAACACTGCTATGTCAGTCATTTGCCACAGTGCTGTGCCATTCATACTGTTAAATGAGCATTTTCATTTCCCAGAGGGGTGATCTGCTGTCCATCCTTATAATATGGAGCATGGTTCTCAGGCTATTTACATCAGCACTGCTCCCTTACAATGGTCCTGTTTCACTGGTTTACATAAAATGAAGGATGCTTTTAAATAAATGAGAAAAGAGCGAATCAACACCCTGCTTGTGATGAATCAGAGAGATTGTGTGACAATGAGAAGATGCATCAGGCGTAAGAGGAATATTATGGACACCAACGTTAATAATGTATAGTATACATTTAAACAGCCTTATTTGGAAAAGATCCATATTGACTGTATGCATCAAAAGGGTGATTTAGAGGAGCTGTTCTTAGTCATTATGATTATGTAACTAGAAGCAGGAAATGATATTTGTAGTTTCAATCATCTAATGAGGTCTGTCCTAAAATGTAGATCTTTTAAAGTGTATTTTGGAGAGATATTTATATGAATTTGTATGCCCTTTAATGTGTAGGTTCAGAAGCTAGTTTGTTTTTCTTTTCAAAGGAAGGATATTGAGTAATTTTTGTCTAAATTATCTTCCTTTTTCATCCAGTAAATATCTCAAATAAGTGACAAATTTGTAAATAGAAAGGAATGGATTTTCCTCATTCTTTTTCTATTGCTGCTGAGTAGAAAACCAATCTTACAACAAGTGAAAATTATTCTGAGAAATGTTCAGAAATCAAATTTCCCCAAGGCAAGAAAAAAAACATTTAGGTAGAGTCAATCATTCCTATGAGCATAGACAAAATATGAAGAGGCTAAAAGATGTGTTCCTCGTGTATTTTATTCTTATTTACCAGGTATTGATTGATCCACTAAATGAAACAAAACCTAGTAAGGGTCTGTGTGGATATATAGACACATAATGCAAATACACACAAATGTGCTAGAGTGAAGGCTTTAACATATCCTCATTATCCAGGTAAAGAGCAAGCTAAATAGCGGCGCCCACATGCTGCAAATCCTCAAGGCTGACAGAGAAGTGGTTATGACAGCTTTCACATTATCTTATTGCAGAATCGAGGCAGTAGTCACAGCTGGCTCATATGTCAAAATGTGTCAGGACTTAAATGGTAAAACAGGAGTGCAACAGCAATTGGCTTTTCAATCAATAACACAATCAATATATTTCACAGATATTTTCCCATATCTAAATTACACTGCCGAGATGAGGGAGCCCAACTGAGTGTTTATAAATCAATGAAACACACAGCTAAAGGACATCTGCTCCTGTTCTTTCACTTCAAGGTGCCGTTCGCCTTTTCTTCCCCACTCCCTTCTTATTTAAGAATGTACTTTTGAGGACAAACAGCCCTCTTGTGCACACAAATCAGCTTACCGCTGCATTTTGTGCACATGATGTTTTTAAATAATTTTGTGCCTGAGCATTCAACTAAGTGGAAGGACAGCTTTTCTTAGCTTGGAATGCTTTCACTGTTAGAATTAATAAAGTAGCTTTCAAATTTCGAGTAATATATGCTACATAAACTCCAGATAAATAATATCAAAGTACAGCATCCAGACTTGCGAGTTGAAATAATAACCCAGGGGCATTATTTTTTTTCCCTCACGTGGAACAATATTGTTGCTAAAAATTATATATTGTACGTGTGCAGATATGTCACAAATGAGAAAAATGCTGTCCTCTACAAATCCATCCCCTTTGCAGAAAGATATGATGGGGGCAAAAAAAAATCTACAATTTAATGCAAAACTCTAATACTGACATATAATTTTATTTCCATCCTGTATATCAAAATGAGGTGAAGTGTGAAGTATGGCTTAACAAACGCTGTGGTATTTTGAGTTAAAACTGCCATACTCTATCAATGGCCTCGGTAACGCAAAGTCATATTGTGTTTCACACTGTCAGTGCTTCTTTAAAAACAGAAGGCCACATTGTGTTACAAGTGGATGCAGATGAAATACATCAATCCATATACTTTTCCTACGCTTATGTTGCTGGAGGAAACATTTTCCAAGCAGCTTACACTAAACGGGCGACTGGGGCATCATGGTAGAGACATTACTATTATGTGATTTGGGGCCACCCAAATGGAAGATGCTCCCCTTTAATCCATGCTTATTTTGCCACTGTTTTTTTTCCTATGAATTTATGACTAAGAGTATTCATTTCTTATTCCAATGACTAGATTGATTGGTTTGCCTATCAAGTTGCCAATGCTTTCTGAATATATGCCTTGCAGTGTCAAGATTTCATGCCATTTTTTTCAGCCTGCTGGAAAACTCTCCAACTTGTGAACCTGTTGAATTTGTCATATGGCAAGCCCCATTTGCAATCCAGCCTTTTGGTGAAGCCTGTCTCACCCTCCAATCAGAATCAGATACATTTCTTCCAAGTTTGTGCATCATGTGTCTCAAGATTCTATAAGATACTTAAGTGCTGCCTATTTTTGGAATTATTTATTGATGATTGCTTCCATAAGAATACATTGTAAAACTCTAATGTTTGGGACTTGCCTTGGACACTTTTTAATTCCCTACTTCTGATCAAATATTGAATTGCTTCATTTAGTTTTCTCTAAGAAAGTATTTGTGCAAGGTATTTAAAATCATTTATAGGAAATATTACCAATGGACCTTAAGCTACTAAGAGAAAAATTAAATCTCATTCATTTTATTCACATGAATATTCATGAGCCCCTCCTTTTATAATAGGCACTGGGATATAGCACTGACCAAAACAAACAGAAATCCTGCCTACATTTGACTTACATCTGAGCAGTAATAAAAAAAAATTGTGGCCCTAACCGGTTGGGCTCAGCGGATAGAGCGTTGGCCTGCAGACTCAAGGGCCCCAGGTTCGATTCTGGTTGAGGGCATGTACCTTGGTTGCGGGCACATTCCCGGTGGGGAGTGTGCAGGAGGCAGATGATCGATGTTTCTCTCTCATCAATGTTTCTAACTCTCTATCCCTCTCCCTTCCTCTCTGTAAAAATCAATAAAATATATTTTTTTTAAAATTGTGAATCATAATGTATATCATTTTTATATAATATTTTAAACATTTAAGACAAGTTTAAGGCCCATATGCAATATGTTGTCACAGTTTTTTATGATTACTTCTTGTGTGATATTTGGTACATACTTACACTTAAAAAAGTATACCTTGTTTGTCTGAAATTCAAATTTACCTGATGGTCTGTATTTTTTCTGATTACCCCAGCTTATAGGGATACATATGTCTTTTTGAATTAGTGTTTGGAGTTTCTTCAGATAAATACCCAGAAAAGAAATTGCTGGGTCCCTCTTTGTCTCATTTTATAGCCTTTGTTTTAATGTCTATTTTGTTTTATATAAGTATTTCTACCCCAGCATTTTTTTTTCATTTCCATTTGCATGAAGTATTTTTCTACCCCTTTATTTTCAGTCTATATGTATTTTCAATCTGAAATGGGTCTCTTGTAGGCAGCATATCTTTTCTTATCCATTCAGCCACCCTACCTCTTGATTGGATTATTTAATCCATTTACATTTAAGGTAATTATTAATAGGCATGTAGTTATTCCATTTTATTATTCATATTTTTAGATCTTTTTTCTCTTCTTCTTCTTAAAAAGGTTACTTTAACATTTCTTGTAAATACTGGTTGGTGGCGATGAACTCCTTTAGCTTTTCCTTGTCTGGAAAACTCTTTATCTGTCCTTTGATTATAAATGATAGCCTTCCTCGGTAGAGTAACCTTGGTTGTACGTTCTTGCTCCCCTCCCCCAAATATATTTTTATTGATTTTAGAGAGAGGAAGGCAGACAGAAAGAGAAACATAGATGTGAGAGAGAACATTAATGGATTGCCTCCCTTACACAGCCCGACCAGGGACTGAACCTGCAACCTGAGTATTTTCCCTAACCGGGAATCGGACCTGCAACCTTTCTGTGCATGAGATGACACTCAACCAATTCAGCCACCCTGACCAGGGTGGTCCTTTTTTTTTTCTTATCACTTTGAATATTATATTTTCTGGAAATCCCTCTGTCCTGAAAAGTTTCTGTTAAGAAATCAGCTGACAGTGTTATGGGAGCTCCCTTGTAGGTAACTAACTGCTTTCCTCTTACTGTTTTTAAAATTATCTGTCTTTAATCTTTGGCATATTAATTACACTGTCTTGGTATGGGCCTCTTTGGGTTCACCTTTATGGGGACCCTTTGCACTTCCTGGATGTGTATTTCTATTTTCTTTATTAGGTTAGGGAAGTTTTCAGTCATTATATATTCAAATAGGTTTTCAATTCCTTGCACTCTCCCTTCTCTTTCTCATATCCCTATGATGTGAATCCCTGAGACACCTGGATTTTTAATTTGTTTTATTTTTGCTGTTCCAATGGGTGTTTTCTACTACCTTGTCTTCCAAATCACTGATTAGATCCTGTGCTTTATCCAATCTACTGTTATTCCCTAATTTATTTTTCATTTCATTTATTGTATTTTTTATTTATCACTGGTTATTTTTATGTTCATTGTCACTTTTTCATGTTTCCTATCACTTTGTTAAGAGTTCATTGAGTTTCCTTATCACCAGTGTTTTGAACTCTGCATTTGGTAGATTGCTTTTCTCCATTTTGTGTAGTTCTTCTTTTGGAGTTGTGTCCTGTTCTTTCATTTGGGACATGTTTTTTCACCTTTTCATTTTGGCTGCCTCCTTGTGTTTGTTTCTATGAATTATGGAGAGCTGCTATGGCTCTCGTTCTTGGTAAAGTGACCTTATGTAGTAGGTTTTCTGTGGAGCCCAGTGTTAGTCTTCCTGGTCACCTGAGCTGGGTGCTCCAGGTGTGTCCCTTGTGTGGGTGTACATGCCTTCCTTTTGTAGTTGAGACTTGATTGCTGTTAGCATGTAAATGGAAGGGATTGTCCCTTAGCCTGATTGGCCATGAAGACTATAGTGGAGGACTTGCTGTGCAGAGCCTGACCCAATGGAGCAGGATTCACTTTAGTTAGTAGGACTCTGGTGCCTGCCGAGTCTTCCCTTTGGATATGTTGTTTATGAAGATGGTTGGGTGGTGCTCTGATATGATCTGAAGCTGGCCACAGGGTATGTTGGTTCTGAGGCCTTTTGGGAAAAGTTCTGGTGCCACTGAAGGGTGTCTGCTTTCTTCGTTCTACCCAGGGCACCTGGTCTGAGCTACAAAGAGATCTATAGAAGCTGCCACATGTGCTGGGCTTGAAGGTACCTGGGAGAGGCTAAGCTGAGAACTGAGACTGCCGTTCACTAGTGCCATGCTTCAGACAACTTACCAGATGCTGCTTGTTTGAGAGTTTTAAATGTTTGAGAGGTTTTAGGAAAATTCACAGCAAGAGCTAAAACAAGTCATTTGTATGGAAAAGCCACTTGAAACAGCTTGAATGAGTGCAAATTTGTGTGGAGTGGGGTCTCAAGGAATCACCAGGGCAGGGCAAGCACTGTTAGCCAGGTTCATAGAGACTTGGATATGGTGCCCAGCTGTGCCTGCAGGAGGTGAGCTCAGCAAAGGACCAATGGTTCCTACCAGCACCTCTGTCTAAGACAGTGGTTCACAACCTTGGCTGCACATTAAAAACACCTGAGAATCTTTTTTAAATCCTGATTTCTGGGCCTCATCCTTCAGAAATTCTGTTTCTTTGTTACTAATGTTGTGGCCGCACCCCATAACAAAGAAACAGAATTTCCGGAGGATGAGGCCCAGAAATCAGGATTTTAAAAAGATTCCCAGGTGATTCTAATGTGCAGCCAAGGTTGAGAACCACTGGTCTAAGAGTAAGCTCCCCTGCATTCATTCCTCAGCATCCTTGTGCTGTAGGCTGAACAGATATTTGCCTTACTTCAAAAGTTGAGGAAACAGAGAATTAGTACACTTGCCCAAGAATGCAGTGAGGTAGGTAGTGCTGACTCCTATCCCAGTGCCCTGTCCTATCAAAGACAAGAACTGGATGGTCTTTACAGTTTACAGAGCTTCTTAACATATTTCAGTTTTCAGGATAAAATAATGAGTTTATCAGGGTTTAGACACACAAAAAAATGAAGTCTAGAGAGGGTAAGGGAACTTGTCCAAGTTTAACTATTGGTGGAATCAACAAGAATCCATGTCTCCTGCCTATAAGTCTTAATCAGTTTGTTTGGTTGGTTGGTCAGTTGTTTTGAGACCTCAGATGCTTTGAATTGGATTACATATTTCTTTGGTGCATTTCATGCTCTCCTTACTAGTCCATGCATGGCTCTGTTTTATTTAGTTACATAGTAATTTCATAGGTTAATACATGTGGGTGAACATAATAGCTAAAGCATTGGCAATTCACCTTCATATAAAATGCCTCCCATCCATTTCCCCTGCCTCCCCTTACCTAGTGTTCCCAACATTCCGAATCCCATGTTC
>NW_005871225.1:278147-281784 GCF_000147115.1 Myotis lucifugus | reverse complement strand
CAGCTATAATCCCTGTCTCACTCAGCTATAATCCCTGTTGATTTTCACAGCGAGAAGTGATGAGGACTTCTCTTCCTGGCACTGGAACCCTGGGCTGGGGAGCCTGGTGTGAGGCTGGGACCCCTTACTCCTTAGGGGGCACCTGTGCACCTGAGATATCCCTCCAGAGTTTTAATTGCCACACATGGGTCTGGGACCAGCTTGTTCCATGTCTCTGCCCCTCCTACCAGTCTCCACATGGCTTCTTCTTTATATCCTTACTTATAAATGTTCTGTACAGCTAGATTTCAGGTGGTTCTCAATCAGTGATGGTTGTTCTGCAGGTTTAGTTGTAATTTAAATGTGATCATGTTATGTTACATAATAATCCAGAGGCATAGAAACATGGAATAGACTGTTGAATCAGAGGGAAGACAGGGGTGGGTGGGAAGAGATCAACCAAAGAACTTATATGCATATATGCATAAGCCATGCACACAGACAATAGGGTAGTGAAGGCAGGGGGCAGGTGTGGGCTAGAATGGTTCAATGGGAAAAAATGGAGACATCTATAATACTTTCAACAATAAAGATAAATTGAATGAATAAATAAATAAATAAACAAACAAATATGATCATGGGAGGAAAGCACATTTGCCTACTCTACCGTCTTGATTGGAAATAAAGTAAAAATAATATATTATTTATAATTTCATGCAGAGATTGTTAGTGTTATTTTTAAAACATATATATATATATTATATATATGTATATTATATACAAATATATTATATAAATGTATTATATAATATATAGATATTTACTAAAATATAGGAAAACACCTAAGAAATTTGGAAATATGAGGCTATGTGTATACCCAAAACAATACACACCCTCTACCCATCGAGAGCTTATCAACAAAGTTATAGTATGCACATAACATGTTGGTCTGGCAGCATTTCAGTTGCAAATTGATTTCTCAACTAATTTTTTTCTTCTTTTGCCAGTGGCTTCAGAGAATCAGCCTTCTTTTCTCTCCCTAAGAGCCATTCTCATTTCATTGAAGTTTTCGTATTAGAGGACTGGCCACACAACTTCTCAACAACAACATCCGACTGCCCTGAAAACACATATGCACTTTTTTAAAAAAAAAATTTCTTTATTGATTAAGGTATTACATATGTGTCCTTATCGCCCCATTGCAATTTTAAGGCTTTTAACTTCTATTTCAATAGTAAAATAGGTCTTAACGGACCTTTCCAACACTTTGAAACCATATTTAAGGACAGTTCTTATTCTCTTTACATTTCTATATGAAGACTACACAAGTATGCTAAAGGAGTATAATCTTTGTCACAAAAGTAGTATTCATCTTTATGGAGATCTCAAATGGGTTAATTTTGGGCTTGGTGTACCACAGAAAGCATTAAAATAAACTTCTAAATATTATCATTTTTATTTCTTGAATACTTTATCAACAATAAATGAGTTTTTGAATATTTGTTTCTAAAATGAAACTCTTATAACAGTGTATATATGAATTCACTTTATAATAAAATTGCAAATTACCTCTTACATGAAAGCTGGCAGATTTATGATGTTCTATAGTTTGACTAATCATTTAGTAGCAATAACAACAGCAACAACTAACCTTAATTGAGTGTTTACTATGTACCAAAATCAAATATAACCTCAGTTTAGATGACAGGATCTATTTATGTACTTTGGTGTTCTGCTAAAAATATATATTTGCAAAAATGGAGACAGAAATCACCATTGAGATTTTGTGTTCAGGGTTGTGCGCTCTGAAAATGCAGTGAGACACCACATAAGATAGAAACAGAATAATGCTGTATGTAAACCACAGGAGAGGACATACAAGAGAAATGTCTCCATTAGGCATTTGAAATTGCATACAGAAATAATGTTTATAAAATTATCCACAAACCTTACTTTCCATGAAATTCCCTGTAAGTGTTCAAATGATCAGTCTTAAAGTCCTTCCCTCTCCCTCATTGTTTGTATACTTGCTGTGGTAACAAATATCCCTAAAGCTGATGAGGCAAACCTAAGAAGGGCTATTAAATTAATCCAGGACAGAAGCTCATGCCTTCAGATTAGCTGTGGAGTGATTTAGGTGTAGATAAACTTTGAATTAATCCTGAAGAAGCCAGGCAGAGTAACAAGTCAGGAACTGATCTTGAAGACATCAATGAACATAAATACCTATATCAACTTTTTAAAACATACCGAGGACTCAATTTGATATCTCATTATCAGAAAGTTCTATACAAAGTGAAACAGTTCAGAGGGTTCAAAAATATTAATTGATAATGAAAATGAAGAAGGGTGATTGAATAAGGATAAGCTCAGTTTGATTCAAAGGCAACAAACACATGAAAGTTATAAGTAGCAACAAAGGAGAATTGTTTTGTTGACAGTCATGCAAATAAGCATTGACCCATATGCTCAGAGCCTAAAATAAATTTCTTGTACTTTGTTCCCATTTCCTGTCAGCTCAGGTTTCATAACAAGTCACCTTTTGTTGGAACTCTGAGCAGACTTGTTGCAGGAAGGAGCTTGTCTTCTTTTAACCTGCTGATTACTAGAACACTTCAACAGTATGCTTGAATGGAAGGCTGAAGCAATGGCATTTGTAATTTAATTTGGGTCAATGAACATTTGAGGAACCAAATATAACTCTCATGGTCTAACAGTTCTTGAAAACTCTTCGAAATGCTGGTTTTATATTCTTCATTTATATACTTGGAAACATAACAGTTTTTAAATACTTTAATTATGTAATATGTCAAGTATATATAAAGATACAGAGGCACCATATAGATTAACGTTTTGTCATCTTTCATTCAGAATTTAATTTTTAAGAAATAAATATTAGACCTGTTTTTGAAGCAATCCTCTTCATTTTATTCCACATCATTCACTCCTAAAAAAATCTCAAGTATCCTGAATTAGATGTGCATTCTTCATTTAATATGGTAAACTATTACTACAAAATTACATATATTTATATAGCACATTAATTTTTAATATTTTAATTTTTATAATTATATCATACCATATCACTGTAACATTATTTTCTCAACAAGCAAAATATATTAAAGATTTAGCATATTGAGTTTTATACAACTAGTATATTACATTTGCTGCCTAATATTCCAATGATTGTACAATTTATTCATATATTCTCTTAGTGAGTGACATTTTAAACTGTTTAATTGTTTTGCCAAAAATGCTAAATCAACTTTCTTGCACAGGTAACTTTGTACATATGTGAGTGTTCTCTATAATATATAACTCTCAAATAAATTGCTAAATTTATGTGCATTTTCAACTTTGCTAGATATTGTTAAAATGTCAATATGAAATCTTACATATACTGTTTGCAGAATCAAGTTTTCTGCATGTTCTAAACATAAATTTGTTTTTCTTTTTAAAATTTTTCTATGTATGTTATTTCTTCACTATATTGAAAAGCTATATTTGTATATGGTCTCTTATAAGAGTATTATTTAACATATTTTTTCTATAAATGAATTCCAAATTGGATCATTCCAATTTATTATTACATTTTTCCTTACAGTGTTACAAACACACTTTGGCATATAACAATTATATATATATATATATATATATA
>NW_005871225.1:277021-277991 GCF_000147115.1 Myotis lucifugus | reverse complement strand
AGATTGCTGCCCCATGTCGTCACAAGATGGCCAGCAGGGGAGGGCAGTTGTGGGCTATCAGGCCAACAGAGGAGGGCAGTTGGGGGCAACTGGGACTGCAGGGGAGGGAGGGCAGTTGGGGGAGACCAGGCCTGCAGGGGAAGGCAGTTAGGGGTGATCAGGCCTGCAGGGGAGCAGTAAGGCATTGATCAAGCTGGCAGGGGAGTGGTTAGGGGGTGATCAGGCTGGCAGGCAGGCGAGAGGTTGGGAGCCAGCGGTCCCAGATTGCAAGTTGTTGGGAGCCAGCAGTCCCAAGGATTCCCAGATTGCAGAGGGTGCAGGCTGGGCTGAGGGAAACCCCCCTCCAGTGAATGAATTTTGTGCACTAGGCCTCTAGTATATATATATGATAAATTAGAAACTACATAAATTTAAATAAAAGGGTATAGATATTGAGATAAATAAATAATAGATAATATTGAATTGCCCATATATGTTATATATTCCAGTATTTTTATTTTATTTGTTTTCCCTGTATCAATACATTTTTCTTTGATTTACCATAGTTTTTCTATGCCCACCTTATTTTACTTAGCATAATATCCTCTAGATCAGGGGTTGGCAAACTTTTTGACTCGAGGGCCACAATGGGTTCTTAAACTGGACCGGAGGGCCGGAACAAAAGCATGGATGGAGTGTTTGTGTGAACTAATATAAATTCAAAGTAAACATCATTACAGAAAAGGGTACGGTCTTTTTTTTTTTAGTTTTATTTATTTCAAACAGGCTGGATTCGGCCCACGGGCCGTAGTTTGCCCACGGCTGCTCTAGATCCATCCATGTTGTTGCAAATGGCACATTTCATTATTTTTATTGCTACATAATATTCTACATACATTTTTATTGCTGCATAATATTCCACATACATTTTTTGATAGCTCAATTGATATTTCTTTTTTTTCATATTTAACCTATTGGAATTATTCATTAT
>NW_005871225.1:133628-276137 GCF_000147115.1 Myotis lucifugus | reverse complement strand
ATTTTAGCTATTGTAAATAACGTTGCAGTGGACATAGGGGTACATATATCTTTTTGAATTAGTGTTTTGTTTTCTTTGGATAAATACCTAGAAGTGGAATTGCTGAGTTGTATTGAATATCTATTTTTAGATTTTTGAGTAATCTCCATACTGTTCTTAGAGATTGTAGTAAGTGCACAAAGACTCCCTAAAACAGACTCATGGGAACAGACACAAAAGTGATGGTTATCAGAAGGGAAGTGGTGGGGGATGAATGAAAAGGAAAATCTATATATATATATAAAAGCCTAAGCAATTGAAATGACCAGTCGACCAATCGCTATGATGCGCACTGACCACCAGAGGACAGATGCTCAACACAGGAGCTGCCCCCTGATGGTCAGTGTGCTCCCACAGTGGGAGCGCCACTCAGCTGACTGACCCATTCCAGTGGCCCACCAGCCCTGCGGCAGCCACTCTCTCCCTCAGTAATCCTGCAGGTCCAGTCTCCTGGAGAATGGGCCAGGCACCAATGAACTGGTGCTGCTGGCAGGATCCCGACAGCGCCGCCGGCCTTTTGGAAGTCAGCCTCGAGCACAGCAGCCGCTTCCCCTCCCTAGATGCTTCCCAAGAAAGAAATGATATAAAAGCGGCTGCCAGATGGCTCATGACAATTGGTGCAAATGTCAGTGGAACAGATCCAGATCCTGGGCCGGCAAGGGCATCCCACTGCCTTCCCAGAGGGCCATCACATCCTGGCCCCTCCCCATCCCCCTTGGGGCCCCACCTGTGCATGCCCCACCAGACCTTTAGTATAGTCAACAATATTATGGTAAATCTACACTATGACGGATGATTTATTATAATTAATGGTATGAACACTTTGTAAGGTATACTGTGCACCTGAAACTAATATAAGATTGTATACTTAAATAAAAAGTAAATTTAAAAAATTCTATAGTTTTATCATTTGTCTGGACAAATAGTAGATAAACCCAATAGTACTACTACTGTCTTTCTCTTCTTCTCCTTCTCTTCTTTCCCTTCCTTCTTCTTCATATTTCATGTATCTCCCTTTTTTTCTTTTCTTAATTTTCTCCTTTTTTCACCTAGCTTTCTCTTGTTCTCTTTATATCCTCCTTATTTCTATTTCCTCAAAATTTCTGTGGCCATTGTCAGTGCTTTATTCAGCATGTAAATTTTGAAAGCTTATCAAATCTTATTGGGATTTGGTTGACATTCAATTGGGAAGGTGTTAATTCTTGTTGGGAACACAGTTCCTGCTTTATCCTCTGTTCGCTGCGCCATTGTTGGAGTACTTACGCCTCGAACACTAGGTCCTTTATCCTCCCAACTATGCCAAGTGTTGGGTCTGAGCCCCTCTGCCAGGGACTGGACACCCTTGGCCGCTGGGTATTCGATGGAGAAGCCATGAGAAGTTGTAGGTATATAAGAGAGTCTTTATTGTAGCCCAAGCAGCCATTGCTAAGACAGGAGCTATTAAACAAAGCAGTTCTTCAAAGTAAAGTTCCATATAGTAGCTGTACACTGGCTAGGTAACAATACATCTTTCCCGTAAAGCAGCAGTAGCCTCCAACAAAGAAGATATACAGGAGCCATCCTTAGAGCTATATATAGTTTTATATACCTCTGAGCTGGCTGGTCAGTAACATACTTTAATACTAACTTAGACAAAAGAGGCTTCTTACCAAAAGAGTGACATCAGTCTTTTGGGTTATAGAGCACATAGTAAGATTACTGTGGCCTTGCTACTTGCACCTGCATATAGCATCGTAGACAGGGTCCCCACAGTTCTTTACATAATAAATCTTCCCATTTAAGAACATAAACTGTCTCTGCCTTTATATAAGTCTATTTTCATATTTTTAAGAAGTTATACATTTTTTTTCATTTTTAGTTTTATATATCTCTTCAAAGTATTTCAAGTGTCATTTTTATTTGGCTACTGAAATTTAGATACTATTTATTACACATTCAAATTTGTTTTTCCAGGAATATAGGATATTACTATTTTTATATATTAATTTTTTTTAGAACTTGAATTTTCATGAGTTCAATTAGGTTATCTAAAGGCCATTGCATAATTTCTCTGGATATAATGTGGGTAATAAATAATGAAAATTTGTTACCTTCGTTATAATTTTTATGTATCATTTTTCTTGCTTTATTGCATTGCCTAGAAATTCAAATGCAATGTTGACTAAAAAAACAGTGATGGTAGATACCCATTCTGATTTTGAAGACAATAGGCCTAAACTTTCAGCATTAATAATGTTATTCTCTAGTTGGATAAATGTTGATTTGATTGCTAATTTTACATATATATGTAAAGTTTTACATATATATGTATATAATTACATATGGGTTTAACCTTTTTGGTATTTACTGAGATGAAGATTTTTCTTAAATCATTAATTTAAGAAAAAGCAATAAAGTTATATTTATGTTTACTTAATGCTATATCACTTCAAAGACAAACCATTATTAAAAATAATTTAAAAATAAGTTAGATAGCCCCTGGGCAGTGGTTAGAGCTTTGGCCTGGGTAATGAAGGGTTAAGGGTTTGATTCCTAGTCAAGTGCACGTACCTGGGTTGCAAGTTCTATCCCAGGCCCCAGCTGGGGTGTGTGTGGTAGACAACCAATTGATGTATCGCTCTCGCATCCATGTCTCTCTCTCTCCACCCCTTTCCCTTCCTCCCTCCCTTCCACTCTAAAAACACAAACAAAAAACAATGGAAATGATATCCTAGGGTGAGGATTAACAAAAATTAATATAAAGTATAAGTAACAGATTAATTGTTATTTTATTTACATATTTGTATCTTTCATATCTATACTAGTAGCCCTGTGCATGAATCCGTGCACGAGAAACTCACTGCCACTTGCCTTAACTGGCCACCCCACCCACCGCTGCTGGTAGCTCTTTGCCGCTCATAGTTCACTGCCCCACCCTCCTGTAGCTCTCCTCTGCTTGTAGATTGGTCGTGATATTACGGCATCCCAGCTAATTTTCATATTCCTCTATTATTATATTAGACTAGAGGCCCGGTGCATGAAATTCATTCATGGGGGGGTGGGAGGGTGTTCTCAGCCCGACCTGCACCCTCACCAATCCAGGAGCCCTCAGGGGATGTCCTACTGAAGGCTTAGGACTGCTCCCTCTGGTTCTCTGCTGTCTGTGGGCCTGCTTGGCCACTCCTGGGTCTCTGTAGTGATGGCCAAGCAGGCCCTACTTTCAGCGACTGCCCCCCAGGACTGGAGGACTCCAGCGGGGCTGAGAGGACTGGACACCGCAATCTTTGGCTATGGGTGCCAACATCATTGTGTCAGAGTGATGGTTAATTTGCATATTACTCTTTTATTAGATAGTATTTTAATTCCTGTTATTCTTATATTCCATACTTTCCCTCTTTAATTATGGTATAATGTCATACAAATCTCTTAACATCATTTGCATCAGTTTTCTTTTTCTATCCTCTATAAATTTTTCTATCCAATAAGGGTTATCTGAATTCTATTTTCTTAAAAATCATTCATAAACTTATCTGCATCTAATACATTAATGTGGGTAGAATTTTAACTATGGATTTAATTTCTCTAATGCCTATAGTGTTGACTCTTCAGCTATATCCTTTTTTTTTCTAGAGTCAATATCAATGTTACATATACTACTAGGCAAATGCCCATTTCTCCTAAGATTACAAATGTATGAGTGAAAATGGTTTGTAATATTCTAAATGATATCTAAACCCTCTATTATTGTAACTATAGGCCTGGTGCACAAAAATTTGTGCACTCGGAAGGGTCCCTCAGCCCAGCCTGTGCCCTCTCGCAGCTGGGACCTCTCGGGATGTCCATCTGCTGGCTTAGGCCCACTCTCCGGGGGATCAGGCCTAAGCTGGAAGTCAGACATCCCTCTGGCAGCCCAGGAGCCCTCAGGGGATGTCCACTTGCCATCGGGGACCAGGCCTCAGCTGCAGTCGGACATCCTTAGCGCTGCTGAGGAGGCGGGAGAGGCTCCCGCCATCACTGCTGTGCTGGCAGCCGTCAGCCTGGCTTGTGGCTGAGCAGAACTCCCCCTGTGGGAGCGCACTGACCACCAGGGGGCATCTCCTGCATTGAGCATCTGCCCCCTGGTGGTCAGTGTGTGTCATAGTGACCAGTCATTCCCAGTTGTTCTGCTGTTAGGGTCAATTTGCATATTACCCTTTTATTATATAGGATAGAGGCCTGGTGCATGGGTGGGGGCTGGCTGGGTTTGCCCTGAAGGGTGTCCCAGATCAGGGTGGGGGTCCCACTGGGGTGCCTGGCCGGCCTGGGTGAGGAGCTGAGGGCTGTTTTCAGACTGGCCACACCCCTTTCAGGGTGGAGGTCCCTGCAGGAATGCCTGGCCAGCTTGGGTGAGGGGCTGAGGGCTGTTTTCAGATTGGCCACACCCCCTTCCGGGAGGGGGTCCTGCTGGGGTGCCTGGCCAGCCTGGGTGAGTGGCTGATGGCTGTTTTCAGGCTGGCCAAGCCCCCCAGCAGGGACCCTCACCCCTTGAGGGTGTGGCCAGCCTGGGTGAGCGGCTGATGGCTGTTTGCAGGCTGGCCAAGTCCCCCAACAGGGATCCTCACCCCATGAGGGTGTGGCTAGCCTCGGTGAGGGGCTGATGGCTGTTTGCAGACTGGCCACAGCCCCTTCAGGGTGGGGGTCCCTGCTGGGGTGCCTGGCCAGCCTGGGTGAGTGGCTGGTGACTGTTTGCAGGCTGGCCACAGCCCCTTTCAGGGTGGGGGTCCCCTGGGGTGCCTGGCCAGCCTGGGTGAGTGCCTGATGGCTGTTTGCAGGCTGACCACAGCCCCTTCAAGGTGGGGGTCCCCACTGGGGTGCCTAGCCATCCTGGGAGAGGGGCTGATGGCTGTTTGCAGGCTGGCCATGGCCCCCAGCTACCCAAGCTCCCAGTGGAGGCTGGCTGGAAGCAGGTATCTGGGATTTGTTTATCTTCTATAATTGAAACTTTTTTGCCTTGAGCAGAGGCCACAGCCAGCCAGGGCAGGCGGGGAAGCTTGGCTTCCTCCATTGCCGGGGCAACCAAGCCTCCTGCTTTCTCCAGCTCCATGGCTGACGGCCGCCATCTTGGTTGGGTTAATTTGCATATAGTTGCTCTGATTGGCTGGTGGGCGTTGTTTGGGGCGTAGCGAAGTTACAGTCAATTTGCATGTTTCTCTTTTATTAGATTAGATGTTATCCACTGTGACAGAGACTACTTGATGCTAGACTTCTTGCAGGTGTTTGGATACATGTGATATGTTTTGGCCAATGAAGGTGGGAAACATTATGTCCACAATTTCTAGATCTAGCTCAGAAATATACCACCATATCTTTTTTTTGTTTTGTTTTAGTTAATCCTCATCTGAGGATATTTTTCCATTGATTTTTAGGGAGCGTGGAAGAGAGAGGGAAAGACAGAGAGAAACATCAATGTAAGAAAACACATTGATTGGTTGCCTCCTGCACGAGCCCTGACCAGGGCCTGGGCCAGGGAGGAGTCTGCAACCAAGGTATGTGCCCTTGACTGGAATCGAACCTGGGAGCCTTTTGTTTGAAGGCTGATGCTCTATCCACTGAGAAAAACTGGCTAGGGCTATACCATCATATCTTTATTCTCTTTACTTTCAATCATATAGAATGGATTCAACAAAAGAATCAAAAGAAACCCTAAAGGGAGTTTAGGGCCAAAAGATGACAGCTTCACTTCAATACAGATAGATGTAAATTTATTTTAGATATCCTATTTGGGATTTAATCTGTATCCTGGATCTAAAAGCTCTTGCCTTTGGCTAATTTTGTGAAAGATGCATAACACTTGAAATTTAAGTTAGCACTTGGAGGAGAGCTATCCATGATAGCCACATTAGTTTATTAGCGAGTAGGAAGGGTGAGATATAATGACTACCACTCATTTTAAGTCACTGAGGTACCAGTTAGAATTAAGAATCTTGACTGATAGATTATTTAAAAAATATTTCTCATATGGTTTATTATTATTTCATAACTAATAATGTAAATGTTTTTTCTATTTTATTCTAAAGAGTTAGATTTGGGTTTGATAATCTCATTCTTTATTATTTCTTTCTTACAACTAAATCAGTATTCTTTCCTTTCCACACTCTTCAGGATTACTTTATTATATATTTTCTACATTCTTGAGCCAATCCCTCTATTCATTTCATCTCTATTTTTTCTAAAGTATAAATCTGATACTACAAATGTTCTCTAACACCTGCTTTAGCTAAACCCTACATGATTTATGTTACTTGAAATAGTTTCAATATCATTCTCCTTTAATATATGATAAGGACCCTTATAATTTCTTAAACCATGATTTATTTAGAGTGATTAAAATTTTCAATAAATTGAATTTTTACTCCTTTCACTGATTTATAGCTCAATGTCCTTTTAGTCATATATAGACATTCTTTAATATTTGTTGATATAAAATTCTGGTATAGTGCATGGCCTTTTACTTTTTATGTAAAAAATCCATATGTGCTTGAAAAGAATATGAATTTCCTTATAACTACTAGATACAGAGGTCATAATATCCAATATGTTAATCTTGTTAATTGTGATATTCAAACCTTCTAATATTGACATTCATCTGATTAATTTATTCAGTAATGAAAAGGTTTATGAAAAATGTTCACTACAATTCTAAAATTTTAATTTACTCCTAATATTTTTGCTTTACATATTTTAATTTCATATTACTAGAAAAATATAAATTTTATTTTGATTTTTCATGATTAGAAATTATACAAATATACAATGACCTCTTTTATTACCATAGTTATGTATTTATATAAAGTCTATTATTTCTTAAATTTAATTAGCTAAAGAAACTGTCTATTGATAAATATTTTTCAATATTTCCCAAGCTTTTACTTTCAACCTTTCTGTGTTCTTATGTTTGGTCTTATCTTAGTAAATAGTTTGTTGCTAATATAATTTTTGAGGTCCAATCTGATAATATCTAGCTTTAATTGTTGATTTGTAGTAGTTTATACTTATTATGATTACCAATGTCTTTATATTTATTTCATGTCCTAATTTTGCTTTCTACATGCCCTACTTTTTCCTGCTTCTCTTTTTTCCCTTTGCCTTATTTGAACTGCTTAGGTGTTTTATATCTGTGTTTCTCTTCCACTGGTTTAGAAATTATATTTTATTCATTTAATGCTTCTCTTCATATTTTACACATGCATGTTTTACTCAAATTCTAAACTTAATTGAATCTCTCTTCCTTTCCTTCTGTAGAACTTAAGGCATTTTAATATATTTTTTTATTTATGAAATATGAGAGGAAAGGAAAGGAGAGAGAGAGAGATTGAGAGGGAGAAAGAGAGAAATATTGATTGGTCACCTACTGTACCTTTCTGGACCTGGACATGTGCCCAGATGAGGAATCAAACCAGTGACCTTTCAGTGCATGGGACAATGCTCAACCACCTGAGCCACACCAGCCAGGGCCAGAACTTAAGGTATTTTTAAAGGAGATACAAAAATTTGTGGACAAGACCAATTTCTTGGTGTTAGGGAGGAAAACTTTTCCTTAACCCAACAGAAGTTCTTTTACCTGGTCTAAAAACTGAATTGCGGTAAGACAGATTAACAGGAGAAAAAGAAATTGAATTTTGTATGTATGGGAAAGGTTAAAAAACAGAAAGGAAAATGTAGGTATAGTATATGCCATCTTTAGCTAAGGAATAAGATAGGGAACTCGGGTTTCAGAGAGAGGGAGGGTAATTTACAGAACAATAAGAGCAGAGGTTCAGTAATTAGATATTTGCCCTGCTATGCAGATAGGTCATAAAAATTTGTTTCTGGTTATAACGCTAATTATGGGCAAGGTCCCCAATTTCAATACTTTAAGGGAGAGTTAAAACTTTCTCTTGAGCCCAAAGTGGCCCATCTCCAGGAAGTTTTTTTTTCAATCGCTTCATTGGTGTACAATGAAAGATTTGGATAGGCCTCTCACACCAGAAAAGATGTTGCTGGGCTTGAGGGATGAGAAAAAGATGGATTCCTGCGGTTCCTTTAGCTTCAGGGACCAAAGCCTGTTACAGAACCACTGTGAATATAGAAACTGCCTCTCTTCCTTCTCTTCCCCTCCCTGAACCCTGCCAGCCCTGCCTGCCCCCCACCCCTGCCCCCACATTGGAATGGGGGCATGATCTCCTAGGCAGACAGGATCATAGACAGAGTCAACAAAGATTCTGATCTCTCACATGGATATGGAATCTGCAGAGACTCACCAAGACTGAAACAGAGGTGAGGGCAGAAGGAAAAGGTGTGTCAGTGGTAATTTAGTGGACCTATGGCTGATACTACCCTCTCATATACTGGCATCGCGCAAGGCCTCAAATTGGGGGAACAAAATGACTTCCAGAGTCATTGAAGTGAAGTTTCCTTTAAAGCAGAGGAAATGGGAATTTGGAGTCAAAGATGAAATAATAACAATAAAAATCTGCATTTCTTACATATCTAAATTTATAAATTAAGACTTTATTATACCTAAAAAATGAATCATTTTTCTAGGAAAAGAGAGGGTATTGTGAAAAGCATGATAGTCACTTTACAAAATTTAGCATTTGTTTAATTATGTACAAATACATTTAATATAATATTTTTTACTCTGAAAATAAAGGGAATGACCCTGGAGTACATGTAGTTTAATATTCTTGTTTTGCTGGGGGGATGCCAAACCTCAGGGTGCAGGGTGGCTTGCTCAGGTTTAACTAGGAGGCAGAGGGTGAGACTGGACTAAAAGCGCCTTGACTCCAAGTTTAATGCCCTCTGCCTCATCTGATAATGCAGGGGAAGAGGCATTGAAACAATCACATCAAAGTGGTAACAGTTCCCAGCAGTGGAAAGGTACATAAGGGCAGAGTACACCCAGAATGTGCTTGCAATTAATTATTTGCTAAATCCAGCAACCTGACTACTGAGAACTGTTAGGTAGCCATATTGCAGTGAGTCATCTTACAGCTGCTGTGAGTAAACATGTAGCTACACTTGTTCTTTCCTTTTCTAACTGCTAAAGGCATATAAAGAAAAATTCCTCAAACAGTGCTTCATAATTAACAAGTACCTTAGAAAGCTACATCACAAGTACCTGTGATTTTAAAAAGGGCTTACTGAGTTCTGTCTGAATGCTTGGCTATTTGGCTATTTTACATTTAGATGGCAAATAACAATGTTTATGCCACTGTATGAGAGACTGAATGACAGAATTAATCCCCTCCAGTAATTCTATTTCAAAATTCTCAACTAGCCCAAACATCAGTTGACACAAATTGAAGTTAGAAAACATAATATTAGAGAATTTAGAAAATCCTATAATAGACATAAGCAATACTCCAAAAAAAAAAGCCATTCCTCTTAGAAAATACTATAAACTGGAGGAGTAAGTTAGAGGACCAGGGAGTAGAAGTTTGTGCTAATGTAGACATCTCACTTGTATCAATAAAACTCTGATAAAGTATTTATTAAAATATTTAAATACATAAATAGATGGAAATTGCTTCAAAATGACAATTTTGATCTCCATAAAATATCTGTGAAAGTGAATATTACCAAAATTTAAGCCAGAATTGAACCATGAAACTTAAAATATTAAAAATGGTATTGATCGTGATATTATCAGAAGCAAAATGATGGCCTAAATATATGCTCTAAAAGATATATATGTTTTAAATTTGTAGGACCATAGTTTGAAAAATTATATTCAATATGAGGGTCCCAGGACTTACAAGATGCTTTATATATATATATATATATATATATATATATATATATATATATATATCAATATGCCATACTTAGTTGAATAAAATTGCCCTAATACACTTTACAATGAATTTTTAATGAAAATTAAAGCATAAATGATGCTTGCTCTGTTATAATAGTTATTAATTAATTTTATAATTAATTAGAAAATTTTGTGAATTAGAATATCTATTTTAGTGACAATCTGAGAAAAACTTTATTTTGTTGTAGGGTATTTATATTTCAGGAAATTTTTGTTCTAACAATTAAGATTCTTATTATTAATTAGGAAAACAGGATACCGAAGAGATGATTGGGATAATTAGTGAAATGTTGAGTTAGGAGATGATTAACCTGTTTAAATAGACTTCTATCCCCCTCCCACCCCCCAAGTTTTTGCAAGTGAATAGATTATCTTTTATATTTTCAAGATAGTTCATGACCTAAAAGTTTTCGGTCTGTGTGAGTTCTAATTTTGAACCTACCATTGATTTGATTTGTCACTGATCCTTAAAGGATAAATCATTAACTCCATTTAGTAAAACTGCAAATGCTCAGTCTTTCATATGCTGAGTGAAACCATTGCTTTGTTTTAAGGAGTTCCCTGGGTGATTCCCTCTTCAGTTGCCTTTTTGCTCATCTATTCTTTGCCTGACTGTTTTCTCATAAAAAGGAACAGTTGGGACTTTATATAGTTTCCCCTTTTGTCTTCCAGCTTTCCTCTTAGAGCAAAAAGAGGACATTTTGGTTTTATACTATTTAATTATTCTATAGAAATCAAACATCTCTCATCTAGATTATTTTTAAATTACAGACAAGCTGATAACCTCAGTAGGGGTTAATAAAGTACATAAATATGTTTTTAGCTTGTTTTTATTTATTTAGCAAATCTCTAATTAGGCTGGATTCATAACTTTTTTAAAAATATGTTTTTATTGCTTGCTGAGAAAAAGAGAGGGAGAAAGACAGAACCATCAAATGATGAAAGCATCACTGATTGGCTGCCTCCTGCATGCCCCTTACTGGGGACCAAGCCCACAACCCAGGTATGTGCCCTTGATTGGAATCAATCCCGGGACCCTTTAGTCCACAGGTCGACGCTCTATTCACTGAGCCAACCCGGCTAGGGCCATACTTTTTAATTTATTTCAAAGATTTCCAATACAATCTAAGAGAAATCTTCCAGAAGATGAGATGTTATAGAATGAATTATATACCTGAAACCCATATAATTTTATTAACCATTGTCACCCCAATAAATTCAATTAAAAAACAAAACTTAAAAAATAGAAATCTCCCAGAAGAAACCATTTCAGTAAATGTTCTCTCTGTCCCCAAACTATTTTTCTTTTTAAACTCAAGGCAGGATTAAGTTTGTTGATGCAAAATAATTTTTAAAAAACCAATCAATCATTATTATTACTAGTTTGTTTTCTATAATTTGAGGAGATATATTTAATTTAGAAAACACTGAACACACATATATATAATATAGTCACTTGCTAAAATGTAAAGCACATTATTAATATTGTAATGATTAAAATAATTTGCTTCTTTCTTTTTCTCTAACGCATTTGCAACAATATAGTGGTCTGGGATTCACAGGGTTAGATATGCTTGTGATAAAAAAGGTGCTGAAATTTTGACTTTGACCATGAAATTTGTTCCACTCTTCTAAAGAAACATCACTAACCTGTAAAGGGATTTTAACAACGTGTCTTTCAAAGTCAAACAATGCAATTCTTATATAGAGAAGGACACATTGACTGGTAATGAAGTGTGAGAAGTTTCAAATAGCTTGGTCTGAGACCAAGGTTAATATAATTATGGACCACAAACCTCAAGAAATCATTCACTCTCTTACATTTGAACTACCAGCCTGTAATAAAAGGTGGTCTTTCAGTCTCCAGTGCACTGATTTAAAATGATCTATTGATCTGGACCAAAGAAAGATGAATATACTGAAGAACTGAGGCTGCCTCCAAGGGATAATGAGCAGAACCGAAGGAATGTGGTTGTGAGATAGGCAATCTGCTTTCCACAAAAGGCTATGATAAAAGCTGGGACTTTAAAGAACAATGATGAAAATTCGGAGAGGAATGTCATTCTCATGGTCCCTTAGAAAATGCATTAAAAGGGTGTCAGGAACTACAGAGAAGAATCCTACAAGTGAAGAAAAGATGGGTTCTTTGCAGTTGTAGACTGGTGAAGGAGCCAAAGAGAATCATACAATTTTGGGAACTGTGGAAGTTTTACTTGTTTCTCTAGATTTTTTTTTTCTAAACCCAGGGCAAATGAAAAATATAGCAAGAAAAAAAGCCCATCAAATCTTCCAATTATGGACATTTTTGTGTGTGTTCTGATAAAGAAGCAATGATATTAAGATATGTGTTCTAGGTCTACAAGTATCTTCTCAGTTTTGATTATTCATGGACACAGGTACTAGGACATATGGTTTGTAGATACTTTCCCTTTAACAAGTATATACTGGAAAATGGTATTTATACATTTCTTTAGTATTATAAACAATCTAGCTTAAAAATATGGATGCCTACATTTCAGAAACCCTTTGTGTTTGAGGCAGGAACACATTTGTTAGCATCATTTTAAACGGTACTATTTGCATTATACATTCTGTTATTTCAATAGCTTGTGTGTTTGAGTTTATTGAATTTTGTTTCATTCACATTCTTCACTGAGAATTTTCTTAGTTATAGAGGAGAAATTATTTTAACACATTTTCCTCTCTCTAGCATAAAAACAAATAAAAAACAACCATGTAACAATATTTGTTCTTAAACATCAGTGTAGATACTGTGTAAACATTGGGTTTAGGATTAATCACATTTACCAGTTATTCATTAGCATATTTACACACCTTATGTAGTTAAGAATGAAAAGCAATATGAATGAAATATTTCCATTTTCTCTCTCTCACACCTCGTCCAGATGTGTCTTACACTCCTCAAGCTCCAGTTTTTGTCACTTCTCCTTGTAGCCCCTTCTGGAATATTTCACAAGAAACAGGACTGAGGTGTGTGAAACTCAAGGTTGTGTTCCTGAGAAAACACCAAGTAAATATGCTTTTCGTTTAGAACCTAAGGCCTTAATTGATAGTGGGGAAAGGAATAATCAATTTTGAAGGAGTTTGTGTGATGTGGTAGAAATTATACCACCCTAGACATAGTGAAACTTCAGTATAAATCTTAGCTTTGCGAAATATTTAGCTAAGGTTTTGACTTCTCCCAGTCCCTTCTGTGCAAAATAGGGATACAATGATTTACATAAGGGTATTATTGTGGTCTTTTATAGTCTACTAGAGGTCCGATGCATGGAATTCATGCAAGAGTAGGCCTTCCTTCCCCCGGCTGCCGGCACTGGCTTCCCTCTGGCATCCAGGAACAAGGCTTCCCTTGCAGCCCGGCTTCATCTGGAAGGTTGGTTGTTGGGAAGGAAGTCTTGTCTAATTAGCATATTATGCTTTTATTATTATAGATATTTTTTATTGTCTATACATTTAGTTTTATACTGATCAGAGAGATATATACTATAAATGGATATATTATATAAAATGTGATATGTATTATAATATATTATAAATGTAAATTTGTGTGTATATATATATATATATATATATATATATATATATATATATATAAACACACATACACAGCAAAAGGCATGCAGTAAAAACAGCAATTTAACATTGCACATCTCACCATCTCCAGTTCCCTGAGAAAATAAACTTTTAACATTTCTCCTTGCTTCTTCAGATATTAAGCTCCATATCTCTAAATAATGAACTTATAATACTGTTTTATAAATTTTCAATTTAAATTTATCTAACTTTTGGCATGGAAGATAAAGACTGAGCTCTTATCATCCACCACCTACTCAAATACTTACCTTCTTCACATTGGCACTGCATGCTTATGTCATAAAGTTTAGATGAATCAATATTAGTGCTGTCTTTTCATTATTACATAGTATTGTTTGCAGGTGAGTCAGAAAACTCACTTCTCCATGCCAACATTTTATTTTCTGAAATTAACAAGTGCCTCATTTTGTAATTAGGTGATATTCTAAGACAGTGATAATTCATCCCTACATTGTAAAAAGGGCTATAGAAGGCTCATTTATAGGGTAAAACACCAGGTGTTTGTTATTTCTGTGTGTGTGTGTGTGCGTGTGTGTGTGTGTAAGTCTGCATATGATGCTTTTCTCTGCATCTGCTGCTCCCCAAGAGGCTCTACCCAGAGCCTCTTTCACTAGGAAGTGCCTTTGCCTCTCTCTTGGTTGACCCTTTGTTTCTTCTTGCTTTCTTTACCTCTTATTTTATTTTTATTTATTTTTAAACTATATATTGTTGAGATACTACAGATGTCCCCCTTTTTCCCCCATGTCCCCTTCCACCTGGCTATTTTGCCCTCTCCCAGGCTTTCACCACCCCACTGTCTGTGTCCATAGGTAATGCATATATGAAAATATTTGGTTAATCTCTTCCTGCCTCTCCCCTCCCCTCTGATATTCCTCCATCTGTTCCATGTCTCCATGCCTTTGGTTCTATTTTATTCATCAGTTTATTCCTGATTTGTTCATTTTGATTTTTAGATTCAATTGTTGGTAGATATGTATTTATTGCTAATTACTTGTTCATATTTCTTCTTCTTCTTCTTCTTCTTCTTCTTCTTCTTCTTCTTCTTCTTCTTCTTCTTCTTCTTCTTCTTCTTCTTCTTCTTCTTCCTCTTCTTAAAGAATACCTTCAACATTTCATGTACTACTGATTAGGTGGTGATGAACTCCTTTAGCTTTTTCTCGTCTGTGAAGTTCTTTATCTGACCTTCAATTCTAAAATATAGCTTTGCTGGGTAGAGTAATCTTGATTGTAGGTTCTTGCTATTCATCACTTTGAATATTTCTTGCCACTCCCTTCTGGCCTGCAAAGTTTCTGTTGAGAAATCAGCTGACAGTTGTATGGGTACTCCCTTGTAGGTAACTGACTGTTTTTGCTTGCTGCTTTTAAGATTCTCTCTTTGTCTTTTGCCCTTGGCATTTTAGTTATGATGTGTCTTGGTGTGGTCCTCTTTAGATTCCTCTTGTTTGGGGTTCTCTGTGCTTCCTGGACTTGGAAGTCTATTTCTTTCACCAGATAGGGGAAGTTTTCTGTCATTATTTCTTCAGATAGGTTTTTGATATCTTGCTCTCTCTCATCTTCTGGCACCCCCATAATTCGGATGTTGGTGTGCTTGAAGTTGTCCCAGAGGCTCCTTACACTATCCTCATATTTTTGGATTCTTTTTTCTTTTTGCTTTTCCAGTTGGGTGTTTTTTGCTTCTTCGTATTTCAAATCTTTGACTTGGTTCTTGGGATCCTCTAGTCTGCTCTTGGATCTCTGTATATTATTCTTTATTTTAGTCAGTGTGTGCTTAATTTCTAATTGGTCCTTTTTCATATCCTTGAGGGTCTTACTAAATTTCTAGAAGGTTCCTAGAAGATTCTTGAGTAACCTTATAACCATGGTTTTGAACTTTATATTCAGTAGTTTGCTTTCCTCCATTTCTTTCATTTGTGACATGTTTTTTTTGTTTCCACATTTTGGCTGCTTCTTTGTGTTCATAGAGTGGCTTTGTGTGCTAGGTGTCCTATAGGGCCCAGTGGCTCAGCCTCCCTAATTACCTGAGGTGGACACTCTTGGTGAACCCCTTTGTGGGCTGTGTGCACAGTCTTGTTGTAGTTAAGCCTTGATTGCTGTTGGTATCACTGGGAAGAATTGACCACCAGACCAATTGGCTGTGAGGACCAGCTGTGTCTACAATGGGATAACTTCTGTGCTGGAGACGACACCCTTATGGGGCAGGACTTGTTTCAGTGGGGCATTGGTGCTAACTGAGTCTGCCCCCTGAGTGTGTCTCTTATGCATGTGAAGAGTTTTAATTTGGTATGGTCTCACTCTGCCCCCTGGGTACACTGGCTCTTGTATCTCCAAGGAGGTGCAAAGTCAGCCACTGCCTGAGGCCCCCCAGCAGGAGCTACAGATACATCTGCAGATTCCTCTTCTTTGTTTGGGGTTTGGAGGTGCCCAGATGAGATGCAGCTGTGTAGCAATGCAGGCTGCTGTCAAGCCTTAGGCCTTTTTTTGGAAGCTCTGGGGTTCTCTGACACAGCTGCAGTTTGTTAGGTTTTAGGTGGTGAGAGCACAGGCCATTCATATGCAAAAGCCTCTGTGCACAGCTTGGGTGTGGTTGTAAATTGGGTGAGGTGGGGTCTCAGGGAATCACTAGGGCAGAGCAAACAGTAGTGGCTGCCAGTCAGCCCTGCATCAAAGAGGTCCCCGAGGTCCCCAAGTCTCCACGTTCCACGCCCTGTGCAGGAGAGAAAGCACCTCTGAGAGAAAGCTGCCCTTGTGTTCTTGCCTGATGCCAGACAGTCCAGTTTCTCCCCTATGAGCCTGGGTCCCCAGAGTCTCACCCAGAACTGAAATTCAGAGCAGTCAGGATCTTGTATCTCCCTCTAGATTGAAAAAGAGAACAGCGTACCCAGTTGTCAGCCTGTTTCATGCACACCTCTGAACCTCCACACTTCTGCACCTCCTACCAGTCTCAAATGTGCTTTTCTCTTTCCTTCTCATTGTAAAACTTCCACTCAGCCAGCCTTCCCATGGTGCTGGTTGATATCCATTTTGTCTTTTAGTTGTAGTTTTGACGTGGTTGTGCGAGGCAGGAGGCACAGTTATGTACCTCTGCCACCATCTTGGTTCCTCCCATTTTCTAAAATTTTGAAATTTCTAAACTATGTGTGTCTCTACCTGCTTTATTTTCTGGGTTTGTACATTTATAATTTGTTAATAATTATTTTACTGGGAATATATATCAGAATTAATGTAATTATTTATTCAATCTTCAATAATTTACCACAATAATGCCAGTAATTTTACAAATTATTTATTGCATTTAAAAGAAGATACATTTATTTTAACAGTCATCTAATATGGGTTGTTAACATAAATAAAAAAGAGTAGGACTTCTCCAGTTGCAATGGAAGCAAGGAAGATAAAACCTTACCAATTAGATTTTACCAAGCATATTTTTCACCAATTGTAAAGAAAATGCCAGTAAATATTGAAGATTTCAGAATTCTCTTTGGATGCCATATAATTATGACCATATAATATTGGTTAGGGATTAATTCCAGGAAACAAAGACTACTTCCCCTACTTTAAGCATAAATGCTTTATTGCCAAATTTTTTTTTGACAGGCTAGAACAGTGGTTCTCAACCTTCCTAATGCTGTGACCCTTTAATACAGTTCCTCATGTTGTGGTGACCCCCAACCATAAAATTATTTTCGTTGCTACTTCATAACTCATTTTGCTACTGTTATGAATCATAATGTAAATATCTGATATGCAGGATGTATTTTCATTGTTACAAATTGAACATAATTAAAGCATAGTGATTAATCACAAAAGTAATATATAATTATATATGTGTTTTCCAATGGTCTTAGGCGACCCCTGTGAAAGGGTCATTCGACCCCCAAAGGGGTCGCGACCCATAGGTTGAGAACCACTGGGCTAGAAGAATGGGCTCCACATATAGCTCCAATTTCTTACTATCTTACTTCTTCTGCTAGAGTTGGTCACAGATCTTGCTGATACTGGGCACTGGGCACTACTCATTAAGATTCTGTCATTTTTCTGTAACCTTTAGTTGGAATACACACATACATACCCACAAACATATATGTAACTAGAGGCCCAATGCATAAAATTCATGCAAGAGTAGGCCTTCCTTCCCCTGGCTGCTGGCACCGGCTTCCCTCTGTCCCCAGGACCCGGGCTTCCCTCTGGCCCCGGCTTCGTCTGGAAGGTTGTCCAGTCTAATTAGCATATTACACTTTTATTATTATAGATATGTAAAATATATACAAATACAGGCTGTCTCAAAAAGTGTATATACACTTTAACAGCTGATAGCTCAATTTTGAAAGTGAAATGTATTTTAATAAACACTACTTTTATAGTTCAAAAATAATAAAAATAAAATGAACATGCTGCTTTCTCATGAAAACAAAAAAAAGATTTTGTCATTTTTCTATGAAAGGTTGGTTCCTCTGCCAACATACTCAATAGAAAGGATTTTAGGCAGCACCTCTTCATGTTGCTTCTGAATTAACAAAGTTTAGGCATCATGCTTATATCTTTTTTAATTTATTGATTAAGGTATTACATATGTGTCCTTATCCCCCATTGCCCCCATTCCCCCACTCAGAGGGTATTTGCTTTTTGAATTTGAAAGTGCATGTAAATCCAGATATCCTCTATGAAAGGATTCCATGGGGTTATAAGAAATCAAAAAAGTTTGTGAAATAGGATGTCCACATCAATGGTTGTTATTAGAATTTAATATTTAATTCATGTACTCATTACAAGAAAGGGCAAGTATTTAGAATATAGTAGGCACTAAATAAATTATTATAGAATAAAGAATTGTAATGCCTATTAAATACAGTAGATATGTATAATAAAAATATAACCTAAAAGTATGGATGGATAAAAAGCAGTCATTCCCACATTTAATCTAAGATTTAGAAGAGTTTTGTAGCAACACTTAATTATAGCAATTATACTAGCAATGGAAGTACCATTGACAAAATTAACTTATTAATAGCTTGTTACTAGAATTTTAATAACTCCAGAAAAATGGTAAAGTATTTTAATTTTTTTAATTCAGCCTAAGTTATTTCTTATGTTTGATTTTCTTTGCATACAATAGTATTTTAAGATATATCACACATATATGTGATACAAAGTAATATGGATAAAAATAGGCCTTTGAGAGCAATTTCTAAAAATTAATATATCAGAAATTAGTATACCTTTTGTTTTTAAAAATATAATATATAACTGTAGTGTAACATGCAGTTTGAATTACTAATGTATTTGACATCAAAATAATGTGTCCTAAGAGTAGCAATTTCCATGCAAAACTGGTGTCTCCTACTGATTTACTTATTTTGATAGCAGAGACACTATTAGATAAGTTTAATCATAAAAATATCTCATTCTAAATAAAGAGAACCAACATTTTCTACAAGAATTCACTTAATATAACTATCACTTTAGCTCTACTTTTTTTATAGCATTTTTTGCTGTTATCTCAATGGAAAGTGCTCATATTTATGGAGGATTGGCATATGTACTTGCCATTGTTTTCATGTATTTATTTTATTATTATATTTACAAATTTTCTAATGTTATTTTTATTAACTTTGATATTTGACTGATCATGTTCTTGTTTCATAATAATAAAGGGTGATAGTTATTATAAAACAAAATATTGACATTTATTTTCTGTGTCAAAGTTTAAAGAGAGAGTTGCAGGTAAATAGAAAGAAATGAAAGGAGTTTGGAAAATTAGAATAATCAAAATGAAAGCCAGATAAAGGAAAAATTCTAAGATGGCTGAACTAGAAAATATAGAAAAAAATTGATATGAAAAATAGGATAATGGAAAGAAGTTAGAAAACATAAGAGAAAATACGTTTACATGGTATATAATCTATGAAAGAAATTACATTGTTAGTTTGTTGATGGAGGATACTGGAATTACATGGATTGAGGATCTTATAGAAAGAATATGAGAATGTAGTCATACTGAGTCAGATCAGTGCTAGAGATCCAGTGTAGTTTCTTTGATGTTTTTCAGGAAAATATGCCAGTTGCCCTCAACACCTGAACCGTGAGACATCTGTGATCCTTAACTTCCTTTTGGTAACCCATTATAAACTTCATTCATGAATTTATCTAAGTCCTTCCTGAACACATTTATATTTTCAGACTCTATAACCTCCTGGGGTAATGACTTGCATATGTTTACTACCAACTATGTAAAGTACAAAGCATAAATTCTTTTTATCTTTTACACTACACTGGGCATCCTCCGGTCCCAGAGCTCTTTAATTTGGTAAAATGAATTCATATTTACCTTTCATGATTTAGCTGTTTGAATCTATGTAGTCTCATCTGTAGTTTTTTTTTTTTAATTCAATGTTCCTAACCTTTCACAACATTCTGACAGAGAAGCAAAGGTTGTAACACATAATGTAAAGAGCTTTACTTTTAATTAATAACATGCTCTGAGGGAAATTATCTCATATTTGTAGATCTCAAATTTTCTGTAAATCAAAGTGCTTAATAATCTCTAAAATCCCTCCCATATTCCTTATTTGTCTTCCCGCCACCCATTCTACCCCATCTGCAGGGCAGTAAACGATGTGGAAGAGAGGGGGATCTGCAGTGTAGATAGTACATGATCTTCAGAATTAAACCACCAGTATTAAAACCCTGTTTTCTCCACTTTTTAGCTCTATGCCCTCATCAAGGTACTTACTTCTCTACAGTCACTATGCTGTGCATTACATCACCAGGATTTATTATAATTATTTTCACAATAAAATATGGGTTTTATTAGTCAACCTCAATCATAATGTAATCATTATATATTTCCCATTTTTGTTCATTCCACCAAACACAGAGCAGAGCTGTGTGACAGTGTATGCTCTCCAATCTCAAGTTCCTGCACTTTCAGATGCCCACCCACACTTACACTGACACACACTCTCCCTTGCACACATTCACCCACTCAAACTCTCACCTTCACTCCCATCTTGCCCATCGCCATATTGGTTCTCAAGAGCCAAAATTTTTATTAGCACTCAATTCTTTCATTTGCAGCTTATGTCTGGAGCTTAGTCACGTGACCACAGCTAGCTAGTGCAATGTGCAGGGTCTCTGGATGATTGCTGGTTATCAGCTCCAGTAACTCTATTGTTTGGTGACTTACTAAACTAAAAGACAATTATCTGTCTGATACACCCCCAGAGGGGAAGAAATAGGGAGAATGGCATAAAAATTCCATTTAGAACAACTATAAAGTGGAAAACACTGAAATCATTAGTCCATCAAAATGATGAAATCCTGCTAAGCAGGAATAGTGAAGCCCCTTAACCTGGAAGTAGACTAGATTCCTTGATGAAATTGTATGTCTATTTTACTTCTACTTTTTGCAATTGTCCTCTCTTGTCTCTTGTTTCAGAACCCCACTTTCTGAGGGAGTTCTTTCTTCACTATGACCTTCCTTGGCCATTTCTCTTGGTGGTAACAAAGGGAGTCTCTTCATGAATCCTGCAAAGGTTCGAAAGTCCGTTTCTTTCTAGTGTAGGTTCAGGTATTATTAAAGTTTTAACAGTAACAACAGACAGTTGAAGTCCATTTTTGTGGTTTTTTTGGCTTCTGGATCTGGAGGTTTTAAAGCCTAATTTTACTTGAGACCACTTAAAATAGTAGGCTTGGGTGGCAACACAATATACTTAATTTGATTTTGCTGCTAGCCTGCCTCTCATTATCTGACAGAGAACTATTAATGGAAGTCCTTTTATAAAAGCTTTGGAACCAGTGATTTATCTCCTGCGATGGTGCCGCCTTCAGAGTATTTTATAAGTGCTTCAGTTTGGAACACAGGGCAGTTGTCTTTTTCTTTTTTTTTTTTAATCTGAAAGGCTTCAAATTGAATGCATTTAGATTTCAGGCCTCAGAGAGAGACTACCTCCTTGGCATCTCTGCCTAGAGCTACACTGGACTGAGTCTGAATTTATCAATCCCAGAACTTTGTTGAAATCAGCAAGAAGCAGCCAGCTCAGACAATATTCTAATTTGTCCACACTTTCCCTTAGGCCATTTAGTTTGCTTTCCAAGGAAATTTGACCAAATATTTTAGCCAACAATATTAGGGGGTTAAAGTAACTAGATTAGTCCCCAAATGGGGCTGCTTGTGCTAAGTCTCACGTCAGCACACCAAAACTTTTAACTAAGTTTTTATACTCAGCTCACCAAGAAAAGAAAGGCTAAGTTCAACCAATCAGTGCTTTCCTGCTCAGCTTAATTTGCCTGACCTTACTCCAAGACTTCCCTTGTCCATGTAAGGCAGTAACCCCGCTTTAACCAATCAGCAAATGCCCAGTATAACTTCCTTGCTTCTGCTCCCTTCTGCCTGTAAAATCTCTTTCCTTGTACAGCTCTGCAGAGTTCCTTTCTATCTGATAGATTGGATGCTATTCAATTCACAAATCACTGAATAAAGGCAATAAGATTTTGACAATTTACTCAGTTTGATTTTAATCTTTAATGAAGCACATTTCAGGTTTTGATATTTCAATATTTCATGTGCATGTACCATATTAGAATTGAGATGGGCTGAGGGTAATAGAGACCCAGAACATAGTTGCTTAAACACACACACATATTTATTTCTCTCTTTGATATTCCTAGTAGTCTAGGGCTGGTGAGTAAGACCCCAGTGCCATCAGGAGCTCTGGGCTCTATCTTTAATATGCACCATTCCAGTGAATGGCGCTTATGCTGAAGTTCATTTGAAGACACAAGGGGACTGCTGCAGTTTTGAGCATTACATCTATGTGACAAAGCACAAGAAGGAAATTATTAAATGGAGCTGACAAATTGGGAGAGGCCCTCCTATTTTGTTCTCTGACTTCAGTCATCTTGCTTAATAAATGTCCTAGTAGTTACACCCAACACTTACATACCATTGTTCAAATATAGTAATCTGGTTGGTAAAGCTCCAATAGAAGCTAGGAACTGTTGTTTTTTTTAATTCTAGGTGGCAATGTGCCCATCTGAAAATTTGTTGGGGTCCAGCCCCAACAGGTCCAGGGGTTCCCCATAGGTGTGGACAGAGTCGGCAAAGAATGAAGGACACGGAAGCAGCGGCAGCGTTCAGGTGATCATCATGGGGAGGTTCCTCTTAGCCACGTTCCTCCTAGCCAGGTTCCTCTCTTTATTGTCCTCTTACATTTGTATTTATCCTATTTGATCTTAATCCCATCCATTCTATTCCAAAGGTTAGGGCGTTTCTTATCTCCATTCCAAAGTTACTCTATTGTTCTATTAAGCTACAAGGAAGTAACTGAAGGAGACCATCCCAAGTAAAGATTATGTAGTTTAAGTGTGATTGTTCGTAGTTAAAGTAATTAACTACCCCTCTGGCACTTAGTTAAGGGGTTTACTGATAAAAATCCTCACCTGTGGAAACAACCTTTCTTGGAGAGGTGACCTTGGTTAAAACACATAGCGCTTAAGAAGGGGAGCAAACATATTAAGAACAGTATGCCATATACGCCAGGTCCCTTGAAACATCCCTGCAGCGACTGCGTCAAGCAGCCAGGGTGGATCGGCTTCCAGCAAAAATTGGGTTTTGTAACTACTAGGGAGAAGAAGAAAATGGTGGTTGAGATAGGTAGCTCATATCGGAAAATGGGAGAGGAAAAGAGATATGAGCAGAGGGAATAGTTAAACGAGTAGTCTAAAGATATTGTTCTTTTCTTCTCTGGCTAAACAACTAGGAAATTGCTATTGATATTCTTTCAAGGAGATTAGTAAACTATAGTGTGATGTGCATACCATCACACCCAGGTCAGTGTTCTAATTTGTCCAAGTCAGTATACTTCTGAATTTAAAAAAGACACTATTTATATGTCTGAATAATAGATATAAACTGGAATCCTCTTGGGGAAATCAAAGTATATGGACAGTGTTATACTAGTAATGAGAAACCTCACTTCCCCCTGTTATTTACCTTCTTAGTTGCCCAAGGCTATGGCTAGTATTATTCTAGCATAATGATATTAATAATCAACATTAGATCAATGCATGTTCACAGGTATTGTGCTTGCTGTTTTCAACAAACTTGAAAGTTTTAAAAACAAATTCTATTAAACATTTTAGATATAAGCTTATTTAAGACAACAGTTACAATAATTGCTCAAATCCACACTAGTAAAGGGTAACCTCAGGATTTTAACCTAGGTTTTCCTGATGTCAAGTTCTCTTTTTGATTCACCGTACCATATTTATCGTGAAGAGCATTCCCGCTTTGAAGACAGGGGTGTCTTTGTGAATCAGCAGTATGCTCCTTCATCAGAATACACATGTGCAGGTATAGTGTAAACACTTTTAGTCAGTACTAGAGTGGTATTTCAGAAATCATGGCCCTTTCCTGGACTGTAGTTTACCAAGTTATGTATTCATTGGGCTTGTCCAGAGTTGGAAACTTTGTGGACCCTTTGCTGCTACACTTTTCTTCCATAACCATAAGAGATGTAACTAATCATTATTGACATTTTCTCCCACATGACTTGACTTAGCCTCACAATCCATCTAAACACAGCATTTCATACAGTCTTTTCAAGAATTTGCATAGAGGAAGTGACAGCAAAGTGGTGAAGGCAGCTAGTAGCTCTTATCTTTCCACAGAAACATTGAGAAACAAACAAAAACTGTCCGAACCAAATTTGTCAGAACTCTGGAAAACAGTCAAAAGTTTACAGCAGCCAAACAAATGATGAATCAAGGAAAAGGTAAATTTAAAATAACAGGAAAATTTTGTGTTGTTTTTACCAGCCCTTGCCTCACCCCTCACCATGGCAGTGGATGTCTTGGTTTTACAGTGGCAGCAGCCTGCATTTCCAGGAGAAACCCACTGATTCTAGAGGAAACAAAGCAGATTTATTTGCAAATTATTGTGTACATCTGTTCTAACCTGTCTGGGGGCTACTTAGGACTAATGCAAGGTGCTTATCTTCCTTTTGCCTACTGGGAGCTCAAGTGGTAGGCATTGCTCAAAAACACTGCAATCTGAACTAACAATCCTCTGCCAGGGGCAAAAGATTATAGTTAAAACAAGCAATTGATCACCGAAGACCCAGGAGCAAAAGCTAGGGAGAACTTCTTTGGGAAATTAGAGCACTCAAAAATAGCAACTACATGAGGAACTTAGAAATCTGTGCACATGCCCAGGTTAAGACACATCCTCAGAGAATACCTAAGAAGACGCTACGCTATCATATTGGGCTGATCCATAGACTCAGGACAGGCCTGGCTAAGTGTGGAGAGAGTATTCCTGAGACAGAACTAATATGCAAATATTGGCTCCTTTAAAAAATTTTGGCTCCAAACTTTCAAGGATATCTTTGTCAAACCATTAGCTGAACACAAGATGGGAAGCAGAGATGTTGTTGGCTGTACATGACAAAGAATGCAGTCTTTGCAGGAATAGCATGGGGTCACTGAACAGGTAGACTACTGTAGCCTTAAACAATCAAAAAGGCAGCAGACCCTGGGGCAAGGGGAGAATTTGACTTCATCAGTTATCATATTATACTATTTAAATGCCCAGTTTTCAACAAAAATAGTTTTCAACAAAAATAAATCACCAGGCATACAAAGGAACAGGGAAGTATGACCCATTCTAAGAAACAAAGAAAAATGATAGAAACCATCCCTACAGAACGTCAAACTTCTTACATAAAAATTTTAAAAACAATTGTCTCAAGTATGCTCAAGGATCAGGAAACATGGATAAAAACAAAAATAAATAAGAAAAAATGAAGTCTGAAAAATTAGAATATCAATCAGATATAAATTATAAAAACAAACATAATTCTGGAGCTGAGAAGAACAATAATTAAAATAAAAAATTCGCTAGAGGGATTCAATAACAGACTTAAGTAGAGTCAGTGAACTTTTAAATAGTACAATTGTAATGATTAAGTCAGGTGCAGAAAAACAAAAGTGTTGAAAAAAGAGAACAGAGCTTGATAGATATGTTGGAGGTGATCAGTTAGACAAGCATACACATTACAGATTACTAGAAGATTGAGAACAAAAAAGTGGCAGAACCTATATTTGAAAAAATAATGGCCAAGCAGTGCCCCAAACTGATAAATCACGAATGTACACATTCAGGAAGCTATGAACTCTAAGCAGGATAAGCTCAGAGCTCTAACTCAGAGATCCACGTGGAAATACATTATGATCAAACTGTTAAAAACAAAAGACAAAGAGAGAATCTTAAAAACAGCAAGAGATGAGTAACTGGTCAGATACAAGGGATTCTCAAGAACCTTTCACAGTGGATTGAAGGTCAAAATCATAATGGAATGACGGTTGAAATTTATAACAAAAGTAACCCTGGAATATTCACAAATGTGTAGAAATTAACAATGAACTTTTGATCAGTGGGTCCAAGAAGAAATTAAAAAGAAGACTAGAAAATATTTAGAGACAAATGAAACAAAAACAAAACATGCCAAACCTTATGGGAGATAGCTGTCATGTTCAGAAGAAAATTTGTAATTGTGAATGTCTATATTAAAAGAGATTTAAAATGAGTAACCTAAGAATAGCAAGCTACATACAAAGGTGGCAGAAAAATAGAAACTATTAAAGTGGAATTAAACAAATAGAGAATAGAAAAACAATAAAATTTGTTAAATTAAGGATTGATTCTTTAAAAAGATCACTAATATTTTTAATCTAGGTAGACTAAATAAGAAAAATAGAAATCCAAAAATAAACAAAATCATAAATGAAAATGGGATAACAATACTACTGACCTTACAGAAATAAAAAGCATTGTAAGCACTACAGTACACATCAATAAAGTAAATAACCAGAGAGAAGGTAAAAATTCCTTGAAACCAGATAGAAGGTAAAAATTCCTTGAAACAAATTGCCTAGAATTACTCAAAATAAAAGGAACAGACTAAATAGAAACAGATCCACCTAAAATGTTCAATTGATTTTTTTCTTTAAGTATCAAGTTAAAGGGAAGAAATAGTGCTTTAATCACATGGTGATGGAAAAACTGAATATTCCGTCTCTTTTCCTCTCTCTAAAATCAATTAAAAAATTAAAATTAAAAAGAAAATGTAGAAGATCTACAGGATTGTAGAGTAGAATTTTTAAGAATTTGATGTTTTTCAAATTCAAGAATTAAGAAAATCTTTTGGACAAAGTGCTTCTAAAAGTGTTAATTTATGTGAGTACATGCTTATATGCAGTCATTGATTTTGACTGATGTCAATAAAAATCTACCTAAATAAATCACTGTTGCATACTCATTTTACATATTGATAGGAACTGTTTATACTTGTAGGTCCATATGAAATGAGAAGGGAGACTGGGAACAGAAATATAGAAAAAATACAGAAAAAAAAGTTATCATAAAAATTAGTAAGATATAACATAATAAATACTGTGGTATATATGTGGCTAAGTTTTTTGGAACATAATATTTATTGCCTATTAATATTATCAAAGTATCAACTTGTCAATACAGATTAGGGAATATAATTTGAAAAATAGAGGAGATACAAGTCAGAATAATATTTATATAATAATATGCTCCAAAACAAGAAGAAAATAGAGGGTTAGAGGTGGAGAAAATGAAAACATTGGAATAAAAATATATGAGTCAATAATTTAAGAATGTGATATATATAAAGGTATAGCTGAGGTAAATATAATGTGAACTATATCTAAGTTGAATATTCATCCAAATATATGATATATTTGGAATTGGCAGAGCATAAAATATTTATTATGAATTTTTGAAAACAACAAAAGAATGCTTGCTAAAACTCAAAATTTAATTTCTCGCAAACTTCCTGATAAAAAAATCAACAAAATGAAACTTTCTAAAAAATAAGGAGAGGAAGATTTGGCATGAAGTTAATGAAGTGGGAACTTCAGGGTCTCTCCCTGGCAACGACACTTAGCAAGGTTTACAGAAGTGTCATAGCCATGTTTTAGGTGGCTACAAGATTAATAAGGAAATCCCAATATTATTTAAGATGTAGGCCCAAAATTTATTCTTGGAAATAGGTATAGTGAGCATTAGAAAACAAATAGGTACATAAAGGATTTGCAAATACTTGGGGTTCTTTTGCTTTCTAAAATCATTCCACAATGTCCCTCCTCTGCAATCTCAACAAAAAGTTTGTAAATTGGTTTTGCTTTGTTGCAGAGAGTGTGCATTTTAAAGGCATCCTTTTAATTTTCCCCGTGTCTAGTCCTGAATCCAAACATTCAATGCCTTCCTGATTTTATGGCCTTGTTTTGTTGACTCTTTTCTCTGGGGTCCCACTGCGATCCTGAAAATGCCAAGTAACTTGGATGCTGGAGATGGAAAAAAGCTTTGTGTAAGCTTTATTTAACCTACTCAGCTCACCAGAGTTGGGTAGGCATTTCTCAAAAACTCTTTTCAATGAACTCAATAAGAAGGATTATATAGCCCTCGAGCAATTAATGGTAACTTTTTGCCAGCCTGCATCAGAATCCAATAAAGAACTGTAGTATGGCTCTGTCAGGACTTTTACACACACCTGGCCCTCTGGAATTTAACAAATACAGAATAGCTAGTTCGAAGGCTTGGTATAACTTTGGTACAGCTTCCTTTTTGTTTTGTATGTCTTAGCTGCGAAAAGTCCATCCAAATGAATCTTGTTGTCTTTTCTTTAACTTTTTTTCTTCTTGTTTCTAAAAAGATATAGTTCACAATTTCTGTGCAATGCAGACATAATCTGAGGTGTTCTCTACCCTTGATCACTTAGCCATTCAGGGATCTGAATGCAGCCACTCTTGTGGGTGGAAATCATGTTCTTTTACAGAGAAGCAAGCCCAATATTAGATTCAGCTTACCAGTTTATTACGCTTCTTAATGTCTGATCCCCTTTGCTCCTTCCTTTATTAATATTATCTACCTATGATAACACCACTACATAAGAAATTTAATGGCAGGGTTTGATTTTAATAAGCATAGATTTAAGAAATGGGTGGTATTAAAATGCAAGTGGAACATATGAAGTATGCTGGAAAGAAAGGCAACCTGATATTTCCTGTATGAGTGCTCAATGAAGGGTCACAAAATAACTAGAGATTCCAAGACCTGGATCCCTCATGTGGGTAGGTTTTACATATCTTACTATCCAAAGTTTTTTAGCCTATGTACTATACATGTCCTTAAAACACATGCCAGAAAATCCTGGGAGAATCTCTACAGATCATGGAAGTTAGGGGCGGGGGTGGGCATGGGGCATTGAAGATGAAAGATTTCATCTAGAGAAGAAAAAGATGTTATTTTAAGTGGTATTCACTGATTTTTGCCAATTGGATAACTCTCTTTATGAATACATCCTAATCGCCATGTTTGATTATGGATGTGATCTTGAATGAAATTAAGTCTAAGCAAAGAGAATACTTCTGCAGAAAAAGTTCAAAGAAGTTTCTTTTCTTGAGAAGAGCAGAGAATAAAAGAGAAAGAAGGATAAATAAGGGAACAGATAGGAACAGGCTGGGGATATGTTGGTCAGTGAGAAATTCTTAGAAGGGGAAGAAACTAAATGACTTTTCAGAAGTTTACCAAATGCTGCTCATAATTTATGAGTTCACATAGTTTATTTCTCACTTTCAGTAGAGATTGTGTGAGAGATGTTCTCAATTAAGGAAAACAGGCTGTTTTTATAACTGAGTCAACACGGTAGAGGATAAGAGAATACAGGTAAAACGGAAATCAGATCAATTTTAGCAAAACTAGGAAATAGAGCAAGAAATGGCAATAAGATTGCATGAGTTCAGACATTCACGAATACCTTGGAACCAGAAAATGGGACATATAATAATAAATTTTATTTAAATATTATTTAAATATTAAAAAACTATATAATTAGAACTATATAATTAGAACTATATAATTAGTCAAAACCTTTGTATAGTTTATTAGCTAGCTATTTTAACAAATAGTTCCACATTTTAGTTGCTCAATGTAATAAAGCCTGGTTTTTACTTCACCGCAGTCTAATGTGGGTTGGGAAGCTCTTTGGGTATCTTTCCTCCAGTCAGTGACTCAAGGGCCATCCTATTATGTGTCTCTTCCAGAATAGGTCTGGAAAGGCATACGTCACTACTACTCCCATTCCACTGGCCAAAATCGAATCCTATGAACTTAAACTAACTAAAGTGAGACTGGGAAATCTTGTCTCTTGCCAGGTGGCCTTGTTATACCTCTGGCCTGTTTCTGTCACAGATATGACTACATCTATTGCTATACTCATTGGAGGGAGAAAAGGATGGAGTGGAGTTTGGGAACAGAAGAAGTTGAAAGCTTCCACTTGCTATAATTTCTTTAAAATTATATTTAAAGTTTATGTTTCTAATCTCTAGATCCGGATCAGCAGAGCTTAAGGTCCAAGTTTTAGTTGATCCCTAAAGAAACTCATCTTGACACCTAAATCCAGGTATCAATTCACCTTTTAAAATATATAGAGCAGCCCACCAGCATGGCTCAGTGGTTGATCATTGACCTATGAACCAAGAGATCCCAGTTCGATTCCCGGTTGAGGTACATGCCAGAGTTGTGGGCTCAATTCTTTCCGGGGGTGTGCAGAAGGCAGCTGATCAATTATTCTCATCGTTGATGTTTCTATCTCCTTCTACCTTCCTCTCTGAAATAAATAAAGTATATTTTAAAAAAGAGAAAAATAAATAAAATATATAGAGCAGGGTTTGACATTTTGGCATACTTTTACTTAGGGAGTTAGCTTCTCTAAAATTAACTTCTCAATCTTCTTAAAGGTATCTGAATGTCTACAGCAAATCTACACTGCACAGCCTCAAATTACAATATCGAAACAGAATTAGAGGGAAGATCATTTTTACCTTTGATGCCACTTTTTAAAATTAGGAACAAAAAGCTTCTCAAGAAGCCACTCAGGTCACTATTTAGTCATTTGTCCATCCCCTATATGATATACAGGGGCCAGAGAAAATCTGAATTTGGCACTTTGTGTTACTTTTTTTAAAAAATATATTTTATTTATTTTTTACAGAGAGGAAGGGAGAGGGATAGAGAGTTAGAAACATCGATGAGAGAGAAACATCGATCAGCTGCCTCCTGCACACTCCCTATTGGGTATGTGCCACAACCAAGGTACATGCCCTTGACTGGAATCGAACCTGGGACCCTTGAGTCCGCAGGCCGATGCTCTATCACTGACCCAAACCAGTTAGGGTGCACTTTGTGTTTCTAAATGAAAGGTAAGATCTAGCAGCAAAGAAGGGGGGTGGGACTTTAATTACTTTTCAGTAAATAGATAACAGTGTCTGTCACAGCTGCTAAGAGAGTAACAGTCAGGTGATATTTTGTTTTCTGGTAGAAACCTATCAACAGACACATTTCACTCAATAGCTGACTCAAATCTGTTACTTATGCTGCCTGCAGCTGAGTGTGGTAAGAATGCCCAACACATGCTATAAACAGCGGTTCTCAACCTGTGGGTCGTGACCCCCTTGGGGGTCGAATGACCCTTTCACAGGGGTCGCCTAAGACCATCGGAAAACACATATATAATTACATATTGTTTTTGTGATTAATCACTATGCTTTAATTATGTTTAATTTGTAACAATGAAATTGGGGGTCACCACAACATGAGGAACTGTATTAAAGGGTCGCGGCATTAGGAAGGTTGAGAACCACTGCAAGGATGAACAACATTTCCAGCAATTACCCCCCTGTCCATGGTACTGGCAAAACTACACTCCTGCATGGTTGTGTTTTATAATATTTCTCATTTATTAATCATGATTTTAAGAAAATGCTTAAGAATCTTTGCCTAGGGTAAAGGTGCTTGAATTGGACTACACGAGGTCATGGTTTAGGGAACTGTAGTGGAATTTGTCATTCTTGGAGCCTTTTATTAACAAGGCAGGATCCCCTCTAGGCAGTCCCCCATAGTATGTGCCCAGGAAGGAGGCAGGAACCACCCTTAGTCTGAAAACTGGAGGGTTTGTATATCCACTATTCCTCTCTTTAGCCCATTAGGGGTCCCTTGGGATATTTAGACTTGGTCTGTCAAAATTTACCTCCTGCCAATTTGAATCTTCATGGATGGTGAGATGCCATATTTAATACAACCAGTAGACTTTAAGTGCACATTTCTGTGGCTCTTTTTCCAATCTTTGTTTTGACTGCTCATTTTTTTAAACCTTGTTGTCCAGTCTTTTGTTAATTTTGTGAAATCCAGGTTATACTTTCAATAAATTAAGATCTCTGTTCAGGTCTGCTTAAGTTAGATGAGGCAAATGTTACAGGTATGTGCTGGTACCCGGCACCAGCCCCACACTGCAGCGCCATGAAGTTTGTCCTATTGTGAAGGCCCGAGGCTCCAGTGATGCCTCTGGCTTGACTTGGGCTACTTCTCTCCTGCTGAGTTTATTTCCCTACTTCTAGGTAGAATTGAATAAGGGAAATAGCAGGGGAAGAATTGAATAAAGTACCTGCCCTAAGAGGTTTGTTTAGATAAATTATGTGAGTTTTTGCTGTCTTTAATTTTATGGATTGATAGCTCCCAAAACATTCCTTCCAGTAATCTCCAGGCAAGTCTTAGTGACTTGAATGTCCTGAATGCATCAAAAGAAGCACTAACCACCCTTTAAAGTCTAATGATTAACTATATTATGCACTTTTCAAATAGAGGCTCTCCAGAGATTGGCTGGTCACCTGCATCAAGAACTTGAAACAGGTGCTTGAGGTCAGAAGCTGTGAGGCCTTGCTCCTTACCTCCTTGCCCAAGGGATTTTTCTGCTTCATTCTCTGAATACATTGGCATATACATCATGTGGCCCAGTGTTCCAGGTTATTTTTCTCTTCAATCATAGTCAACAGAGCAGGGCAGTCTTTATTAATAGGTTTTTCTGCCTTTTGGATAGTTGACAAGTAATTCACAATGCCATATCTATGTCATAAAAGGCTAATATGAAAATCGACCAAATGGCCAATGACTGGTCACTGACCACCAGGGGGAAAACACTCAACGCAGAAGCTGCCCCCTAGTAGTCAGTGTGCTCCCACAAGGGGAGTGCCGCTCAGCCAGAATCTGGGCACAGTGGTGGGAGTCTCTCCTACCTCTGCGGCAGCACTAAGGATGTCTGACTGCCAGCTTAGGTCAACTCAGTTGTACATCCCCTGGGGCTCCCGGACTGTGAGAGGGCACAGACCCAGCTAAGGGACCCCTCCCACCAAGTGCACAAATTTTGTGCACTGGGCCTCTAGTAAATAAATATAACTAATATTTTCTTGGCATTTTTAATATATAAAATGCAGAACATTATTATATTTGATTCTCAAAGGAACTTGAAAGGTAGGGAAAGAGATATTATATTATTTTCTTTTTAGTGAAGATAAAAATATTTCGCAGAGCTGAAGTGATTTGTCCAAGGTTGCTGAAATAAGTAGATCCAGGATCCACACCTAGGCCCGGCTCCTAGGAATGTGTTCTAAGAGAATAATCATTTGTAGTATATGAAGAGATGATAACATTTTATAGATCAGAAATATCAGAAATTTTATGCCCTTTACATGGGATAAAAGTTTTACCATTGTTCTTAATTATGCTCTGAGGACTTTTGACTGAAAGCTGAAAATGGCTACAAAAAAGCAACTCTGGGAAACACATTTGTTGGGGAGACAGGGGAGATGGTGCATAGATAGAAAAATATATAAATATATCCCTATTATAAAATGTGAAATCTATATCAGAGCCAGAAAGGATTATAATAGAAAGGGACCTAATGCCATCTGGTCTAATTTCTTTATTAAGAGGAAAAACAGTTTCAGACACTTTGCAAGAACTTTGTTGCACATTGTTTCATTTAAATTTCATGTTATTTAAGCCACCTTATGGGAAAGAGTTTGAAATGCCAACTTAAAAATTTACAAAGTAGAAAATTGAGATTCAGAGAGGTCTAATGATACGTCCAACACTATTAGATCTATTAAGAGGTAGATAGTGAACTAATGCTCTATAGATTCTGGACCATGCTTTTGCCAGAATCTATACAATCCACTTTAAAATCATCATCAATACACTGTTTCAAAGGGGGTAAAAGGCTAGCTTATTTTTCTCACACAAAAAAAGGCCCATTTCTGGCAAGATAAATGGATAAAATACTTCATTAGATTCATTTAAGGGCCACAATTGAAAGAACACTAAAAGCAAAAAATGTGTTATTTTGCAAATGAACTCTAAAAACAAAATGTTGAATCTAGAACAATTTTGTTTGTAAGTAGTTCAGGTTTCCCTTACACATAGATCAATCCTGTGTAATAAAGTTCAATAAATTTATGCAATTACTAGAATTAATGCAGCTGGGACGTGGGTACAAAATGTTACAGCAGATGGAGGATATGTATACTTCAAACAGAGCACAACTGGCAAGCAGAATAGTTAGTAAAAGCAGCAGAACAATATATAAACAGTGGTCCATTAGTCACATTAAGATGGAAAGTAAACCAAACAGGCTTATTGATGTGGTAATGAATACTGGACTGGAACAAAGATAAAGTGTTTGTTCAAAGAAAAGGATACTAAGAAAAGACCAGAGAGCTATTATTATTATTTTTTAAACAGAGCCTTTAAAAAGATGAGAAAAACTCAATATTCATATTCAGGGGATATTCACGGGATACTGGACAAACAATCTCAACTGATAGGCCTGATTTCAATAATAAAGTATTAGATTAAAATACATGATGCAATACAAATATAATATATGTCTCTATATCTTACACTGATTTATTTCAGAATAGATACCAAAAAATATTATTTAAAGTTTTCTTTAAACCCAAATGTGGATTTTGCTATAAAAATCAACTCAAGGATAGAAAAGATAAAACATAAAAAAATAAGTTATATGAAATATAGAGTAGTTCTTAAAGCACAGGTGTTTGGTACACCTTTTTTTCAGAAAAAAATTTTTTTGCATAGATAATTTACCAAATACTATCAACAATACTATAAAGTAGTCATTACATTGTTATCTTGTTTTAAAGGTGAAAACAGATGAGGGACATAGAGATTAGGTAATTTGCTGAAGGTCATAGTTATTAAGTGCTAAGGTATAAATCCAATATATTTTTCTAAGACATAAATCTGTGGTAGGTCTAACTGTATTTGTTCTGTATAAGAAAACTCTGGACAAAGATTGAAGGATATTCATAGGCAGTTATATAATTCTTTAAAAATATATATATATATATATATATTGATTTCAGAGAGGAAGGGAAAGGGAAAGAGAGATAGAAACATCAATGATGAGAGAGAATCATTGATCAGCTCCCTCCTGCAGGCCCCCTCCTGGGGACTGAGCCTGCAACCCAGGCATGTGCCCTTGATCAGAATCAAACCCGGGACCCTTCAGTCCACAGGTTGTTGCTCTGTCCACTGAGCCAAACTGGCTAGGGCCAGTTATATAATTCTTAATAAATCACTTATAAATTCAGTTTTTCAAGATTTCCTCATTATAATATTGTTACCGGAGAGCTTCCTGAGTCAGAGGGGGCTCTCCCCTCCTTGGTTCTTGTCATGCTCCTGAGAGAGAATATAGACGAGTGACAGAAAGGAGTGTTAAAGCAAAGCAAGTGAATTTATTAAGAGCACTAGAGGCCCAATGCACAAAATTCTTGCACGGGGGAGGGGGTTGTCCCTCAGCTCAGCTTGCACCCTCTCCAATCTGAACCCCTCTCACAATCTCAGACCACTGGCACCCAACCACTCACCTGCCTTCCTGCCTGATTGCCCCTAACCACTTCTGCCTGCCAGCCTGATCATTCCCTAACCACTCCCCTGCCAGCCTGATCGACGCCTAACTGCTCCCCTGCAGACCTGGCCACCCCTAACTGTTCTCCCCTGCAGGCCTGGTTCCCCCAACTGTCCTCCCCTGCCGGCCATCTTGTGTTCACATGGGGGCAGCCATCTTGTATGTTGGAGTGAGGGTCAATTAGCATATCCCCCCTTATTGGCTGTAGGTGCCACCATCTTTGTGATAGCGTGAGGGTCAATTAGCATATTCCCTCTTTATTAGATAGGGAAAATCCAAGTACTGTAACATATAACATACTCTACAGATAAATACCTTAAGAATAATTGAGTTGGTAATTGGTAACACAAAATCAGATGATAGAAAATATCTAGTAGAGGCTATTTTTGATAGTGTTCTGAAGGAATGTCTGAGTTGTGATTGAGCTAGGATCCTATATTAGTTAGGATAAATGCATAGATCCTGTAACAAAGTCCCAACTGAATGATAAATAGTTCAAACAATTTTTCTCTATTATGTATCAGCCCTCAGACAAGCTGTCCATGTTGTTGAGGTCCATTTTTCTTCTCTATTTTTACTCTTCTTCATCCCTCCACCCTCCAGGATATTGTTTTAATCCTCATGTCAACTAGCATTCAATATTAGATTAAAAGGTTCACATAGCAGGCAGAAAGAAAAGGAAGAAAGAAACATGTGCTATTTCACTGCAAGGACATTACCTAGAAGTAACTCAGATCCTGTCTATTTATACCCCATTGGCCAGCACATGGTCACATAGCCACATCTGCTGCAAATGAAGCTGAGAAAGGGTGTCTTTATTTCGCCAGGTACAATATTTGAGTTCCATTACTAATAAAATACTTGACTTGGGGTGAGACTTTTTCCTGAAATGAAAAGAAGGATCAAACTCTGTTAAATTTTTGGAAGACAGTTTTCTGACCATTATTTCTTTCAATATTTTTTCATTCTGTACCAGTCACTTTAGCTTCTTTTTCCAGAGTGACTTATATATATGAAAGCCTAATATGCAAAGTGTCCCCTTGGGAGTTCGACCAGGAGACCAGGAGTTCAATCGCTTGCTATGACATGTGCTGACCACCAGGGGGCGGCATGGAACGAAGGAAGGCCCTGGCTAGCAGCTGGGGAAGGGAGGCCCCCGCCAGCAGCCTGAAGAAAGGCCCCGCCCAGCAACTGGAAGGCCCAAATCAGCCCTGATCACTGGCCAGGCCTAGGGACCCTTACCCATGTATGAATTTCGTGAACCAGGCCTCTAATAATTAAACAATTATTAGACTTTCTGATATTGTTCCTCAGGTGCCTGACCCTGCTTACTTTTTGTTCAATCTTTTTTCCTTCTGTTGTTAAGATTGCAAAATTTCTACTGCTTTATCTTTAAATTCACCAAGTTTTTCCTATTTCATTCCCAGGTCTACTGTTGACCTTTTATCTCATATATTGTATTTGTCAGTTATCACATTTCCTTTTATCACATGATTTCATAATATAGTTTCTCTTTCTCTGCTGAAAATGTTGTCTTTCTATACATATTGAGATTGATGAACTTAAGCTCATGGATCATGATGTTAAACTGCTTTAAGTCTTTGCCTGATAATTTAAACATCTGAGTCATTTTGGGATTGGCGTTTTTATTATTTTTTTCCCATGGCGTTGGCCAGATTTTCCCAATTCTTTCCATGTACAATGATTTGGGATTATATCCTGGACATTTTGAACATTACATTATAAAAATCTGAGTCCTTTTAAAATTCTTTGAAGATTTGCTGTACATTTTTTTTCCTGTTTGTTTTAGCAGACAATTGGCATGGTTAGGTTCAGATCAAGTGTTCTGATTTGCCTTCTGTATGCGGTGCCTCTAAAGTCAGTTCAGGTTTCAAAGTCTGTACTGTGTTGTTTGAATTTCTTTGTGCCTCTTCACTCAGGGATTTGTCTAGGACTTAGGTATTGTTGTAAACAATAATTCAGTTCTCAAAGCTTTTATCATGCTTATTGATGTCTCTTCTGTTAGTGAACAGACTGGGATGAGCCTGGGTTTTTGTAAGTTCAAATACTGTATTTGGGCATCCCCTTCTTCATCTTCCAGCTCCTCAATTTCTCAGCCATTCTTTGGTTCCCTGGGGGCCCTTTCCCAGTTTTCTGATTTGTAAGCCAGGGTTTATCTTTGTGCTGGTGTGTAGTTTCCCGACACTGGCCATTCTCAGGCAAAGCTGAGAGAGAAAAGAGACAAAATAATGGTGACCTTCCTCACACTTTTGGACCATTGGAGTCCCTTTCTTGATTCCTCTGAAAATAGGGTTTGTTTTTTTCCCCCTGAGGTTTTAGAAACCTTGTCAAGGGATCAGAACAGCTTCACTACTGGGGTTCCCTCAGAGCAGGGGTGAGGTAGACAAGGAAAAAAAAAGTTTCTCCACCCAGTCTACTCTCAAGTTAACAGAGGTCTTTTTGTCTCGTCTTCTGCCTTGAAAAACAGAATTTTCCTTTTAATTTTCATTGTCCACCTCTACTTGAACTCTCAGGTAAAAGCCAGGAGATAAAGGAGAGAGGAAAACACAACAGTGAAGTCATGGCCTTTTATTTCTTCAAGTTTGACTTCCCTTCCTATTCATAAGACTGAGTAAATGTACCCAGTCTTTGTAATCTGTCCATAGTTTTTTCTTACAATCACAGGGAAAGATAAGGCTATAATAAGCTTTTCATCTTGGTCATCAGTGGAAATCTTTTACAAATTCTTAATATTTTATCATTAATGATTCATTCATCATACTACATTTAGGTTAACATTTTTTTGCATATAGTTTGTGAAGTATATTTTTCTGGGCTTTAGTGACAAAAGAGGAATTTGAAATATTTTGGATAGTAGGGGAAATTATAGAGAAATTTAATGTAGATTTCATTTACTTTAGACCTAATATACATTTCATTTAACCATTTTTCATGTAGATTTCATTTACTTTAGACCTAATATACATTTCATTTAACCATTTTTCAGGGACAGTGTGTGAAAGAGGCAGTTATTAGAGTTTCTGTTTGTGATTAATAAAATGGTGGCATTGTGCCTATATCTTACATTTTTCCTTACTCTTTCAGTGCTGAGTTGATATGGTAATATGTTTCCCCAACTTTGACTTCTCAATGCTTATTCCCTAGAAAATTAAAAGTAACTTCATAACTTCATAGAAGAAACACAGCAGTAATAAAAGCACATTAAATGGTTTTGCCATTTACTAAAATATGTATCCAACCTGGCCATTCTTGCACTTATTTCAGACTAATGTAGCCTCAATATTTCCTTGAAATATATTTGCTTCATAGTTCAAAAAGTAGCACCACACAAAATAAACAAAAGGAAAGTAGAATAATGCAATGTATACCACCTAAAATACTTAAATAGTAAATTAAATACCTTTTGTAATATTTTTCTTATGTATTTAATCTTATAATATTTTGAAGGATGCTTTAAAAACTCACCTTTCTTTATTCCATCTCCATGGTTACTATGCATAAAATATTTTTATACAATGAAGAGGAACATTGTCTAAACAATTACTTTTTCCTGTTAGTAAACTTTGTATGACTCTATTACTCATAATCTAAATTTGGACAAAGCAATGGATATAGCAGACATTCAATACTATTCTGGATGGATATAACCCAATCTATATAACAGTATATTTCCTGGAATTGTTTTCAAGAAAAATCATGCACTTTTTCATGACCAGTAGTTCTCATGTACAAGGTTAACCTCAGAACTTACAGGTCAGGCATTCCTGTCCTCTCATGTCATTGATATGGGTCAAAATCAGAGTTCAAACTAAGTTCAATAAACTCTAGTGAAAAATATAGACTGTTTAAGAAACCATCTAAGTTATAATATTAGCTATTGTAATGATTATTAAGCAAAGAAATTTAATGTAATTGTACTACATGCTGACTTCGTGTAAAGACCTGCACAGAGACAACAAAGACAAGAAATATACAAGAATATCAAAATTAGAATCCTTATGCTTAATAAAGTTATATTTTATATAAATACATTGAAAAATTGAAAGGGTAATTTTTCACCAATGGCTATCTAAGAAATTGAATATTTATTGGGAACTTTCTAACTTCCTGGTCTTGTTTTCTACATTTTAAAGTTTTTATGCTATTTTATATGAAGTAAACTTGTGTTTTCTTCACAATACTAACAAAGGTAACGATTTAAAAGGTTTAATAGTTTCCCAAATAGATTCAGTATTCAAATTTCTGTTTGATTTCCTATGAAACACTATAAAGCTTCAAACAATATTTTAGGGACAAAAGTAGTTCCTGGAAGTTATGGCGCTTGATATTGGTAAGATTTCTCTAGAGTGCAAGAGAGGACACTGTATTTTGAAAGTTGAAAATAAGCTAGAATCTAAAAGTTGAAAAGATAAAGATTTGTTCAAGGAGCTATAAGCACTGGAATTGTAAGGTGTCGACAATGGAGCAGTGATGTGGAAGGCCTGAAAAAAGGCAAATGTAGGTGGAGGAGTTTGCTTGCCACTCACTAGGTAGTTGATATCCACTGTAACTCATTGAGAGGAAGAATGATGTCATGGTTTATCAAGATATATCCTAATTCCTGAGGTAGGGTATAACATCGAAAACAAAGAAACCGGAGGAAATGAGTCTGGATAGAAAACTATTGTAAGAGTTTAGGCAAGAGGATACCAATAAGTAGAGAAATGAGGAATTTTAGGGGAGATAGACTTTATGGGATTTTAGAATTTGAGTATTTCTTATAGAGGGGAGAGAGGGAGACATTCATTTAATAATAAAGTTTGGGCTGTTACAGTTGAGAAAGCAGAGGTATCCTTGAGGGGAAACAAGGTAAGTAATTTTGAGAAGATAGTATTTTCAGTCTCAGGTACATTCAGTATGCGATGTGAGGGAGTATGTATGTCCATTTGTCTATTAAAACACGGAGATTTCGTGGGAGTTTGGGCTGAAGATTTCATCAGAGGCAAAGTACTTCAATGTGGGGGGCATCTGCCGATATATTTTCATAGAAACTTTCAGTGTAGATGGAATCCCTTATGAATCAAGTGCATAGGAAACAAGGAAAAAATATTTTAAAGCAACATAAACTTAAGATTTCAGAAAACAAAAATTTTGACCAAAAATTTTAAAAATGTATTTTTATATATTAATGCATAGAAGCAAGATTCAAAACGCAAGAAAATATTTGTAACTTCCTTTTTTATACTTACGTGTTATTACATATTATTTAGCTTAATCTCAACAACATTCCTCTATTATTATCCATTTATAGAGGAGGAACCTGGAGCTCTGAAGGGCCAATGAAGTACCCTCGGGTCACACAGCCAATGAAGGCTGAGCCAAGATTCACATAAAGCAGCCTGCATTTAGATTTTGTACTTTTAATTTTTATTTTATGCTGTGTCTTGGTTATGGAAAATCACTTGTTTCAATACAATCTTTTATTTTACAAATGTTCATAGTTGTATATTTTTGGTCAACCTTGTGTGTAAGTCCTTATTTTACTCTTGTTATCTTGATAAGCAAAAGTGACAAGAGGAAGAGAAAGATTAAAAGTCAAGTACAAGAGATATCCAAGTGGGGTGTAATCTCTCCAAGGTCATATACTACTAAAATAAATATAGCCCTAGGCAGTTTGGCTCAGCAGAGACAGCATTGTCCTGAGGACCAAAGGGTCCCGGGTTCCATTCTGGTCAAGGGCATATACCTCGGTTGCAGGCTCCTCCCTGGGCCCTAGTTGGGGCTCCTGCAGGAGGCAACCAATCCATGTGTTTTTCTCACAGGAATATTTTTCTCTGTATTTCCCTCTCTCTTCCACTCTCTCTAAAAATCAATGGAAAAATATCCCCAGGTGAGGATTAAAAATAAAATAAAATAAAATATATATAGATATGGTCCTGCGGACTCCTTTTTCCAAGAGTGACTTCTTATCCAACTGATATAATTTAAATTTGTTATATACCTAGTCAGTGCATGTAATAAATGTCTTAGTTTTAATTTATTCATGTCATACAAAATGCCTTCAAAGAGTGTGGATCTTCCTAAGAGATAATGTTTTTCCTCTAAGAAACAAACTTTTTATCCTTGGCAGGATGGCCTTTGTCATGCTTTAAAACAATATTAATGAGTAGATTGGGGTATCTATGTATTGAGATAAATGTTGGGAAAACTACAATGCTCTTTGTTACACATAGGATTCAAGCAAACGTTTAAAGAGTCAATGAAAGGATACCGGAGCTTCCTTGGAAGGTGAAGGGCTACAGAGAAAAAGAGAGTCAAGAGACTTCAGAACTATAATCCCAGAAGAAGTGCTTAATGCTATGTACGCTACATCATAAACTGAATTATCATGCTAAGAGACTTCAGTAAATATTAAATAGCTCACTTATGTCCTGATGATAGATGAAGTTTGCTTTTGGTCAGGCCTAAAGAAAAAGACTATTGGGTTCTTGGGTATGAGTCACATACCTAAAGAAGTAGGCTTCTGCATTTAGTAACAGAAGGCAGAATAACATGGAGGCTATTCTGGGCTCTGGATCCAGAAAGTTTAGGTTTGAATCTTGGCTTGGGCACTCATCCTCGTTATGTTATGATAGCTCTATGTTACATGCCCAGTAGGATTTTGGGGAGGGTTACTAATGCTGAGGACAATCAGGGAAAGAAGGATCTGGCTCACCCAGCTGCTCCAAAGACACCTCCCTGATTTCTCACCCCCAAGAGCTAGTAACATCAACAATTGACTCAAGACCAGGTCCTCTTCCAGTGTTTCCACCTGTCATATTATAGTGTGCATGTGTTTAGTTCTCAAGTATTCTCAACGTCTGTTTTTCTATATATTTGGAATCATGTATTTTCTAACCTTCAGAATTTTCCCCTATTTATGGACCACTCAAAATGCACTAAGTCTTCATCAGTATAAATTTACTCTTTTTTAATATATATTTTCTGTTCTTTTGTGGGATTTTGCTGGGGCTGACCTGCAGACCCTGAGTGACGAATGAATGATTACTCTGACACACGTTTCTGTGAAAGAGAGGGCGAAGGGACTGCCTGGCTAAAGGAACCAGACAGCCACGTCCGCCTGCCTCCTTAGGCTTTTATCGTAGCAACAGCTTGAACTAAAATTAACTATTAGATACTGTCAGCAGGATAAGTATCCTTGAGAAGACTCATGCATCTGCAGTGACCTTTAAGCAAGGACATCTGAAGACCAAACACAAGGATTCCAGTAAAACACCTGGGGGCTCAGACTTCTTTGGAAAATTCAAGGCAGGATCTGCTGCCTTCAGCAAGGGCCCCCTACAGGCCCCTGACCTTTCAGAGATTCCTCCTTAAAGACTTTCCAACCAAGTCCTGTGCTTCCCCACAGGATTTGGTGTGGAAGACTTCAACCCCCTTAAACCAATCTCAATAGACTCTTGAAAATAGGTTTTTCAGTGCATATTTAATATCCTCCAGGCCTAGGATTCTGTGATCTAATCCAAGCAAATGGCTCTAATGGAAGTATATCCTTTGGTATGGGAACTTTTATCATGGTTCCCAGCTTGTTCACAGGCAGCAGAGTTCCAGCCATGTTTCTGGGAAGATTGGTCTCTATTGCTTGATGACCAATATAGACCTTCTCAGTATTTGATTTCCAGGAATCAAATACTTTTCCAAACCACTCTCCTGTCTTCCAACCCTTACTGTTTCTTTTAATAGACATTAATATTACTGCTTGATATTTAACTACTTAACATTAATATTAGTCATAGCTTGACTGGCATTATTAGGCCCTGTTTCTTACAGCTCTACATCACAACGTAACATTTTCTCTCTTTTGGCAATTTTGAGATAAAATACAAGGAGCTCGTCCATATTATAAAAATATAATTTTTTCTCTAAATAATAAACTGCTATTTAAACTTAATTAAAATATCAAATTCCATTGAGTTGTTAATTTTGAAAGGTAAAATAAAGGGACTAACAAATATGAATTAGAGGTCTTACTCGGCCAAGCACTTTAAAATAATTTATTCTTTAATTATTAGAATAACTTTATAAAGTAAGCATGCTCTCACTTTACTAATAGAAATAGTTGAGGTTTAAAGAATTCTAGGTACCTTGTCAAAATACCAAGAAACACTACATGTTGGGTTAGGAATATAAAGTCTGCTGGACAACAAAATACATTTATTCAATTTCACATAAGCAATACAGTTTAAGCAAAATATGTATCTTGCTTCTTTTCAAGATTTACATAAATGTCATTATTACAACATAAAAACATATAAGACTACAAAATAGACCCAAAATTATTAGAGAATGAGATTTTTCTACATTGGGGGAAGGGACTTATTTAAAATGTAAATGAAGAGATGTAATCAAAATTTCACATAAATCTTTAACCTGAGACTAAAAAGAAAAAAATCTGTTAATATTCTGACACAATTCCCTTAATCTAGTTGCCTTTAATACTGAACTCTAATATGTTTAATTCATTTTCTTTTTAAATTGAAATATATAAAATAATTAATAGTTTAAATGCCATAATACATTTATATTCTTCTATTGCTTCCACTATAAAATATAAATTTCAGAATATAGGAATTAAAAGTACAATGCCTGTAAAAATAATTTGTCTTATTAGGCAAGCTATATTTTGATTAAAGCACTGAGTGATGTTAATACATTCAGAATAGTATCATAATATTTGTAGCAAACAGATTTGCGCTTTGGTACAGAGAGGGAAATGAGATTCCCAGATCAACTTCAAACTATTTTATTGTTTGAGTTATTTCAAATGCCTCCTCTGAGACTTTAGATTGTGGGGTTCAGAACAACTATGCCTTTAATACACATGGACATTTTCAGGATATAATCATTAGTAGACATGGCTTATATGATTCATCATTAATTAAGGAAAATATTCATTGGGAAATCAAATAATGAAAATGCCATGTGTTTTTATAACTTAATAACATCAGTACAAATTACTAGATAATTTGATGGTGATTACAGATGTGGATTAACACTAAAAAAGTCAACATAGGCTACTGTTTAAACATTTTCATAATTTGACTGGAGTTAAAATATACTTACTGAATGAGTTTATTCAACAAATCAGTTGTGGGAGAATATTTCTTAAAAAATAATGTATTGAATTTTGTTTTTAAAAATTGTATTGTTCAATAACTGAATAGAAATCAATATGATGTCTTCCAATCACACAGTATGTAGTTTTTTATTTAAATGATAGAAATAAAGACTTGTTTTATAGAAATTCAAAGGAAAGAAGAAATATTTTAATGAGGAATATTTGCCCCAGAGGGTAGAAGGAAGGAATGTTTATTTAAAGATTTTATAGAGAGCACAATTGTGTTGAATGATGTAAGTGATTTATATTTTGAGCTAAAGGTAAAATCTTTCCAGCACATCTTCAACCAATTAATTATTTAATTTTACAAAAGATTGAAATAAATTTAAAAATATAAATATATTTTAATTAAAGAGTTTTTACTTTTCCAAAGCCTAACTTAAACTTGTCAAACTTATTTAACTTACATGAAATCATTATTCATTGTAACATGTGTTCTAAAGTATTGAGGGGATTCTATTTAGTTCAGATCAACCAGTAGATTTACCCAAACTTAAGAAAGTGAAAGCATTCTCAAAAATAATACTGTCAGAGAACTAAACTGTTAACTTCCATTTCAGCTGGCAGATCCTGTATTTTATTGTTTTCAGTGTTCTAGCATACAATTGTGTAACTGCTTTCCCCCTGGAACCTCTATAAAAATAGATGCATATCTTAAAAGCTGCCTAAGGAAGTATGGTTTTAAGTAAACAATATAATAACTTGTCTTAAGGCTAATCAGAGTTTTCAAATATCAGAGAAACAAGAGAAGCAGTTGGATTGAATTTTAAGTTACTTCTTTAAGTGAAACAAATATTGTATAAATCTTTTGAAATGTAAACTAATATAGCTTGTTTGAAATTCTCATAATTATGACAGGTTAACATTTTATGTGTATATTCTATTTCTTCTTTTAAGTGTCTCTCATGAACATTTTAAGCTAATGGACAATACATTTTTGAACGCATGGAATCACAAATATGTCAGTAAACACAGAAAGCATTTTGAGAAGTATTGAAATATAATAGATATGTAGATAATGACACATTTCAATTGATACTTTGCAGTAGTTATTCACCAAGCAAAGTGTAAAGCTTCATTGAACAAAAGATAAAGTTAATACTATCTAATAAGAACAGACCATTATAGATCAGTAAAACTGCAAAACAGAATTATAAGACAAGGGGCAAGCCACATTATCTAAATTAACATTTTTCCAGCATGAACAAGAAGGGCCACTGTAGGAAAGCAAGAGCTAAATAGTATGGCCTGCATTTAGTCAACCTGAAGTAATTATTAATTTATGGTTGTCTGTGATTTTAATGAAAATGAAAGCTGTGAGGGAAGAATTGAGGGAGATAATGTGCCGTGAAATTGAGTTTCATTTATTTAGGGGCCACCTTTTCTTTTTTTGTTGTTGTTAGAGGAAAGAAAGTTAACGCAAGATGTCCACATTAAAATTTCACTAGGATTATGTCACCATCCAGTTAAATGGTAATCATTATATTCAAGGCAGAGCTAATGCAAAAGAAATTGAAGCCTGGATTTAGGGCCTATTGACGAGGGAAGAATAAAAAAACCACCAATGGTCTACGATTAAGGTCAAAGTTATAATTATTGTCTTTATAAATATGATGAATCCAATAATTATATCTCCAGATATTTTATTCTTACTGTTATCATGAAAATGTCTGTCTTGATAATAGCTTTGTTGGAAAGAATATATTTTAAGAGGAAAGAGGAAGCCACAGGAGCCAAAACAAATCATCAAAATGCAACCTCTTTTTTTGACCTCAAACAAAGTGTTTCTAAATAGTCATAAGAGTGACAAGCCTTCCAGAGAATAACAGACATGTCTAGTGTAATAGTGTGGAAAGAAAAGCAGTTCATGAACTGAATTTTGTAGCATTTCTACAAAAATAACAAATCTGTTCCTAGAAACATCTTCAAACTGGAAGTCAAGTGAAAGGTCTAAATTCCTCTTACTAATTACAGTAGAAAAACAGTTTCTTTTTTCATGAAAGAAATACTTATTTTCTAATATTTAAATTTCTAATGTTAAGAAATAATAAAATAATCTAAAATTGGTATCATATCAGCATTTATTTCCATCTTAGATGTAAAAATTTTTCTTTGCTTTAAGAAGCTTTGGTAAATTACATGGAATGAAGTGCACGTAAGGCAGATGATTTTTCTTTAAAATATTTTAAAACATATTTTACTGCATATATGTTATGTTGTAAGCTTTTTAGATCGGATATACATTTATCTGTTAAGATAATCTTGACTATAGGGCATTGTGGGAGAAACAGAAAATACTTAACTTAAACAAAATTTCAGTCAGTTATTTCTCCAGAAAAAAATGGGTTTATTCGGGAACAACAAAGAATTGCAATCCAGCCCAGTTGATGTGGCTCAGTGGTTGAGCCATCAACCCTTGAAATAGGAGATCACTGTTTGATTCCCAATAAAGGGCACATGCCCAGGTTGCGGCTGGATCCCCATTGGGGAGTGTGTGGGGGCAGCTGATTGATGGTTCTCTCTCATCATTGATATTCCTATCTCTCTCCTCCTATCTCTCTCTGAAATAAATTAAAAAAAAATATTTTAAAAAAGAATTACAGTCCACAACATGCATCCCTGGTGGGCTATATGCAAGTTTGCTAAAAAAAAAAAAAAAAAAAAAAAAAAAGAAAAGAAAAAAAAAGGAGAGAAAATTCTTTACAGAGAGGAAGAAGAAATTGGGAGGGCTGTTACAAACAAGAGTTCTTCCTGTTATGTTTGTCCAGCAACATCTCATATGGACCTCCCTATTCTGGCAACCCTACCTTTTTAAAATAAAGTTTCCATTTACTCATTTTTTACATCCCCGCCCCCCTTTTGATTAAAATCTTCTTTAAAAACATTTTTTATCGAGTCAGGTGTTTTTTGGTTTTAGTGGTCTTTTGTCCCTTGAGGCCAGGAGGACTTTTCCTGGGCATTATGTCCCACACCAGAGAGGAAGTGCAAAGATTTGGAAACTTATTGTGATCACATCTGAGTAATAAGGAGGGGGTAGATGAAATATCTCTTAGACATCTCTCATTTAAAGTCTGCACCTTAGAATAGATGATACAGCAAAAAAACACTGAGAACAGAAAAATTTAATAAGTGATTTGAGTAGCCAATATAATTCAGGAATAAGACATGAAGCAATTAAACAATATTGTTATCTCAAATGAAACTGGAGCAGAATATCTTATTAACAATACTGGAGGCCCGTTGCACGGATTCGTGCAATAGGTCTTCTTTCCCCTGGCTGCCAGCACCAGTTTTCCTCTGGCACCTGGGACCCAGACCTTCACTCTGGCCACTGCCTTCCATCTTTGCTCTGGACACAGTCTTCACTGCGGCTGGAGCCTTCAGTCTTTGCTCCTCTCTCCGGCGGGAGTCTTCAGTCTCCAGCCAGAGCTGCTCCTGTAGCTCCTCCCGCCCCCAACCCTCCCCCTCATAGCTTGATTGCTGCTTCACCTGCAGACCTCCCCGACTGGCTCCTGGGTCCCAGGGTGCCGCCTTGCCTGCAGCCCGGTTTCCGATCACGATTACGGCCGCAGGGTCCCGCCGCCAGGGCTGCACAAGGGGGTCCCAGCTGGCGGTGGGCTTAGGCGGCACACAGGGGCTCAGATGGCGGCTCGCACTGGCCCGCCCTGCCTGCAGTATGCAAATTAGCCGCCATCTTTGTTGGCAGTTAATTTGCATATCACGCTGATTAGCCAATGGGAGGCATAGCAAAGGTACGGTCAATTACCATGTTTGTCTATTATTAGATAGGATAGCCTGTATGTTGCAAATTCATAGACTCTGAAAGTTTGGATGAGTCCTGAGTCAGTTAATAGTCTTGATGAAGAAAATATTTCCATGAATTGTAAGCCTTTTAATGCTTCTGAAAGGGAAGAGAAAGATTAATTTGTCATGAGATCTTGATGGGGCTGTTTCTAAATGGCCATAATTCCTTTTGCAAGGGATTGGAAAATATAGACAAGGACATTGTCTTTCCATGAAAGAGAAGGAAGAAGCAACTGTGAGAAAAAGGTGTACATTTTTCCCCAAGATATCCTGCTCCAGACATCTTGGGAAAACTGATGTTGACTGCTTCAATTCCAAGAAATCTATAATTTCAGGTACCCGGATGGTATGCAGGTTTAGTCAGGGTTAGGTGCGTCCTCTAGGTGTGTCACATGAATTCAAGATTCTACTTAATGGATTTTTGTGCAGCTGGTTAACAGCACCTGATAGAAGTCTTTTAAGCAAGGTTGAAGAGAGTCTCTCTGGAGGTGTCTTTTCCAGTACATGAAATCTTCAGGTTGAAAAGTGTGATGCTTAAGGTCTTTGTTTTTCTGAGAGTACACTGTGAAAAGATTGCTGTGCCAATACATGGTTATTTCTAATAGAAGCAATTAGGTCTTTATAGTATAGAACTAGAGGTCCAGTGCACAAAAATTTGTGCACTCGGGGGGTTCCCTCAGCCCGGCCTGTGCCTTCTGGCAGTCTGGGACCTCTCGGGGGATGTCCACCTGCTGGCTTAGGCCTGCTCTCCGGGGGATCGGGCCTATGCTGGCAGTCAGACATCCCTCTGGCAGCCCGGGAACCCTTGGGGGATATCCACTTGCCAGCGGGGAGCAGGCCTTAGCTGCAGTCAGACATCCTTAGCGCTGCTGAGGAGGCGGGAGAGGCTCCCGCCATCACTGCTGTGCTGGCAGCCATTAGCCTGGCTTGTGGCTGAGCAGAGCTCCCCCTGTGGGAGCGCACTTCCCACCAGGGGGCAGCTCCTGCATTGAGCATCTGCTCCCTGGTGGTCAGTGTGTGTCATAGTGACCAGTCATTCCCAGTCGTTCTGCTGTTAGGGTCAATTTGCATATTACCCTTTTATTATATAGGATAGAGGCCTGGTGCATGGGTTGGGGCTGGCTGGTTTGCCCTGAAGGGTGTCCCAGATCAAGGTGGGGGGTCCTGCTAGGGTGCCTGGCCATCCTTGGTGAGGGCTGAGGGCCATTTTCAGGCTGGCCACACCCCCTGCGACCCAAGATGCCAGCCTCTCCTTTTTTTCTTTTCTTTTTTTTTTTTTTCTGGATTTATTTATCTTCTATAATTGAAACTTTGTAGCCTTGAGTGGAGCTGAGGGCTGGCCAGGGCTGGCGGGAAACTTGGCTTCCTCCATCACTGGTGGCAACCCAAGCCTCCTGCTCGCTCCAGCTCTGTGGCTGCCACCATCTTAGTTGGGTTAATTTACATACTCGCTCCTGATGGGCTGATGGGCGTGGCTTGTGGGTGTGGCTTGAGTGTAGTGGAGGGACGGTGAATTTGCATGTTTCTCTTTATTATATAGGATATGTCTCATTTTATCAAGTGTGGATCAAAAGATGCAGGAGCCAAGTGCCTGGGATGTCCTATAATTATCTCAAAGGGTAAGAGTATATAAATTCCAAAAGGAGTAGATCTGAGATTTAAAATTGCTTAGTTTCACTGCTTTTGGCCAGGGTATCTGACTGGTTTCTACAAATGAGTCCTAAGAATGTTATTAGTGTGTTCAATTAAACTTAAGGATTGAGGATGGTAAAAGCAATGAAAGTACTGTAAGATCAACTGAACAGCATAGACTCAGCAAAGTATCTGACCAGAAAAATTGGTTCTCTGAATATATGCAGTATGAAAGGGATTCTCCAGGTAGAGATAATCTTTTACAAATGACTTTAGTCACAGAGGAGGCAGTAGCCTATCTACAAAGGAAAGTTTTAGTCCAGTGAGATAATATGCAGATCATGACTAAAACATACTTATATCCATGAATTGGGGGAAGCTGTTTGAAATCCATGTATTAGACCTTGAATAGTTCATTAAGCCATTTGTCCAGGAGTAATGCAAATAGGCTTCCCTGGATTGTACTTTAGACAAGTGAGGCAGGTGCCTTCTGTGGCTTTATTAATATTTCCCCACCAATATTGATTCATGAATGCTCTCATTTTGTCAGTGGACCAATGGTTTAATGCATGCACAATAGTTAGGAGAGGGAATTTTAGTATCTAGTAGCCTGGTTTATTATTTGGCCTGAACTGAAGCTTTCTCTTTTTTACCAAATCAAATATTAGATTTCCAATCTTGTTTTTCATTTCTGAGGTCAACTGGTAAACTTTATACCTCTTTACCTGTGGGGTATTGATTGATTCTGGGAAAAGGTTTGGAGGAATAGATGTGAATCTTGATAGGAGGTGCATTGTGGATTCTGCCAATTTCAGTTGAAGATTTTGCCCCTGAAGAGAATGGCAGCTGATCCAGCAGGGACAAATAATCAGTGCTCCTGGATTCAGCTATGGTGTCATCAGAATTGGAGCAAATAATTGACTTGATTAGCTACTTTGATGGCTACTTTCAAATTCTAGAATTATGTCCCCCTTTTGGGAGAAAGAAATTCTGGCATGATACTTTCCTTAGACATCTAGGCCTCATGCATGAATAGGGGTGAAGGAACAAGGAGCAAAGGGTGAGTATCTCTCAGAGGGCCAAAAGAAAAAGGAATAGGTTCAGAGACAGGAACCTGCGAAGTAGGTTTGGAGATCCCCACTATTTGAATGCTTTAGTACTCTGAGGCAGGGGCTGTTTTATAGCATGGGGTTGAGCACTGAGAGTGTGGCTCTGGTGTCAATAAGGACAGAGAAAGACTCATTCCCAATCTAGAGTGGTTTCTCTGAGCAAATTGAGAGATTGGATGGGGAAGAATTCCTGTAGTCCCTGCGAGTGCCATCATTAGAAATTAGGAGGCTATTGGAAAGACTGCTTATAAGAGCTAAAGGCACCTCAAGTGCTTAAATCTGTGATAATCTCTTTTCCAGTTCCCTGGCTCTTTGCAATAATAGCAGACACTAGGAGGGAGACTTTTGGCTTTGCATAGACATCTCCATTTGCCGGAGTTGACAATTAAGAATTTTAGCTGTCTTACTTTTAGGTGACTTACTTAGGGTGTGAGAAAGCTGCTTGGGCCAGTTAACCAAATATGTAATTTTCTTTTCCATTCTGGTCCTTCTAACTAGAAGAAAAAAATCTCAGCCCATTAATAAACATAGAGTTAGAAGCTACATGAGTAGAATCAACATCTGAAGGAAGACCAGAATTTTCTTTGAAAACAATCTGATGTCAGTAACAATAACCACAAACAGGTTCAGCTTTTCATGGACAAGGCTGAATTTTGTTTCAATTAACAAGCTTAGGAAAGGCTCCTGGATTGCTCAGTAGATGTCTCCAGTGAGTGTTCTAGCTCTGCCAAAAGCTAGGGTTTTGTTTTTAAATCCCATTTAGTATGTTCCCATTGGGCAAGCTTCACTCAATGTTTGGCTTGGCCCTGACCAACAAGCATGAACTAACTAATTTATATATGAGAAATCATTGGTAAGTTTGTAAAGTTATGTGAAATTCTTCAGCAAACCTACGGGGTTACTCAGTTACTTTAGGAAATTCTTTAGCAATGGATTGTCATTTGGCCTTAGTCCAGGGGACATAAGAAACTTGGGGTTCATTAAAGTTCTCAGAAGACTCAACTTTAACAGTAGGTTCAGAGGAGGAAGTGGCTTTGGAGGTGGGGCTGAGACAAAGGAATCAAGGGAGAGGAAGAAGAGGGCACAGAAGGAAAGAAAATGATGCATTGGAAGCCATTTTGTCTTTTTTCAATGGTTTGCTTACCTCGGTGAATCTTAAAATTTTATTTTGCAAGCAGGAAATTTTAGACTTATGTTAACATTTGGAAGCCTCAAAAAAACAATTGATATAACGTATTCTATAAAGTTTTGCCAATATCAGAGCTCTGGTATTCCAATTTGGTTTTAAGTAAAGTAAGTTTGGGGATTTCAAAAGTCCCCTGTAATGACCATTGGTATTGTAAATTATTTTTGTTCAAATCAGTCCATTTAGTTAGCAATGAGTTGGAGTTAAATTGGGTGGGTGTGTGGTGAACCTTGGTTTTTGTACATAAAAGTGTTTAGGGTCCCTGTAGGAGCAGATGCCTTCAAAACATTTAGATAACTAGGATTCCATATTGTAGAGATTTTTCTCTAGAGCAAAGGCCCAAACAGCCTGCAGGAAAAATACCAACCAGTTCAGGTGGAAACAGTCTGTTCCTGAAAGAGACTGAGTGGTACAGTTAGCCAAAGGAGTACTCGTAGACAAACAAGAAAAGGCATTTTAACAGAAAAAGTACATTCCAAATAGAGCAGATCTTCAAAGTGCAAAGAGAGTAGAAGCTCAGACCCAAGAGAAAACTTACCCTCAAACTCCAGGGTCTGTGAGAGGCAGTGAGCTCAATGGGTTCTGTGGGTACCACACCTGTTTGCTCACCATTTCAGAGTTGTCAGTGGTCTTATCTGGAGCCCAGATTTTATCTGGAACCAAATATGTTGACCTTAAACAAAAAGTCAGCCAGCTATTTCTCCAGCAAAATTGGTTGATTTGGGATACAAAAGAATTTCAACCCAGAACATGTAAGTATGGCAAGCCACATGAAAGTCCACTAAAACAAAGTGGAAATTATTTTATAGAATGGAAGAGGAAGTTGGAGCGGGCGGGGAAGGCTATTACAAAACAAAAAGTTCTACCTGTTGTGCTTCATGATTGATGAAGGGCATGAGAGTTACCTTTGCTGGCCTCCATATTTGATTTTATGTGAGGTAACTGGGATCCCATATTTAGAGGTTTTTCTCTAGAGCAAAGGCCCAGATAAATTTTTTACACTACTCTCTAAAAACTAAAATATTTATAGAATTAGTAATCTCTGCCTTGGTTGTCTTCCTTCTTTCCTTCCTTCCTTCAATTGAATTGGCAAACATTTATTGGCATTTATTAAGTGCTTGACCTTGTGCTAAAGTGTTGGGAATACACATTTAAGTAAACATTACCTCTATTGTTAAAAAGCCTACTTGACTAAAAATAATTCAGTGCTGCACACAGTAGGTTTCCACAAAATAATACAGATCTAAATGAAATGTAGAGGGCCAGAGTCTTGCTTTCTGAAGTGATAGAGTAGAACTCATGTTGGTATTAGCTTTTGGAAAGCACCTTGATGGGTCAACAGGAGGATGGAGCAATAGAGGATGTTTACAGAAGGCAATGAAAAGCAAATGTTTACTGTTCAATGAGAGAACTGAAATTCTGAATAGTAATTTCCAGGAATTGCCAGAGACCTAAGATATTGGAAGTGATGTTTAGAAGAGTACACTAGAAAAACTACATAGTAGCAACTAAAGTCTAGAATTCAAGTGATAGCTATAAGGGTTACCACCTGGTGCTTGAAAAGAAAATCAGCCAGATTTAAGACAATGGGGTAAGGTGAAAGTGGGTGCAAATAGACTATAAAGTGCCTCTCCTTTGGAAGGAAAAAAAAATATATATATATATATATATATGCCATTTCTTGTTTGTTTTATGTGAATTATCTACTGGGACTGAAGTTCTGGGAAAGCAGTGTGGAAGCAACTCTAATTCCCCAAGGGCCAAGTAGGATGAATATCTAACAAAATTCTGGATGGTTCTGAAATCAAAGATCAAAAGTACCTAGATGCCTAAATGGTGTTCTATCTCAGAAAAGAGAGTTAGGTAGTATTAGCATGTCCTCACTAGCTAATCACACATGTTTTTTGTATATTTGAACAACTCTCTATATAAGATTGACATTTAAATTCTGTGTGGACTTGGGATAGTTAGCCAATGACTAAAGATGACTTCAACCACAATTCACAATTTCAGGCATTTGACTCCCCTGAAGAAATAGCTTCCCAACCGAGGGAAAACATGGTAACACATTTGAATGCAAAATATTCCTTTGTGCGCTTGGATAAAATAAGAAGAAATGGAACCCCTCCTTTAAAATGGAAAAATCATTTTATAACACCACCTGCATTGATTTTTTACATTGATTTTATTTATTCTTTTTTTAATCCTCATCTTACCACATGCATAGAAAAAAAAAAGTGTGTGTGGGGGGGGGGAGACAGAGGGGGAGAGAGAGAGAGAGAGAGAGAGAGAGAGAGAGAGAGAGAGAGAGAGATTGGTTGCCCCAACTGGAATTGAACTGGCAAATGAGGCATGTGCTCTGACCGGGAATTGAACCAGCAACCTTCTAGTGCACAGGACTCCATTCAACCAACTGAGCCACTCAGGCCGGGCCCACCTGAGTTGATTTTAACTGTAACGTGCACTGACTAAGTTACAAAATCAAACAAACAAATAAACAAAATGTCAGAAACTTGGCAGCGGTAACATAGACTTACAACCTGTTCCCAAACTTTACTAATTTTTTTTCATATGTTTTATCATTAACTACCTAGTAACTTCTCTTATTGCTAGAAAGGGCAACTGATGATTTCCTTTTAAAAAATTACAATTGAAGCCTTTTCTTTCTGCAATTTTTTTAACTGAGTGCTCTTTCTCCATCACCTACTTATCTTGAACATGTCCCTGGTAAAGACTTTCTTAATATCCTCTCTCAAAGGAGAAACTCCCTCACTTTGTGTACTTTCTTCGTTCTGAAATGTAAGCCTACCACTTTTTGTTCAAGGTAGTGGTAGCCAGTCCTTCAGAGTTTCAGTCATGCTTCATTCATTTTAGGGTACTGGACCATTTTATCATGTAAAATAGATGTGCAAGAAATGCTGTGAAATACTGAAAACTAAGGAAGCCATTCCATGAAAGGAGTTTTGAGGCTCAAGATTTTTGTTATCAAGATAATTCTAAGGATTTAAAAACTCATGATTCATCTCAAAGTAAAAATTAAGAGTTGTCATCACTCCTGTAAAGATTAAGGCTGGAAAGAGTAAAATTTTCTAATAGGAAGACCTTCAGCAAAATATTAGTAAGTCCATTGTTATCTCCATTATTCTATTAAGTCACATCAAGAAAACAATAAAAGCCCGAACCAGTTTTGTTCAGTGGATAGAGCCTGGGCCTGCGGACTGAAGGATCCCAGGTTCAATTCCAGTCAGCGGCATATACGTTGGTTGCCAGCACACCCCCAGTAGGGGGTGTGCAGGAGGCAGCTGATTGATGTTTCTCTGTAATGGATGTTTCTAACTCTCTATCCCTTTCCCTTCCTCTCTGTAAAAAAACAACAATAAAATATATTTAAAAAACAAACAAAACAAAAACAATAAAAAATAGAAATAGCCTGGCTGGTGTGGCTCAGAAAGAGGTCATGGTTCGATTCCCCAGCAGGGCATGTGCTGGGTTGTGGGCTCGATCCCCAGTAGGGGGCATGCAGGAGGCAGAGGATTGATGATTCTCTCTCATCATTGATGTTTCTGTCTCTCTATCCCTCTCCCTTTCTCTTTGAAATCAATAAAAATATATTTACAAAAAATAGAAATAAATAGTTACTGAAAACATTATTATAAATGGTTTGAACCATTTGTTGGAAAAAATAGAATTAATTTGTATTAATTAATTTCTTCAGAATACTCTCTTATTGAGAAGAAAGAAATAAGGTGCCTATGTTGTTAGGTATTCAGTCTGTCATATCCTAATACCAATTTAATTTTTATGTTCATACGATGATGAATGGGAAGGAATTTCTTACACTATTAGATATTTGAACCCCAGAGAAGATCTATTTCATATTCTTGAGTCAAAGTACAGAAGTCTGATGTATCTGCAGAGACCAGAAAAAAAATTAGTCCACAGCAATCATTTTGCTTTTCATTTTGTATTCCATTATGAATACTTTCCAATGAATTCCCCCTCTGGATTTGCTTACCTGCTAGAGTTCAAACACCTCTTTAAGCAAAGTGGCAATAAAAAGCTTTAATAAGTGCAAGCCTTGCTGAGTGAGGAATCATTAGTGTAGAGGTGCAGAAAAACACACTTTCTTATTTGTAAGAAAGTGTTAGGAAAGCAGAGTGTAGAAATAGGAGTCATCAAAATGCAAATATAATAAGCTATTTAAATAAACAAATCTCACACTACTCTTTTGCACTAAATCCTCTTTTCCCTAGCCTCCCCTGAAGTGGATTTTTTTTTTTATTTTTCTATTATTTCAATTCCAATCTAAATTGTTGTTTACTTTAGATCCTGTTGGAAGACTCCCACCTTAGCAAGGTTCACTGAAGAATTTTGATCCTTTAAAGGTGTTAATTTCTTACTTCTTAGAAGTCTGTTTAAAAGGGGGCAGGAATTTCCTCTTACTATTGGTCTGCTTTTGTTTTTTGTTTTTTTTAAGTAAAAATTTTTAATGTTGACATTATTGCATATGCCTTCCTACCCCAAAAAACATACATATATATGCATACCTCATGGACATGGACAATCTTACTGAGTTCCAGAGAAAGAGAACATGGCACTTAGAACTACAGAATTTAGACATTAATTTAAGTTACTCAGATCAAGGCCAGAGAGCTGAGAATATAGTTGAATGATACCTAAAAATCATTCTAAATACCATAAATAAAACAAAATAAAATTGCCCTAATCAAACAACTAGCAATATTTTGTCACCTTAATAATATCAATGAGCTAATTCTTAATTATACATAACCTAGGAGGCCCAGTGCACGAATTCTGCCAAATTGGGGCTGGCTGGCCGTGGATGGTTGTCTGTGGGAGTGCACTGACCACCAAGGGGCAGCTCCTGCATTGAGCATCTGTCCCCTGGTGGTCAGTGTGTGTCATAGTGACCGGTCGTTTGGTCGTTTGGTCACTTAAGCTTTTCTATATATAGATGGAGGTACACAAAAAATGATGCATAAATCATAGCCAAAGTAGTTGACTATCAGAAATTTTGTTAGAAATCCTGTTTTGTTAAGACCTTATCATAATGACAAGTTGGGGTGGTTGTGAGATCCATTGTAATATCCAAATAAAGAAATATCATTGATTGCATCCAAATAGGGATAGAAAAGAGTGAAAGTAAACAATGGAGTTTAAAAGAAGCTTGAGATTTTAAAAAATATTTTATTTGACACAGATATGTGCCTATGTGTATAGATTAGGAGTTAATATAAGAAAAGAATTGAAATATAAATGGATATCTGAGAAGAAATATTTATACATATAATTTATGGAAATACATACTTTTTTTCTTAGAGCTGGGTGGAAATTTCTTACTGCTCAATTTGCAACTTGTATTACTCTTTAGTTTTGCAGGTAAATATAACATTGAGAAATGGAATAGATAGGTCAATTAAAATTTGAAAATAACGCTTTTCTCAATTTTTATGCTTTTGCGGATATATATGTATATATATGTATATATATTTATATATGTATATATATATAATATTTCCCTTTGACTTGATTAGGATACAATATTATAACGGGCAAAATCATGAATTGGATTTCCATTTAGTTAATTATTATTACTTTTTTTTTTTGCTGGTGAGGTATTAATTATACACATTTATAAGTCTAAAATCTTATAAATATTGTTCAAGAGTAACTACATCACAAGGTACATTTAAATAAATACAATCCAGAAACATATTCTGAAAGGCTGAGAGTTCATTTCCTGCTGATTGTGGGACAATACTACCATTCAAATATGTATTATCCTATATAATAAAAGCTTAACATGCTAAGTGTCCAGTCGTCTGGTCGGCCGTTCAACCAATCAAAGTGTAATATGTTAATGATATGCTAAGGCCACTCAACCACTCACTATGATGTGCACTGACCACTAGGGGGCAGAGAGTCGACTGGTTGAGCAGTCATTATGATTTGCATTGACCACCAGGGGGCAGACGCTCTGGTATTTTAGCTTTCTACTGGGGTCCGGCCAATTGGGACTGAGCGAGACAGGTTGGACATGCCCTGGAGCCCTCCCAAGGTCCCTCCCCATCTGGCCAGCCTCCTGCGTCCCTCCCCAGCCCCAATAGTGCACTAGTGGGGTCCCTAGGCCTGGCCTGTGCCCTCTCACAATCCGGGACCCCTCGGGAGATATCGGAGAGCCAGTTTTGGCCTGACAGTGGAACAGTCACTATGACATGCACTGACCACCAGGGGGCAGAAGCTCAATGCAGGAGCTGCCCCCTGGTGGTCAGTGTAGTGCTGCTCAGCCAGAAGGCAGGCTCAAGGCTGGTGAGCACAGTGGCAGTGGCAGAGCCTCTCCTGCTTCCGTGGCAGCGCTATGGATGTCTGACTGCCAGCTTAGGCCTGCTGCTCACGAGCATGCTTAAGTTGGACATCCCCTGAGGGCTCCTGGACTGCAAGAGGACATAGGCCGGTCTGAGGAATCCCCCTGAGTGCATGAATTTCATGTACCGGGCCTCTAGTTAATAAAATCACTATTATCCATTGAGACTTACAATGTATCAGGCACTGTGCAAAGACCTTTGTATTAACAAACTAATTCTCTTATAGGTATTAAAATAATTTTTATTTTCAATTTATGAAAGAAAAATGAGTTTAGAAATACTTTAAAATTTGAGGAATATTATAAAATTACTAAGTGAAAAAGCTAGGATGTGAACCTCTGATGTCTGATGTGAAATCCATCCTCTTAATTAGAACTATATAACTGCTACTACCAAAAGCAAATCTAAAGACAAGAACATTTTAATAATGCTATCAAAAGACATTTAAGGGTAAATTAAATTATAAGGTATTTAAAATGAATAAATCATGTTGGTGGTTGTATCTCTCAGGAATTAAACTCAGTTACAGATATAGGATCAGAAAAATAGTGGCTTACACAAGATATAATTTTTTTCCACCTCTTATTAACATTGAATTAGAAAGTGTAGAGGTAGACAGTCAGGACTTACATGGAGGTTCTTCTGGCTGAGCCTCGTGAATGTTCTAAGCTCTTTTGGTCTTTTCTCTTCATGGTTGAAATGTCTGTTTTTTTATATTCCATCTGTGGTTATAAGATGGTTGCTGAGGTGCCAGCATTCACATCCATGTCCCAAGCAAGAAGATTTAAAACAAAGAAGAAATAAATGGATTAAAGCTAGCTGTCAATTAAGTAAGATACCTTCATAAGATATTCTCTTGGAAGGCCCAATTAAAACATCAACCATTATTATACAATCAAAAGTTTGTCACATGGCCACCCCTATCTATGACAGGTGTCAAATGAAAACTTTCAGGTACGCATGTTGCTGTTCACTTGCTGCTCCTGCCCCTCCAAAAAAGTATGTTGGTAAAAATGGAAGAACCAATGTTTAACCTGTAAACAACCAATAGATTCTTCCCAATGGCTACACATATGAAAACTCTATTTTAAAAAATATATATGTAAATATGTTGCATATATTTATATGCATGTGTCATGTCTTTTTTGTTTCTTAAGCAAGACCCAGCACTTTATTTTATTTCCTTGTATTTCAAATATTGTGTAAGAAAGGATTATAATATCTACTCCTAATGAAGAACAAAATATATAAGGACTATTCTAGGTCTAGATACACCCAGTTTTCTCAAAAGCTGCCAGTTCTTGATTTCTTCATCAAAATCCTGTCTGACTGTCTGGGAAGTCCAGAGGACACAGTTAGGTAAATATCAATCCAACGTGGTATCACAGAACAAAGGGCACACTAGCTTTATAATATTTGCTATTATTACTACTTCAATTTGGTGAGGGCTTATGAAATGGAAATAAAATAAAACACATTTACGGTATAGTTAACACATTATTCTATCTTTGATTTAATAAAAGCATTATTGTCATTGTATCAAGGCATATAAACTTAACCACTAATGTCACTTCTGCTTCTTTGGTTTTAGGAGAGGTTATCTCTGGACAACTTAAGCAAACAGAAAACTTAAAGAAAAGTTATGAGCATAAGTAAAGGGAAAGCTGAGGAATCAGATTTGAAAAGTCGGCCAGCTCTTTAAGATTAAACCATCCTCAAGATTCCAGTTTTCTAACCCCATCTGGAAGTTTCAGTTCCAGGCAGAGAGTGCCAACTAATTTATTGAGCACCGTTCCCCAGTGGGGACAGTCACTTGGATTGGCAGAAGGAACAGATTGTAACCAATAGAACAAAGGTGGATCTCCAATACAATTTACAGTGCTCTTACCAAAGTGGCAAAAACAACTCATGTTCAGTATAGCTTCTGAGGATTTTGTCTTTCTCTGAGGTAGCATACTAAGTTATCAGTGACTCAAAAATGTGACTATCAGGAATATTTGGAAACACAATAATACTTTAGGCCCATTGTAAAGAGAAGGTTGTCTTTACAACTTCCTTTAAAGTTTAAATGCCAGGTGCTGTGGAAACTTTTTATTTGTCTTATTCTATCAAGATGAAGGTCACATTTTTATGACCATTGATGTCACCCTGTTTCCCTCCTCATTTCTTGTATATTTTCAGGCACCGTGCCCAAAATGAAAAGCACTCCCTTTGTTTTCCTACGAACCCCATGCAACACAACAGTGGCAAAGGATCCAAATGATTTTTTTCTTAGTTTTAGTTTGGCACCCAGAAGCTATTTCATCTCTACAGAAGCAATTGCAATCCAGATTGCTTTTGTATCCACAGATACATTTATTTTCCTATTTTCTTCCTGGTATTGTTTTTGTTTTTCTTCAAACACAGCCATATAATACAGATTTTAAAATTCAAAAGGGGGGAGGCAAGGCAGTTTTTGTAAAAACTGGGTGAACATTCACATTTACCAGCCGATTCCTTTATTTAAAGTTTCTATTTCAGCCAGGAATGATAAGCAGAAACAATGTGACCAATGGTGTACTTTTCATTTCTTTATATAATTCTTATTTTTTTAATACACATGACCCGATGTTTTCAAGTACATCTCTTGTTAACCATTTTAGACATATTTTTCAAAATGAAGGTTTGGTAACTTTAAGGCCTACTAGTACAAACTTATGGAGGTCATGAGGAAACTCTAAAGTTAACTTTCAGTGAGTTGGCTTTACTGGTAGAAAGAGGTAGCAGTTGACCTTGGACCTGGAACATATTAAAGAACCAGTGATTGTTAAGAAATTAAATTAAGGCGATACATGAAATGTATCCATAGACGATGATGAATACGCAGTTGACCAGAGCCTGAAATATATTTATCAACTCTTTCCATTAATACATCCACTGTCTTTTTTTATATTGATGACTTTTTGTCAGGGTGTTGATTCTAGTAATGTGATTGCTGTAGTCCTTATAGGATGACTAGTCTTAAGAGCTCCTCTAGATGTACATTTTCTATTCACTTATCCAAATTATAAAGTAAATCCTAAATTTTCAGGAAAATGAGCTGACATGAATTTCTGCTAAATTCTTTTTGTATTGTTCTTTCAAAAAATTAATATAATGTCTTTTAAAAATATTATGAAAAATTACCTTCCTGCTGTGTGGATAGATGGTTATATAAACCAAGACTAAACCTAAGCAGTTATGGTTAGTTGGCTCACAGTTGGAGTCAACACCACACAATAAACTGTGTACAGGCGGTTTCCTGTAGTGGTAGAAATGCACGATTAGTTCATGAAGTTGCTTAGTTGATCCATGGGTTTTGAGAAGCTGCAAAGCAGACATTTGAAACGAAAAATACTGACTGTGATGGATTTTGGCCTGGGTGATTTTAGTAGAAGGTATTGTAAGAAGGGGGCAATAACGTGTTAATAACATGAATGTTTGCACGTGGCCATGAAAAGGATAAGTCCCTTCTCAGATTAGTTGCACTTCGTTTGGAAGAACTATTTCTGGAGGGGCGAATTCCCCAATGGACCCGTTTCTGAAGAACTGCTCTCCTCTGTTATCCTCTTATGCAAGTTTCCTAAGATTCGGTGTTAACTGTTGACTGTCTTCATTATACATGTATGCCATGAAAGCTACATGTGTGTTTGGTGTGTGTGTCTTCGTTGGAAGCCTGAGTACAGTCTCCCCCTCCAGTGTCGGCAGAGCCACATTGTACTGCTGTCAGGAGTGATGCAGGACCTTGATGAGCATGTTGAGATAGAGAGGCGCCCTGTGTGGATTAATTCAGTGCACAGCTGGGGCTGGGCAGGCAAGCCCATTCTAGGGAGTGAAGAATGGCTGATCAGGGGTGGAGCCGCCCGCCCCCCTCTCCACAATGTACTAATCTTCAATTTGGCACTGCTTTAAAAGAAAAGGAATCTAAATTGAGGCCAGCTGATTTCTTACTGAATCCGCCAGCTGGATGTGGAGCCAATTTCCACAGCTTCCACGCTGTGGTAGCCAGGAAATATTTTAATTGAAAGAACTCTATGTTGACAAATACTGAAGCCCGCCTATTTATAACTTTTAAGCAATATTTATGGAATTCCCTGATTTAATAACATTTCCCTTTAAACTCAATTGCAAAATAGAAAAATTGTTAGGCTAGAGCCAAAGCTAAATGATGTGGAAGGATAATAAGCAAAACCAAAGGAAAGGAAAAGGAAATAACTAGTAAATGTTGTACACATGTAACCAGGGCCAATAATATAAACATATTCAACAAAAATAGTTTCAAGTTGTAATTATCAAAATATTATAATCTAGAAGGTTTAATATTATAACATCAGCAATGCTATGTTGTTAAGCATATCATCTTAAGACTATATGGCTAAACTATGCATATTAGGTGGGACATTTTATTTTGCTAGCCAATTTAAATAGGCTTATTTATTTTCCTTTTAAGATGAAGCAACTTGTGCTTAAAATGATTCTAAAACACACAGAAAATCCAATACAAACTTTCTCTGTCCTTTGATCCAGTGATTTGAAAGTGCCAACCTTGATTATAAGGATGATATAATCTTTAAAATATATGCCTTTGTTTTAAAAATTTATGGCAGTTTATTTATCTTGCTCCACAGTTAAAGACATTTACATTTTGTTGCCCTTTGGCAACAATAGATTTTTAATGTTTGAAGGCAGTGTTTTGCCTTTAAAAGTTATGTTTTCTTTACGTAAATCTATTTTATTGTTCAATGACTCAACATTTAGCAATATTCAGTGTGATGCCCAAGGTGATTTTTTCTTATAGCCATGACTGTTATTACAAAGTTACTTTTTCACATCCAAAGAGGAGTGAGACATTGGGAAGTAAAAATTGTGTTTGGAACATGGTTCATTTTATATTAAGATGGTGGCAAATTCCAAAATTGATGATTTATGCTGCTCCAGATTCCTGTTCACTACAAATGTAATCACACAGTGGCATTAGCTGTTGGGAAGATGCTATTACTAAATGTACTAGGTTGGGAAGCTACTGTTGTTTTTTCCATTACTGTTACTGATGATGGAGAATTCTCAAGTGAGGAGGTGCTGCCGGCTGTGGTATGTTGTGAAGCAGCTCTCCCTAGTGGACACTGTGCTATAGCCACGCTCAGTCTGTGCCTCAAGAGTGAAGAAATCCCCATGAACTTTTAAAGTTTGATGTATTCAGATAAATATCAAGATATTAGGTACTGTGTATATACAGTTTAAGAATATTGTTATCTCAAATGATAAATTGATTTTGGAGTGGGGATGTTGAAAATCCAAAGTTATATATCTCTCAGAATAGAGTGATTATTTTTGAGCAGCATCACCCTTCAAATGAATTATTATTTATGGAAGCAAATAGTAAGAAATCATAAGAGAAATAGTTTAGGGAGAGATAAGAGGAATGTTTGAGTTCATGGAATCTGGTATAAAAACATGCACAAATAAAACCCAGGTCTAAATTTTTTAAAGATTTGGCAGAGAACAGTTGAGAGTTATTTAATCACAGAGGAATGTGCCTGCCACGGAATTTCATAAGTAATCATATTGGGGAGATAGATGCACCTCATTACTCACTTTCCATTTTTATGAAAGGCTCATCCACATGTGCAATGATGCATTTATAGGTTTACACCCTCTTAAAAAAAGGCATTTTGCATTTAAATTGCCCTTCCTATTCCTAAAGTCGCTCTAAGGAGAAGAGTTAGCCTTAAAATAACAATATGTAATAAAAAACAACAGAACACTATTGAACATAGTTTAAAACAGAATATTATGTTTTCATTTCTCATAGTTAGTTTATTAGGTTGTTTACATTTGAGTCCATGAACTTGTGAGGTAATAATTATAGGGGAAACAATCCCTTCAGTAGTGCTTGGGGTAAAGTGATGGATAATGTCCTTCTAGGGGTGCAGTCTGCCAGTGAGAACCCAAATGGTCACATCATCTATGTCCATCACTAGATCTCCATTTCTTCTCATTTAAGCAATGAGGAGATAAAAAGATGCAAGAAAAACAGAATTATTCCATGTGCAACCCTCAATACCCTTTTGTTTTTCTCCATCTCTGGAATGTCTTAACCTTTGTTCTGAGCAGGCATGGCTATAGCAGTTATCCAGATTTCTTCCCATGTTGTTGTCAAGGAAGTAGAGAGAGTGGTCTTAATATTATATGGGGAGGAGGGGCAGTTAGGAGTCTCCATCAGCCCCAGAGACTAACTATCAAATAGCTTGCAAGTGGTAGCCCATGTGCTTATTGACTGGGTGAATCTAAATCTATGAATAAATTAACACTATGTTAAAAAAGGATACATTCTCTTTCCCAATCTGCCTCTGCATCTGTGTAGGTTTTTTTGGTCTCGGGCTTTAATGAAAGAACAGATTAGAAGAATAGGGGTCAGCACAGAAGCTGTAGCCTCTACTTCAAGTAATACAGGAACCTCAAATTAGCATATCATTAAAAAACTTCAGGAAACAAAATTCATATGGAAAAATGCACATTTATGTGTGTGTTTATAATCCTTGGCCAGCAATTTCTACTAAGAAAGAAAATGAGGGAGAGACAGAGAGACAGAGGTTGGGTAGGGAGAGAGAAAGATGTTAGAAAAAGGAAACAGCGGCTCTCCTGGGCCTGTGGTGGGTTTGCTGAAATCTAAGCCCTCCCCAGGTCCTGGTCAGGGCACATGCCTAAGTTTTGGGTTCTGTCGCTGTTTGGGGCGTAGCCGGGTAGCTCAGTTGGATGGGTTCAATCCCTGGTTAGTGCACATACAAGAATAAGCCATGAATGCAAGAATACGTGGAAAAACAAGTCAATCTCTCTCTCTCTCTCTCTCTCTCTCTCTCTCTCTCTCTCTCTTAATTTTTTTTTTTTAAAAGAACCCTCCACAGAATTCTGAGGCTGTAATTCCACTGTAACAAACAATCAAACAAACCCAGAGTACTCATGTTACCAACTTAGAAAGACTAAGGTGACCCTGGTGCTGCCACTCCTTTAAAAGGGTTTTATTTTTTTCTTTCTTCCTCTATCTACATGGGCTAAAAACTATAGAAGAGCTGCACGAAGCTAATACACGTTACATACATGAGCAGGAAAGTACATAATGTCCTCAATAGGCACATTAGAATTATAGTTGTTATTGTTGTGGTAAGGAAGACTTCATCTTCTTTTCATGTTAAACTCAATTTTCAGAGGCCATATCAACATGAAAACAGAAAAAAGGAGAGAATCAAGAGATGGTCCACCTATTTACGAAGGTTTGGGCTCCTCACTTTCACCTCTATGTATTTAGGATGATGTTTAAACAGTTACTATTTATCATTATTTTAATTTCAACATTTTACATATTGAAATATATTCAACATTATTACCAATGCATACTTCCTGATTTAATTTTTAAGAAGTAATACAAGTGAGATTTATTTTATTTTCACTATTCATATGGATTAACTGTTAGGGAATGATTTTTGACTGTTATTGTCAGAAAATATAGGATTATTGAATTGTGTCTGAAAATTATGTTCTCTAGCTACATTCATTTGCCCAACTTTAAAAGAAGTTATTCAATTATAAGTATAAGAGTATAGTGTACATATAAATCCACTCTTTATATAACTATGATTATACTCTTCAAACTTTATATGTTTTTTATGCTGTTGTCTAAATGTTACTCAAGGTTGCCATTTCATTAAATGATATGTTATGACTGCTCTCTTTAGAAGTGCTAGATTTAGTAGTGATTTCTGCGTATCCATCTTATGATTCTGACAAATTACAGCATTTTCTCTTTTTAAAAGAAATTTATATTTTACTTCATATACAATACCATATTTACAACAGAAGGTGCATGATTATCTTTAATAATATTGGCATTTAAATTTCAAATTATCTTTGCTAAGCATGGTAAGTGCAGAACTAAAGCCTCACTCACCCACACAGAAATACCTCTTGTTCTCATAAACCATTTTCACCATAAACTATGTTGCTACATTTTTACCCCCATGAAAAACCTCTTGGTATATTTTAAGTCAATTGTATCCTTTCACAAACAGTGGCCATCATTTTGTATAAGTAGTGGATCCAAATAATGGCAAATGCTTATACATATTTCTAAATTTGGGTGAATGATTAATAAAATATACCTTCAAGCAATGTTGTACAAAAATATATTTTTAGATATGAATATAAAATTTCATCTGACGTTAACCAGAGATCATTTAGTGTTTGCATTTCACATAATTTTAAAACTATCTTGATGCCTTTCAGTGATACTGTAAGAAAATTTCAAAAACAAAAATTTAAATAGCTCTTAAGACTATAGAATTATTTTATGAATAATGTTGTTTAGACTATTAGTCACACTGGCCCTTTAAAGGCCACTAACACATAATCAGCTATTCCTTGACCATTCAAATAGAAATCTAAGGACGTTTTCAGTTCAACAGTTGCATTGCAATGTGAAATGAGGTGTATCGACAGAAATAACCCTTTTCATTTTACCTAATGCCAGGAAATAAAAGCTGTAGCTAATAATAACCCATCCTTACATTAGAAACATAATTCTAGTAACAGAAAAATCTGAAATAGCTGACCACATACCATTCATCATGAAATGTCAGCCATCAGTTCAAGAATAGAACTGAGGTGCCACACTGGTAGATATGAAAGTAGTCTATTGGCAGGCCCTTTCTATGAAAAGAAAACAGCAGTGGAGAACTCCCCAGTTCACCCCCCTTAAAATTTCAGCATTGATGTTGGAGTCAGAAATACTAAGCATTCAAAATGGTACTTGATTTCTTCCATTTATAATTTAAAAATAATTTATCTGACATGTATATTCAAAACTAGGCAGACTAAGATATATTAAAAGAAGCTTCAGTACACAAACGTAAAAAGGGATATGTTAAAAATGATAAGCTAGCCCTGGCGGGGTGGCTCAGTGGCTTGGAGCATATCCAATACACCAAAAGGTTGCGGGTTTGATTTTTCGTCAGGGCACATACCTAGGTTTTGGGTTCCATCCCTGTTTGGAGCCTGTGAGAGAGGAAGGGAGAGGGAGAGAAACATTTATCTGTTGCTTTCCGTAAGCACCCTGACAGGGGATTAAACCCGAACCTGAGTATGTGCCCTGACAGGGGATTAAACCCGAACCTGAGTATGTGCCCTGACAGGGGATTAAACCCGAACCTGAGTATGTGCCCTGACAGGGGATTAAACCCGAACCTGAGTACGTGCCCTGACAGGGAATCAAACTGACAACCTGCCAGCACACAGGAAGACATTCAACCAACTGAGCTACACTGGCCAGGGTGGTATATATTATGTTAGGTAAAGTTTGTCATTCTTTTATTTGGCATATTGACTTGGAGGATTATCTAAGTTATTATATGTATTGGAAGTTTGGTTATTTTTATTCCTGCTGGCATTCCATTATGTGAATATACAAATACTCATGCCCCAGTGCCTGGATGCGTGCACATTGAAAGGAAATTAATTAGAAGGTGGCCAGTGGGGTAGGACTAGGTGAGAAGGGCCGGGCATGCCCTGGAGCAAACCTCCTGCAGTCCCTCCCTGGCTGGCCTCACCTTGGGCGGCACCATGGCTCGAGGGGCATCCACGGAGTGATCAGGGTCCCTCCTGCAGGTGGGGTCCCTCAGGCTGGCCTGCAGGGATCTGGCTGAAACTGGCTCTCCGACATCCCCTGAGGGGTCCCAGATTGTGAGAGGGTGGTTCTCAGGTGATGCACCCCAGAATTGGGCTCCCTTCTCTCTGGTTCCGGGTGTGTCACAGGAGAACCACCACTGCCAAGTCACTGCAGCTCGGCAGCTCCTGCGTGGAGCATTTGCCCTCTGGTGGTCAGTGTGTGTCATACCTACCAGATGGTAGGACAGTCGCTTAGCCTTTTATATATATACTAGAGGCCTGGTGCACAAAATTCATGCACTGGGGATGGGTGGGGGTTCCCTTAGCCCGGCCTGTGCCCTCTCGTAGTCCAGGACCCCCTTCCTCCTTACTCCCCACCTGCTTGCTGCTTCCTACCGCTCGGCTTGCTGCTCCTTAGTGCTGCCGCGAAGGCTTCCGCCACCGCCGCTGCACTTGCCAGTTGCCCTGGCCCCTGCTGTGGGCTGGAGCTCCTCTGCTACAGCAAAAGGTTTGGGTTCCATTCTGCCAGGGCACCTACTTAGGTTTCTGGTTGATCCCCGGTCGGGGCTGACTGCTGCTCAGGAAGTGACTGAGGACCGTGTTCTCTAGTCATTCGGTGGAGCTGGGGTTCCATTGCCAACCTGGCCAACTCTGATCCCCGCTATCCCCACTCCTACATCAAGGACGACTTCAACTATGGCAGCTGTGTGGCTTCTGCCAGTCTGCCAGTGTACACATCTGCATGGGTAGGTCACCCTCTCCGTGGCTCGCCAGGTGTGGCTGCTGCACAGTCGCCCCAGAGGCGGATTTCCGGGTTCCCACGCCGGACTCCCAGGGAGAGTTGGGTTGGAGGGAAAGCACTTCGCCTGGAGCAGATCACCCGTCCTGTGTAGGCTCGTAGGATTTGTGTCTCTGATCCTGCCCCCAGCAGCCCCAGCACTGTGGTGGCGGGGCTTGGTGCTGCTGGGTTCAGGGCCCCCCTGCGGGTTTGTGCCTCTGATCCGGCCCCCAGCAGCCCCAGCGTCATGGTGGCAGGGCTTGGGTCTGCTGGGTGCTGGGCCCTCCTGTGTGTTGTGTCTCTTATCTGGCCTCCAGCAGCCCCAGCACTGCGGTGGCTGGCCTTGGGTCTGCTGGGTACCGGGCCTGCGGGTTTGTGTCTCTGATACCCCCAGCAGCCCCAGAATAGGGCTTCCTTGGGCCAATAGCGCCGCCAAGCCCCACCGCCCAGGACTGCACATGGGGTTCCCGCCCAGGGCTGCACACGGGGGTCCTGGCTGGGGGCGGGGCTTAAGCGGCACACGGGGGCCCAGATGGCAGCTCGTGCTGGCCCGCATTGTCTGCAGTATGCAAATTAGCCGCCATCACGCTGATTAGCCAATCAATGGGAGGTGTAGCAAAGGTACGGTCAATTACCATGTTTGTCTATGTTTGTCTATTATTAGATAGGATATAGATATAGATATAGATATAGATATAGATATAGATATAGATGATATAGATATAGATATAGATATAGATATATAGATATATTTGTATTTGATTATCCATTATCTTCCTGAAGGACCTGGGAGCTATTTTTCATATTGAGGCATGTAAATAAAGTTTCTATGAATATTTTTGGTGAAGTATTTTTTGTTTATTTGCTTGTTTCTTTGATTTTTTACATGTACTGCATAACATTTTCTTAGATAGAAACATTTGAATGGGATTGTTGGGCCATAGGGGAGCACATATTTAAAAAAATAAAAGAAGAAGAAGAAGAATGACCAGGCATTTTGCATAGTGCTACTTTCTTTTACTTCTATCAACAATATATGAAGTTTCTATTTCTCTATGTTCTTGCTAATATTTATTGTTGTCAATCTTTTTTAAAATTTTTTTAATCAATTTTGAGAGAGAGAGAAAGAGAGAGATACATTCATTTTTCTGTTTCACTTATTTTTGTATTCATTGACTCATTGGTGATTTCTTATATGCACACTGACCAGAGATAGAACATACAACCTTGGCATATCAAGGACAATATTCTAAGTAATTTAGCTGCCCGGCCAGAGCCTGATGTTATCAATCTTTTAATTTGAGTCATTCTGATTGATATGTTGTGGTAACTCATTGTGGTTTGCATTTGAAATTCCTTGATGATTAATCATTTGATTTCTTTTTCATGCATTTTATTGACAACTAGAGGCCCAGTGCACAAAGTTCATGCACAAGGGAGGGGAGTGTGTGTCCCTCAGCCCAACCTGCACCCTCTCCAATCTGGGACTGCTGGCTCCCAACCGCTCACCTGCCTGCCAGCCTGATCACCCCTAACCACTCCCCTGCCAGCATGATCAACACCTAACTGCTCCCCTGCCGGCTCGATTGCCCTTAACTGCCCTCCCCTGCAAGCCTGGTCCTCCCCCAACTGCTCTCCCCTGCTGGCCTGGTGCCCCCCAACTGGCCTCCCCTGCCGGCCATCTTGTGGCAGCCATCTTGTGTGTTGGAGTGATGGCCAATTTGCATATTACCTCTTTATTATATAGGATTGTGCATTTTATATTCTGAAGTATATAAGTATTTTACCCAGTTTTTTAAAAAATTGGGTTGTCTACCTTTTCTATTGAATTGTAGAAGTTAATTATACATTGAGTGGCCAGATTATTATGACCAACTGACATTTGTAGGAAAATTAGCTATAATTTTGTGCTGAAGTTGCTAGAGGGCCAGGCCATTATAAATAGGGAAGCAGGTTGTTTACCATAATAGTAGAAGTGATTTTTTTCTGAAGATATGGGTAAACAACACGTTTTAACAGCCTTTGAACATGGGATATATTTGAACGTGAGTGGCCAGATTATTATGACCACCCCATCAGTACTTTGTTGGGCCACCTTTTGCCTTCAATACTGCAGCAATTCTTCTTGGCATTGACTCCATGAGATGTTGAAAGGTGATGCGAGGAATCTGACACCATGCCTGATGAATAGCATTGTCCAGTTCTGTGAGATTTGATGGTTGTGGAACCAGCTGCCTGATGGCTCTTTTAACTTCGTCCCACAAATGCTCAATTGGATTGAGATCTGGTGATTGTGGGGGCCACCTAAGCAAGGTAAAGTCTCCCTCATGTTCTTGAAACCACTCCTGCACAATACGAGCTCTGTGGCATGATGCATTGTCTTGTTGGAAGAAGCCATCTCCATTGGATACGCCATCAAAATGATAGGATGAACCTGATCAGCAATGATACTTAGGTATGTTGTGCTATTCAGACGTTGTTCCACATGAATTAAAGGGCCCAAAACATGCCAGGAAAACATGCTCCAAACCATAACACTTCCCCCACCAGCTTGAAGGGTTGTACTCATGCATGTGGGGTGCATGCTTTCATTCTGTTTCTGCCAAATGCTCACTCTGCCATCTGCATGATGCAACTGAAGTGTGATTTATCAGACCACATGACTCTTTTCCAATGCTTGACTGTCCAATCCTTGTGTTTCTGTGCGAATTGGAGACGTTTTATCTTGGTAACTGCAGACAGCAAAGGTGTTCGAACAGGCCTTTGGCTTCCATATCCCATACGATGCAGTGTACAGCTAATTTGCCTACAAACGTCATGTGGTCATCATAATCTGGCCACTCAGTATGTATGTGTGTGTGTGTGTATATATATGTATATATATAATCTCACTTTCAAAGGCTGTTAAATCGCATTGTTTACCCATATCTTCAGAAAAATATCACTTCTACTTTTGTGGTATTTGGTGTGTTAGCAACTAGTTGTAAGATATAATCTTCATTGGTTTTTGATATGATTATTGGGGCTGGCTGATGATTGATGCTCTGTTTTTCTCTATACAAGTGGATGTAGTTTTAGATTGAAAAATGTTGGAAGTGCCCTGGATGGTGTTGCTCAGTTGGTTGTAGTATTGTTCAGTATACCAAAAAGTGGTAGGTTTGTTTCCCGGTCAGGGCACATTTTAGGCTGTGGGTTCCATTTTTCCTTCCCAGAGGGTAAAATATTGTGATCAAATAATATAAATACACCACTTTAACTCCAACTCATTGCTCAAAGACTTTGCAAAAACATTTTAGCTATTCTCCAATACTTTGATTTATTTTTAATGCAAAGGGATAGATATGAGAACATAATACCTTCAAGATATAAATTGGGAATAATATTTAGAACTATTTTTCTAAGAAACAGAAATAAATGGAATAGTCTATTTAAATTTCACCAAGTAGTGACTTTTTCTCTACCACTTCTTCAGCTGTATTAGTCTGATAGTGAAAGGGCACTTGAAAGCCCATGTAATACCCTAGGAAGTGACATTTGCGTGGAGTGTCAAGTTCTGGGAACTTGCTGTTAATTACTATGCTTTCCAAGATATTTTTAATTTATTATGAATTAGTAGATTTGTGTCAGTATCTTCCTTCCCTACATGATACAATATCATTTCCAACTTATCTCATGCTCTAGCTCCCATCAAATTTCAAAGTGACCTTTTGTTGCACTGGCAGATCTAAGATTATATCAATTATGAATTGCAATGTATTATCAATCATAATGTTACTCATCAGACTGCTTTTCTGCTCTGATCAAATACACCCTCAGAAGTTATAATCCTATATTTGAAAATATGGTGTGAAGGATTTTATTCTCCTATCAATGAATGCACATAAATTTTTATTTTTTCTAACATTAATGGGTGAGTTACATGCATGTATCAAGTATAGAATAAATCTTAAAAAGAATATTAGCTAAAGATTTATCATTAAAAAATGTTAGAGGATTAAAAGGTGCAATGCCCTAGCAGAGTTTTAATACATAAATTATTAAAACTCATCATACTTAAAGATATTTACAGTTGAGAGAAAGGCATTTTTTAATTTTATATCTATTCCAGTTAGAGACAATATGATTCTTGGTGTTTTCCAGTATCTCAAAATTGCAGTGAAATACTGTAGTTATTCATTTACTCAGAGGCCAAAGACTTGTTTTCCAAACAGAATTGATCAGTACAACCAGATGAATGGTTACATAATGTTGGTTTGGAGGTGTATGTTACATGCTTTTATTTATTTTGTTATTTGTACAGCATTTTCTCTCTAATTCAGTGCTTCTCAAAGTTTGATCTGCATAATTATGTTCCATAGAACTTGATAGTAGACCCAGGACAGGCAACCCCTCCCATCCCAGTACTACACGTGCCATCTAGGGATTCATAATCAAGTTTAAGAACCACTGCTCTAACAAACTTCCATTTGGCATACCTTCTTCATTTTTTTAATTCAAAGAAACACCATTTCTATTTTCTTCCTCTGTCCCAACTATTTTCAAATCGATTATGCATTCTTCAAGCAGGAAACAAGGAAACATCTCCATTCCTCTTTGCTTTGTGTGTTCTACAGGAGCTATGCTAAATTCTTGATGACGAACATAACTACCGGGAGTTCACCCCCAACACTTTCTGTTGTCCAGTGCCTTTTCACAGTGACAGACTGCATGGCCATTTTGGTTATTGGAGAGTTATAAAGTAGATGAATTTGGTAAAACTGTAACTTCTTTTTAAATTATGTAAACTGACATTGAAGGCCTAATTTAGATTTTAAGTTAAAGTTTTCTTAAGCAATTTCTTATTTTCTATCTCCTGCTAGCATCTCACCAAGAGGGACGATGGCTTTTCCCAGTGTCTTCTATTAGAGAATGATCTTTTATGACTGTCACGGGTGTGAAAGTTTGAGGTAGGAGAAAACTCTTCCTCCGTGTCTCCAAATGCTTGGAAAGATGTTGTGTTAGAAATGCACAGTTTTAGTAGGCCTAAATTTATTCCCCAGCAGCTCTGGTTTTCCAAGTTGACCCACTGTCAGCTACAGAGCTCCTTTTTAGCAGTCAGATATCTTACCTCCATCCTCAACCCTCACAGCAACAGTCTCTGAGCTGCAGCCCATGCATCGCCTTCATTTTTCTCCATAGTTCTGTGTTATGCTCAGCCATGGCTGCAGCCAACTCATACTGTATTTTTCTGGGCTGCATTTACTAATTTCACATTATACTGGGTAATTCTGTCTCTCTGGAATCCCCTGGTCTCCTTATTGCAAATCTCACAAACAAGAGTGAGTCAACAACTAGGAATCCCATTCAAATACCAAGTGAAAAAGAATGCTTATTGTTCTTATATTAAGGAACCCACATAGCAGACTCAGGCTCTTTGCTGACCTAGATGACTGCTCTTGCCTCAGCCAGCATCATGTCGGAGTTCTGACAATGGGGCCTGGAGAAGAGGTGCAGCTGGGCCACTTGCTGATCTGCATGCTGGTCACACAGAACCGGTAAAAGGCACTCACCTATGACATGGAAATGACACTGGCAGAGCAGTGAGTGGCTGTTTTCATGTATGTTTGAAAGGGCAGTCGGAGCAGTTTCTCTGAAATGTCTCTCTGATAACCCACTCAAGATATAGTCTCTGAAAGATCAGACAGAGGCCGAAAACCAGGACTACAGGCTTTATTAGAGGAGAAGGACCTGCTGGGCTGTCTCATAAGGGAAGAGCAGCAACTCGTGCAGAGGTGGGCACACCTTTTGAGGGGCGGAATGGGAAGGAATGGGGGCTTAGTGTACTTGGTGCATGCTGATTGGTGGCTTACGGTATGGTCCATATAGGAACAAGGGCGTAGGGTATTTGGCAGGTGTTGATTGGTGGTTCAATGTATAGTCCATATAAGGTGCCTGGTTAGGTACTCAGGTATTTCCAGGCCGCAGGTTACATCATACTCCGCCCACCAGTTGGGGGAAGGGAGGATCTATCAGTCTCCAGTTATGAATATGGCATTGACTATTACTCTGTGATGGGCGTTGACTGAGTCATGCCAGGGATTTCTTTTCTCTAGTATTTTCCTCCTCTAATGTTGCCACCAGTGGCAGCGTATGAAATATGATAGGCTTTTTGTGGGTGGCAAATCAGGGCACAAAAACACTGTGTTTTATATGCCCTTTGGATGTGGTAGCATAGGAGGTGTCCAAAATTTGGATAAGAATGAAGGAGAACGTCATTTGAGAGGCACTAAACCAGCAAAGCTAAGAATATTGAGAGAATTTGAGGTTGAGGCACCTATAACAATATCATGCATTGAACCTAAGGGACAAAACAAGGACAGAAATAAGTGAAAAGGTACCTACAAAAGGCAAAAGTAAGATGAGAACATGCAGAAATGTGGTTGACGACTTAGTTTGTGAGCCAAAGTGAATGCGGGAGCACCTGTCTACTTCCTGTCCAGTGGGAGCAGACCTTAGTTCAGAAAGTCACGCTAATTTAGACTCTCAATTTTATCCCTTTTCACACATTTTTATCATTACTGATGACTGCAGTTTCTCCTTGTCTACTAAGCCCTTCGCCTTGCAGATATTTCAGGTGATTCTCAAAGTAATTAGTTCGGGTTTTTTTTCTTCTCTTTGACAAACTGATTGGATCCATTCAAAGTATTAGTGATGAAAATCAATGTCCTCCCCTTGTGCCTTTCAGTCAATTTTAAACCCACATATCAACATTCAAAGCAAAAAGGATATCCTGTATCCATGTTTCCCTCATTTTTCCCCCCTGAGTAACTTCTCTGATGAAATGTTTGCTTTTCTCCTTCTCATCTTTAACCTTTTTCCTCGTGAGTAAATTTTTTTTGCACATCTGATAAATGCTCTATCATTTCGTCTTTAGTTCTTTACTGCCACAGGGCTGTTCTTACACATATAAAGACCAAGTTTGAATCACCAGAGACTGATGAAGAATCAAAGAAAAAGAGACCATACCTTCGTGGACTTGTCTTCCCCATCATTTGTTTTTACTGTTTTTTATTCTTTTAATTGTATCCTTTTATTAGTATCCTTGTTGCTATTGCTCACAGATCAAAAGTCAGCATCATCCATGTAATTTAACTTTTTGGCTAATGGTTTTACATTAAAAGGTTGTTTGTTTTATGTGTTCGTTTCATAAAAAAATAACTTTTTAAAGTGCTAAGCAAAGAAAAAATTCTTAGCCAAACACAAATAACAGAAAAGGATTCTATGGTTTGGCTCAGTATAATTTGACAGAATGCTAGAATTGGAAAGGTGTTTTGTTTTTTTTTAAAAGTAATTATTTTACAAAGTCTTTCTTGTACAGAAGAATGAAAGTAAGCTAAGATAATGTAAATAGTATGTTTATGGTGGCTGGTGTAAGAATCTATTTCTCCTTATTTTAAGTTCATTGTTTCAGAAAATTAACGCCATTAGTATAAAATATATATTTTAATATTTAATTATAATATAAACACACTTATTTTATATAGATAAATTTAATGAACAAATTTCACATATTGAAGGTAAAGATGAGAAAGCATTATAAACAGTGGAATGCTTGTGTTTCAAAAATAATTTCAGAGAATATTAACTGAAAATTAATTTCACTAAGCTTAGCTAAGAATATTGTCACAAGACCCAAGCCTGACTAAAAAAATAATGATGAATGGCTATTTATTGAGCTGAGATGCTAGATATCTAGTAGAGAGAAGCAAGAATCAATGTAAGATAGGTTTATTTAATATCTTCATTATGCTTGAAAATGGTAGGAACAAAAATGACAAAAGATCTGCAGGAATTGATTCATGAGAAAAAGATTAAAATCACATAGTATTTTAGCTTTGCTAAAAAAATGACTTGTGAGTAATGATAAATATTTACAATGACTGAGATTAATTATTTAAAGGGATAAAACTAGATAAAAATGAGCTAATTTGTTTTCTGATTGTTTTTAGTGTGCTAGAACATAATGTATCTTCTCCAGCTCCAAATTGTAGAGAATATCACTACTTTAAAACTGGAGACTGTAATAGCAATAAGCATTTATTGAGTTCTTTCTCTGTACTAGGTGTTGTTTTAAATTGCCTTTCATTAATTAACTCAGTCTTCATGATAATCCTCAAATAGGTACTATCATCTATAATTATAAAGGACACCAAAGTGCAGAATAGTAATATATAGTAATAGTAATATGACATTTCAAAGTTATGACAACTTGAACGAGGTAGAATCAGGACTTAAAATAAGCCAAGTCTACTCCAGAGTGGGGGATGGATAGTCAGATTGGAAGATTTTATGCATTCAATTTACATAACATTTGTTGAACACGTGCTACATTCAAAGAACATAAGGAATGACATAGCCTTGTTAGAAAAATAAAATGTCAAATATAAAATGCAAATTTTCTTCTATTTAATTTTCTTCTGCCAGTTTAACAAATTTGATTATTGACCCCTTATTGAGTTCATGATCTTACTAAAACTCCCACTAGCAAAGTCTATTTTCAACTAATTGCCATGTTGTATATGAAACTTTAAGTCACGCAAAGGAGGGAATAACAAATAATAAATAGCACTTTTATTTTGGTAACCCATAGTCACTTTTCTGAAATAACCCCTGAACACAGTATCATTTTCTGTGAAGAGATATTTTTGAGTCAGCGTCTTTCTAAGCTTATATATGCTTATAACTTTAATAAACAAAAATAATACATGACTTCCTTAAGTAAATCCTTCTTACTTGGGTCAAGTCTAGAATTGCTTAAACAGTTCAGGCATAGACCCAACTCAGTTCCTTTATAAACCACCTTGGTTATTGGATTTGATACACTTATACACCACAAGTCCTGAGAGAATAGAGTTATGAAATTCTTATAGAATATTATTTTTAATTGACTGTGCCCTCTTAAAAAGAGCATTTTAATTGAGATTTAATAACCTCATAAAAGATAAATCTAGCTGTCATGTAATAAACAGTAATTAATTAGTTAATATCAATTAAATACTAAAAATATTAATTTACATTTAACGTGTAACTACTGTAATTTGCTATAGCTATCTTATTAAATGCTAATTAAATTCCTAAATATTCTTACAAATTTAATGCATTAATAACAAGAATGTAAGTACATATTTACTGTATCTGCACTTCTGAGTTCATTACATGAAAATGAGATTTATCTCTTTTATAGTAATTAAATATACTTAAGCAAACCTCAGTAACTTTTCCTAACACACACCATAACTGTTTTATTAATTTAAAATTAAATGCTCACTTAAGGTTTTTAATCTACAGCTGCCTCAAACAATTTTCTACAGGCAGAGCAAAGATTATTATATGTTTAATTAAACTTTGGGCTAAAGCTTTCGAAACATAACTTTTGGTTTCTCACTATATCCTATATTAACTTTTTTATAATGTTTATTAACACTTTCATATATGCCATGTTGCTTCCTTCGTCCTATCTTTGTACCTTTGTTTTCCATCCACTACAGTCTATAAATATTTTTCCCTCTGTTTAATCCAGACCGGCAAAATGTTTTCTTTCTTTTTCTGTCATTAAAGAGCAGAGCTTTCATTAACATCCTCTTCAGGTATCTTTTATTTTTCATTAATTACCACTCCATTGTTAGAGAAACGTCCCCATTAGGAAAATAAATAAATAAATAAATAAATAAATAAATAAATGGAAGGAAGGAAGGAAGGAAAGAAGGAAGGAAGGCAGGAAGAGAGGGAGGAAGGAAGAAAGAAAGGAGAAAAGCGTCCTGTAACATTTGTAAGCAAAAGTGAGTCCAGTTGGAAAGGTTGCAAAAGCAATAAGGCTCTGCCAAGGTTCCAGCTTCAGGACGATTTTTGAAAGACAAGAGAAAACACAGTCCTTGCACGTATCAGATGATTTAGAATCCGCAGTCCTTCCAGATATGATGGGGGATGTCATAAAGCCAAGAGGCTGCTGAGCAGCAAGGAAAGCACATTAGCTATTAACCTTCCCCCAGCCGATCAACTTTATTTTGCAATCTTCCTTCAGAACCATTAGAATACCCTGAAGAAATAACTTTCCAATTAAAAAGGATCTCAGAGAACAAAGCCATTTTATCTCTGACTCCTGGTGTTCTTTATTCCAATAATTTAAATTGGAATTGATTTTTCAATTTAGCCGTTGACTTGCTATGGACACACAGCTGAAAAGGCCGAATGGAATTGCATGGCTGAAATATTTGTCTTTGTGATGCACTTCTCATAAATTCACAGGAGCCCTGTTTTTAAAATGCATTTTCTTCTGCTGCCTTTGCCTTAGACAACAGCTTTTTAGCACAGTGTGGGCAAACTGAGGAAACACGCCCACCATGACCTGGGGCCTCCTCTCTCAGTCCTCAGAGAGCTCTCTAATTGTTACATCTCCTGGAAAATAAGTAAATTCAATTTCCCTAAAATGATAGGGATTCTTGAAGCCCACATATTTGTTTTCTAATTTATATTGGAGTTTAATTTCTTGAAAGAGGAAAATACCTGTTTCATTATATTTTACCTCAAGACTATGTTATAATGGAGATGGAACCCGTCTATAACTCCTTTAATTATTGGTAGCTAAAAATAATGAGTTTTCAATTAACACTTAATAATTGTGAATTAAGTCCTCCAAATGTTAAATTGTGCTTTATTACCCTTTTATATTTTATAATAAAAGCACTAGAAATAGCCAATTATTTAAACACTTGATTAGCAGTCAAAACTTTCTTGTCTATTCTTGTTTCTGGTCGTGTTCTTTCCGTGACCTTATTGAAATGCCCTGGTCTTTGTCATCAGCCCCTTCCTGTTTCCTCACCCTGTCACTCCAGCAGGTGTCTCTACTTTCCTTTGTCTTATAGGCTCAAGTCCTGTCCTGAGATCAGCGCTGATGTGAATAGCAGGTATGGAAGGAAATCCTGAGCTCAAAACATTGTTTCATTTTTATCAAATACCATATTGCTTATTACTCATACACCTTATGGCTTTTGCTATGCATTGTCTTTTACAGAGTTGGCTAACACACAATCTTAGACCTGTCCTTGAATTTTATTTTACAATATCAAGAGCAAAGAGAACATGGAACCTGCTAGAATGTAAACACCATGATAGCATGACCCTTATAGGTATTTTTACTCACCACTCTATGTTTTTATGTTAAAATAGTGCTTGGCACCTGGTTGGTACTCAAAATTTGTGGAATGTCTTAATTGTACTGTGATTCCTATATGGCTTATCTTCCCTACAAACAGTTACAAATTATTGCAGAGAGAGAAAATATGCATGGTAAATATAATAAATGTACTTTTGTAACGACTGTGATAATCAAGTAGATATTAGTTACCGTTATGAAAAACATATTTTCCATAGCAATATGATAAGAGTTTGGCACTGTTTCTTCACTGTTGGGTACTGCATAGTTTACTCAACTTTTAAAGTCAACATGATTAAAATAACAACACATGGTAGCATTGAGCACATGCCTACGAGAAGTAAACATTTCTTGCCAACCAACACCAAGATTCAGAAGAAATGTTTTTTTACAGCATTTATTCATTTAACAAATTTATTGTGCCCTGTTATATGTTTGGCACTGCTCTAATACTTTCAACAAACAACAGAAACTGCTCTCTTCATGGAGCTTACAGTCTAAGGAAACACCTGAAGAACAAGTATAATTTAAAAAGTGACACAGTAGGTTAAATAGTTGATGGGGTAGGTTGAAATGTGAATGAGCAAATGGGAACAGGGGGAGCGACTACAATTTAAAGGAGGCTGGTCAGCAAAGGCTCTTTGAGAATGTATCTGAGCAAAGCCTTGGGGCAAGCGAGGAAGGGAGCCTTATGGATAATCCCTGGCGAGAGCGTTCCAGGAAGAAGGAGCCGATTGCCACAGGCTCTGAGCAAGGAGTATTCTTGGAAGACTTGGCAGCAGGAAGCCAGTGTGGCTGGAGCAGAATGAATGAGCCTGGGAGGAGTTTAGGTCAGAGAAACTGACACAAGATCCTGGAGGACTTTGTAAAGCAACTGCAGGGACTTTGGCTTTTATCCTGTGAGAGAACCAGAGAGCTGCTGCCAGCTACTACTGTTCTGGCCCCACTTTGAATAAAGGAAGTGTTCTCTGCAGTAACACCTGATTACACACATCCCGGCATTTTTAGATTACATATTTATTTATTTTTTTGTAGGGGTGAGGGCTGGGGTGAAGTATGGATTGAGGAATTGCTCAAAAGAAGAATTTATCTTCATTCTGATCATATGCTTTGCGGAGATCACACATCTTATTTTCCTGTTTCCTCTTGACATTAAGCATCTATTTTGCTCAATGTGTTCATCACCAAAGATTATGAGAATCTATTTCCAGACTTCTCTCTCTAAATGTAGATGATTGGAGGTTAGCACTTGCTTTTTTCATTTATCTGTTTTCAGGGTCTCCACATTATTTGATGAAATATCGAGCTTGAGGATTAGCAGAAGAAGAAAGAAGAAAGACAAATTTCATAATTAAAGTACTACTAGCTTATTTTTATAATAACTGGGGTCTTGCTGCTTATATTGCCATGCTAGATTTTTTTTTGTTAAAGTAATTTAGTAAGAAAATTTTCTGGGAGTTTTCCTAATGCAAACAATGAATACTTTCTAAATACTGTTATAGAATTCTCTCAGAAAATCTATTGATATAAGATTTCCCTTACTTCTATAATTTCAGGGAATTTATATGATGTCTATATGTTTTCAAATCCATTCACTCACATATAGAGAGGATTTCTATTTTCCTAGCTCTGAGAGAATTCTCCATTCAGTCAATAACAGAGAGTGAATATGAAAATTTCTGTATTCTAATGACAAATATGTGAAAATTCCAATCTTTAGAATATCTCCTTACTACAAATGACAGATGTGGAAAGCAAGGAAAGAATTTTTTGCCTTCTGCACATTAATATCTGGAATAGAATAAACACTTGTGGGTGCACACACACATACACCCACAAACACACACACACTGGAAAAATACAGGCTTTGATTTGCTTATACGGAAACTCATTTCCTTGTCCAACATTCAATAATGTGGATCATCAGTGGGTGTATATACTGACTTTCATGGTATCACAGGTTACAATCTTTCATTTTATTTCATGAGACATTTAACTCTACAAAAAAAATATAGAGCTTTTAAAAGAAGGTTAAGAGGAACCACACTTCAACCCCGCATTGACAAATTATATATCCACTAGAGTCTGGGTGCACGAAATGTGTGCACTGGGGGGAGGTCGCTCAGCCCAGCCGGCGCCTCTCACAGTCTGGGACCCCTCGGGAGATGTCAGCCTGCCTGCGGGGAGTTGGGCCTACGCTGGTAGTCAGACAGCCCTCTCGCAGTCCCGGACCCCTTGCTCCTTACCTCCCACCAGCTCACTGCTCGTTACCTCTAGGCTCGCTGCTTCTTAGTGCTGCCACGGAGGTGGGAGAGGCTCCTTCCACCCCCACTGCACTTGCCAGCTGTGAGCCCGGCTCAGGGCTTCTGGCAAAGCAGCACTCCCCTGTGGGAGTGCACTGACCACAAGGGAGCACCTCCTGCATTGAGTGTCTGCCCCCTAGTGGTCACTGCACATCATAGTGACCGGTCGTTCTGGTGGTTCCGCCATAATGGTTGCTTAGGCTTTTATTACATAGATTTTTAGTATATTAACCTGACCACCAGAAGTTCAACTAGAAGTAATATAAAAATTTGGGTTTTGTTCTATATCCACTCTGAACTATAAAGGAGTAACTAAATCATTATGGTCAACTGAAGATTCACCTAATTGTCTAATGAGCTTTTGTACCTATCCTTCAGAATTCAAGCTCTACCACTCTTCATCCCTGGGCTTCCTAGTATTCTTTCACATTAAGGTGTCTCTGATGCTTCAAATTCCATCTGTTCTTGACCTCTCTTAGGGACATTGTTCAAGCAATCTTTCCATCTCTATCTTAGGTCATACATTTTTCCTCTTTATTGGATCATTCCAAATAGAATTAAACATACTGAAAATTCAACCTTAAACCAAAAATTTCTCTTGACCCTGCAACTCCCTCTAGCTATTTTCCTATTTCTCTATTCTTATTTACTGCAAAGTTCCTCAAAAAAGTTGTTTATAATTTCTATAATTAATTTGCTTTATCATGTTTTCTTTTTAAACCTATTCCTAACAATTTTTTGTCTCTACTACTCTATTGAAAATACTCGTCATGGTGACTAATGGTGTTGCTAAACCCAATACTCAAATTTTCCTTACTGACTGACCATCAATCAAACTGTGTGCGACAAAAGTGATTGTTCCTTCCATATATATATCTTCCCAGATATTGCACACTCCTGCTTCCTTTTACCTTACTACTAACCACTCATCCCTCACCCTGAACATTTGGAGTGACTCAGAGTTTTTTGCTTTTATATTTAGAAGTATTTCCTTGGTGAGCTCATTATGTCTCTGGGACCATACACGATGCTTCCAGTGTAGACTACTCCCCTGAACTGGAGAATTGTATATCTAATTGCCTACTTGCTAATTCTGTGTAGTTGGCTAGAAGACTCTCCATTATTAACACAACCGAAATTTAACATTTAACCTATCTATTCAAATTAGGAAATGATAACTCCATACTTCTATTGTTCACACAAATTTGAGTTTTTCTTGAGATTTCTCTCTTCATCCACAATTAATCTATCAGGAAATCATGCTGTTTTTACTTCAAAATATATGTGGGATCCATTTATCACCACCTTAAGGGGTGCCCCTCTGATGAAGTTATCAACATCTCTCAACTTGACTATCACAACGATCTTCTAATTGGATCACTGTTCATCTCCTGCACTACATTGCCTATTCTCTACACAGCAGCCAGAGCAAGCTTTTTAATGTGTAAGACAGATCAGGCTGCTCTCTGTTCAACACTGCCAAGGGCTTTCCATCCTTTATAGAGGGTAAGGCAAATCCTTAAAATGTCCTCAAAATACTCTTGATTATCCTGAGGACAGCCTACTTTAATATGGTGTAAAATATGAGGAAAATAATGAGGGGTAAGCCTAAGCTGTTGCAATGTGCATTTGACTGCTCTTCCTTGCTTTCTTTCTGCGACCCTGATTTTGCCTTCTTTAAATAGGGCCTTCACACTGGCTGTTCCCTCTGAGTTGCATGCATATTCCTTACCTGCCTTTATTTACTCTCTCATTTCCTCAAGGACTTTCTCCAGTGTTGCTTCATGTAATACCTTCTCTGACTACCTTATTCAAAGTGCACCCCTTTCTCCAAATCTCTATCTACTTCCTTGCTTTATGTTTCTTTATAGCAATTACCACCACTTCACATACTATGGAGTTTATTAACTTACTAGAGGCCTGGTGCATGAAATTCATGTACTCAGGGGGCAGGGTCCTTCAGCCTGGCCTGCTCCCTCCCACTGTCTGGGAGCCCTTGGGGGATGTCTGCTGCTGGTTTAGGCCCGCTCCCCATGGGCCTAAGCCAATGGTCGGATATCCTTAGCTCTGCTGCAGAGGCGGGGAGAGGCTCCTGCCACCACCACTGTGCTCCCCAGCCATGAGCCTGGCTCAGGACTTCTGGCTGAGCCATGCTCACCAGGGGCAGCTCCTGCATTGAGCATCTGTCCCCAGGTGCATGTCATAGCGACTGGTCATTCAGCTGTTTGGTCGGTTTGCATATTAGCCTTTTATTATATAGGATTGTTTGTCTTATCTCACTAAGTAGAAAATACATAAGAAAAAAGATTTTTACTTGTTTTCTTTGGGGTACAAATTTGTTGAAAAAAGTAAATGATTGAAGCCCTGGCTGGTTTGACTCAGTGGATAGTGTGTTGGCCTGTGGACTGAAGGGCCTCAGGTTCAATTCCAGTCAAGGGCACATTCTTGGGTTGTGGGCTTGATCCCAAGTGGGGGGGCATGCAGGAGGCATCCAATCAATGATTCTCTCATCATTGATGTTTCTATCTCTCTCTCCCTCTCTCTTCCTCTCTGAAATCAATAAATATTGTTTAAAAAAGAGTAAATGATTGAATATCAATCTCTAGTTTATGAGTTTTATCACTTCTTCCATATCATTCACATTTGTGGCTAAAATAATTGTTTAACGTTTATTTCAAATAATGTCTTTGTTTTATTTAAATTTTATCAGGTGTCAATAAACACCTGCTAAAATATTAATTTAACAATTATTTCTCTCTCCCTTTCCAATATTTTTACAGATTCTTCTAAATTCCTTGCAGGCAAAGTACCTCTACATTTAAAGCAATGTTAAAATTATTCACCTGAAAAAAAAAGAGAGTATTGTTAATCTTAAAATAAAACTACGGAGAAAAATACTGCTGTGTATTTCCTAACTTTTTGAGTTTTGAGTAATTAACAATGGGAGTCATTGCTTTAAATGCAGAGATACTTCATTAAAAAAAAAAAGCCTAAGTGTTGAAGGCAACCATATTGAGCATATGATTTGAAAATAGAACTGATATACTCTTTTAAAATAATATTGTCTTATGTAAATTTTTAGAAATGCTATTGCAAACAAAGCTTGATAGTTAATTATAGATAAAAAGTAAAATGAAAATATTTGATCATAATGTAGATGTAAATGGGTTATGGACAGAAGAAAGAAAAGGTTGAATGAAGAATAAGCAATGTAAGAAGATAAATTTTATTTTGGAGGAAATAAGAAAATATTTTAAAAGTCACAAAAATCAAAATTTTAGAACAACAGAAAATCTTAATAGATCTATTAGAAATTAGAAGATGGTGGGGGTCATTTAAACAATCTAAATCTTTATTTTTTAGGTCATTAATATGAGATAAATTTGATGAATAAATGAATACATATGTAATAATATTGCTTAATCTTATGAAGAAAATTAAGAAAAAATAAAAATAGGAGACATTAAAATGAGTTAAAAGATTGAAATGGCAGAACGCAATTAAATAATTCATTTTCACTTTTCATTGTTATTTCTTCTGAACTTTTTGTTTTCTATGTGCATACTATCACTTTAACAAATGTTTTTTAAAATAAAGGGGAACAAAACATGTGGAAATCCCTTCATTACCTAAATCACACTCCCAATATGTATTTTAAAATGTGTATTGAGAAGTAGAATTAAGTACAAATACACATTAAGAGAATGGACACTCCCTTTTATATGTTGTTTCCTCTTTGAGGAATGGTTGTGAGTATATGTTAAAGTGAGAATTTACTTCAATATTTAAATTTGTTTTAATTGTGAAGTTTGCCTTTTTTTCTCCAGTTCTATGTGTAGGAAGAAAAAAAAATCCCTACTTATTATGTTCACCAACTGCCAAGAAAAATATTGGACTTGGATCAAATATCTAGCAACAGAAAGCATTAGAGTTGCTCCAAAAATAATAATGATTTAGAAGTATATTTTTAGTAGAAAAATAGGAATGATTTGGAAAATAAACATTAAAATAGCAAAAGTTGAAAACAACAGCTGGACTGTTTGATCCTCAATGAACTTCTTCATTGAAGTCTGAGTGAATGATGGAAAAGAGGAGAATAAAGTAGGGCTGGGGTATAAGATCAGAAGAGAAAGGAAGCTTTTATTTGCATGTTTCATCTGAGTGAACTGGAAGACTATTATGACATCTCCTACAGGTACTTAAAAGTAAATCTGAGTTTAGAAGGAAAAGAGAAAAATCAGTAAGTAAAACTCTGTATAAAGCTCAAAATTATTTAAATCCCTAGAAGAAACTTGTACTTTTACTTTAAAAAAAATGAAAATTTTGAAATACTTGATGTACTTTCCAAATCATTTTTACACACTTAAAAATAAAATCAAGTAAGCAAAAGAAAAATGGCTACTCTGATTCCACAGAGGCCTGCTTGTCTACTTTAAAATGTTGGCTTTCCAAAATGTTTATTTTACTATCGCAATAATCCACTGCTGAGCTGAGCTCAACAGTAGCGTTAGGTGAATAGCAGGGGAGCAGAGTGAATTGCTTAAGACATCGAAGAGTGTAAGGGGGTAGACAGATTACAAGCACATGTAGGATTATAAACATGGATGAACTGATGCAGTTAAAGAGTTCCTCTCAGTGATTAACCTGAAATATCCTGGAGTCTTGGAGAATACGGAGTCATTTTCCACTTAAAATGACATGCCTAGTTCATATATGCTGGATATCTCCCCATTCACTTGCTCATTTTTCTCTGTATGTATAAACAATTTGGATAGATTTTTAGTTGCCAACTCTTGATGTCCCTTGAGTAATAAAAGTGGATCTAAGGTGGCACCCCGTGAGACTCTTCAGTTTGTGTTGTCGATTAGATTATTGTTCCAATCACTTCTCTTTTTCTTTGGAAGTGGTTTATTTATTCACACTCTTTGCCTTGGAACGTTGCTTTGCCTTAACTCTAGGCAGAGAATGCTTTCTACCACACTGGCACTAGGCTTGGTCATCTGATTACTTTGGCTAATGAACAGTGAACAGACATGAAGCCCAAACCAAGGCCAGGGGACCTCAGGTGAATGCAGTCAGGTCTATCCAAATCCAGTGAAATCTGGTGGAGCCCCACGGAACCCAATAGCAGTCATTCAATTTCCTAAAAAGCACAGCCTCAATGTGACAGGAGCAAGAAACAAAATGTTTCTTGGTGTTGCAAATGCTGACTATTTCACATTGCTACTTCTGTAAATGTTGACAGTTGATACAGAAAATAAGGTTTTAAAAAATTAGCAAAGAGTGAGTTGGGGATAGAAGTCAATAAAGAGGCATACTGTTGTTTTTATTTAAACTGTCAGAAGTGTTGCTCTTATTTTCATGCAAATATGAATTAACTGAAGCCTGATCTTATTGGTTTCTTTCTTAAATTGTTCTTAAAGAATCTGATGGGAACATTCTATAATTCTAATTGAAAGTGAATCTGCCTGATACTATGTAAAATGGAAGTAACACCAAATTATACAAATTTGGGCTTGAGGTGGATATGAGTTTATAAGCTGTTAGGGTTACATAAGTCATCAGGCTATGTCTTCTAGCTCTAGAGTACTCTGTATTTACTTGGAACCCACTTCTTAGGTACTGAAGGCAGTAGGAATGCTGTTTGTATTTCTCTCTCTTTGTCCAGGGAATCTTTCCATGATTCAGTTTACTAAACATGAAATGCTTATGGCTGGCTATGAGAGCCAGTACTCTTTTGTTAGTAAGTTACAGAACCCAATTTCTTCTAGTCTTTACAAAACAGACATTTCACTGGATCACATACTGAACCACGTCCAGCATGGCCAGTGGTGAACTTGAGAGGAGGGGAGGGGGTGAAGGATTAAAGAAAACAGACAAGAGAATACAGTTGGGGCCAGGTGGATCACTGTGCCTGGATGAGGAAACAGTGACACAACTTGTAAGCCAAGTCTTTATTTTATAGTCAGATCACACAAAGCAAAACAAGGGCAAGATGTTTACAATGTTCTGGTGAGTTTCAAATATGCTTCTTTCCTGTTGTTGCCATTCTCTGAACTCTATCAAGCTTTGTTTAGGCAGCACTTGCTGCACCCCCCTGCAGCCCACATCCTTAGCTACCTAAGGACTGCAGGGTTGGACTATAAGGTCAAGCTTACATACAACCATAGCCTTTTGGCTATAATTGTGCTGGGAGGGCTTTGCCCTCCAAGCTGGGACTTGTATGTGGCTTTGCCACAAGTCAGTCCGAGGCTTGATTCTGTCTGAATGCTATAGCCGCTCTCCATAACATACTAGGGAAATCCAATCTCTCTCTTCTCTTCTCCCCCGCCTCCATTACCCTCCCTTCTCTTTCTCTCTCCCCTACCCCAACTTTCCTTCTCTCCTTCTCTTTGCATTCTAGCCTCATTCTTCCTTGCCAAAGTAAGGCTGTTTCCATGAAATGTAAATGATGTGTGCTGATCATCAAGCATACAGATATAGGTCCACATTACAATATTAATAGGTAGTCTCACTCGCTAGCTTTAGAGAAGAGCCCAAGAGATATCTTTGATTGTCTTAGCCTTGATAACTTGTCCTAGGGAAACCTATGATTGGCTCTGTTTGAATTCTCTGTCCATGAATGTGATCCACTTGTTGTAGATCACATTGACTACCCCAGAAAAAAACACATAGAAGAATTAAAGATTTCCACAAGTGAACCAGAAAAATACAAATGACTCCCGAGTAGACAAAACTTGAGCAGACGCTCAACACTGGAGCTGCCCCCTGGTGGTCAGTACACTCCCACAGGGGGAGCACTGCTTAACCAGAAGCCCTGAGTCAGGCTCATGGCTGGCGAGTGCAGTGGCAGTAGCGGGAGCCTCTCCCCTCTCCACAGCAGAGCTAAGGGTTTCTGACTGACAGCTTAGGCCTGCTCCCCAGGGAGCAGTCAGACATCCCCTGAGGACTCCCAGACTGCGAGAGGGTGCAGGCTGGGCTGAGGGACATCCCCCCCCGCCCCCAGCCGAGTGCAGGAATTTCGTGCACCAGTTCTCTCATATAAGAATAATTTTACTCTCATATAAGAATAATATGTTTAAATAAAGATTATACGTGTTTGACAGCTGAAAATGAAATCCTGGGGGATTAGAGTAAGAGAGATATTTGTCAGACCAGGAAGAAAGAGAGGAAGTATGAAAAAACAAACAAACAAATAAACAGAAAAAACCCCAAAATGGTGGAAGCACACAAAGACACAGTGGAACCAGCTTAATTGTTAAAGACTTTATCCTCCTAAAAATAATCCTTCCCTCTGATTCCCCAGATGTTTACCAGTCATTAAAATCAAGAAATGATTGGAATATGTAGACCTTGTTCAGAAAAAAAAAAGAGAAAGGTTGGGGTTTTCTTCTAGATGGAAGCTAGCTAAGTTGACGCACATGGAAATAGGGAGATCCTCAAGGCTGCAAAGAGCATAAAGAAAGAGTAGGCTGTGTGCAATTTTCAGAATGGTGTGGTGGACTCTGGATTCTCCCAAGCTGTAATTTTGGGGGTTTATCAAATCCAACCTAAACCTCTGAGGAGGAAGAATGCTATAACTAACTGCTGAGATAATAGCTTCTAATATTAATATCCCTGTAAACTGATCAGGGAATTATCCGAATTCATTTAGTTTCATGATTGCAAAGTATTTTTATTTGCCATTTCCTAGGACCTCACAAAGTAGAAGCATTCCTCCACCCCAAATATTGGTTGAATGGCAAAGAAATCCTCTTGTATGTATGTATCTCCTGTTGTTTTTGTTACACAGTATGTGGTCTGGTCTTCTCTATTATAATGTAGTGTTTCACTTAGAAGCTTAAAACAATTTATTTGCTCTTGATTCTGTTGGTAAGCAACTGGGTTGTGTTCAACTTTGTTTGGGCCTCAGTTAGGATGGAAGAGATATGTAGGACCTCTCTCTTATCTTGACATACTAGCCCAGGGTTGTAATTTATCTTGAATTGTTTTTTGTTTTCCTTTTTTTTTTTGACTGTAAGAATTCTGCTTTAATTTACACAAGGTAACATTTAGTACCAAATTTATGTTAGTAAATTTCAATAGTGAATAGTTTATAAACCTTTCAAATGATAATAAAATAGTAAATAGTAAATTAATATCAGGTGATTTTGATATTCTAAGAACATGAACAAATTTAATACAAATATTTTGCTTTGTTTTCTTTTTTAACCATGTCAGAAGAGTTCCCAGTAACAAGGGAATGCAAGGCCCGATTTACAAGTACTTTTAAGTCTCTGATTATATAACAATTATAATATCTTATTGATCAAAGCCAGTCCCATAACCAAGCCCAAAACCACTGTGAGTGAGATCTACACTACACTTTTTTCAGAAGAGAACTTACCTTTTTTTATAATTCTGTTTTATTTCTCAACTAGTGGCCCAGTACATGGATTCATGCACATTGAAAGGAAAATAATTAGAAGAAACATTTTAATATTGCTATTTGCCCTTTCTCTGTAATGGATGCTGGTCACCGACTATGTATGTCAAACTCCTGGTCGAACTCCTGGTCAAGGGGACAATTTGCATATTAGGCTTTTATTATATAGGATATTTTCTGTCTTGATGCCCAACATTGTCTTTTATATAATTGCCCAAGTCATAAAATTAGTATCTAAGTTTTTCTATCATTATTGCCCACATTTAATCAGTCCTAATAACAGATGCTTGTCAAGTTCTTTCTCTACTATCTATCCCCATGGTCATTATCTTGGTTAGAAATTTTATTATCTCTATAGTCTAAAAACAAAGTGAAACAAACAAACAACCTCTCTACACACTTATCTATTTCTTCTTTATCTAGTCAGTCCTTCTATCATAATTCTGCCTGACTGATATTTCTAAACCTAAATTTGATTGTCTTTCCCCTGGTAAATGTATTTAATCATCATAACCCTTCTAGAAACAAGTCCACAATTATTTCTTGTTATACTGACACTTTGTCATCAGAATCAAGCCTATAGTTGCAGACTCCATCAAATACCTTTTTCCTCTAGGAACATATTATATTCATAATAGCAATATATATGTTAATATCAATGTAAGGTAGTTATTCTCCTATGCCTTATATATTGATGATTTTACTGCCTTTGCCAGAATGCTCTACTCAACTTTACTTGTCCACCATTTACTCGTTAAGTATGATGCTGGTGTTATCCTCACCTACACTGCTCCTCTCCCCATTGAGATCCTCCACTCTTCATATCATTGCATGAAATTGTACACACATGCTTAGTACTGCATGAAATTGTCCACACATGCTTAGTACTCATCTCATTGTCTTATGATTATTTGTGCACATGTTTGTTCCCATGATTTTTTACTCAGAGTTGTACCAGAGAAACAGAACCGTAGGATGGATATATATATATATATATATATATATATATATATATATATATATATATACAATGAGTTTATGGCAAGGAAGTAACTGATACAATTATGAAAACTGGCTAAGCAAGTCCAAAATTTATAGGGCTGTCTCTTCAGAAGGGCAAGTTGGAACTCTCAAACTGGAAGTTCTTCAATATGGAAGCCTGAACTCTGCTCTTAACGCTTGTGAACAGGTTGAATAAGGTCCACTCAGATGATCTAGAATAATCTAATGTGATTATAATTATGATTACTGACTGGTTATGGAATTTAATCACATCTACAAGATAACTTCACAGCAGCACCTAAAACAGAGTTTAACTGAGCAACTGTGGACCGTAGCCTCCTCAAGTTGACACTCTAAAAGACCATGACAATTACTAATATAACTTTAAACAATCTACAGTATTTTAGAATGAGAGAACTGAAACCAGGAAGGACTAACTTTTAGATTTAGAATTGATTATACCTTAAGTTAAAAATGAGTAACTGGGGAACTTATACACATATATGCATAGCCCATGGACACTGACAATAGTGTGTGGAAAGCCTGGGAGTGGTGGCAGAGATTAACGGGGAAAAAAGGCTCACCTGTAATACTTTTAACAATAAAGATAAAGATTGAAAAATGAGTAACAATTATTTAATTGATTATTTTAAAGCTTTTCAATTTAAAAGAGCATTGAATCATATTAGTTAAGAGTACAGTAAATAACATTTTACTAAACATTGAGTTAATAAGAATTGTTTAAATTAGTGGAATGTATAGAGCAGCGGTTTTCAACCTTTTTCATAATTACTAAAATTCTGCTCACACTAAAAAATATGTTTTGCCTATTTGACCAAAAAGAAAAGGTATAATATTGATTCATTTACACCAAATAGCTATTTCTGTGTTGGCCTTCATCATTTTTTTTTATTTGGGAATCTAAGGGAAAAGAGGTCAGTGTCCCTGACTAATCAGGTATTGTATGTTTTAAAAACTATTGCACCATCTACCAATGTGCCACAATAGTTGAAAATTGCTGGTATAGAGTTATGTATCTAAGAAAATATGAAATATTAACTTGTTTGATGTGCCAGAGAATTAAACATAGAATTTAATGCAGAATATAGGACATGAACATATAGAAGCTTTTCAAATTTTCAAAACATGTTTCTTTAGATAAAGCTTTCATTAAAAACATATTGATTGGATATGTTAATTGCAAAATATTATCAAGATAATGACCAGAGACATTGACATTCTTAAATAAGCCTTTATTATTATGTCATTATATATAGTTCTTTCAGTAGTCATGCATAAAAAAAATTTTAAGGAATAAAAATTTATATTCTACTTTAAAACAATGTATATTTAATATGCAAACTTCATTCACAGTATAAAATTAGTTTTGCAAAGCTAAGAATGAATTCTAGACTAAAACTTTAGGCATCAGGATAATTAAGTAGAAGCATATCAGGTCTGATCTAATTTGAAAATTCAAATAATGTTCTTAATTGATATCCTAATTATTATTTTCTCAAAAGGTTACAATCTTAAAAAAGGAAAATATATTGGCATACATCTCATTGCTTACAAAATCTATACTTTAATACTGCATTCACATATTATTTTATAATACTTGAATACTATATATGTATACTAATAGCAAAATATAGAAATTTACATGAGTTAATAATAGTTATCATTGCAATAATTGATTTCATAGATGGTGTGCTGATAACAAAAAGGTTGAAAATAATTTTTAAAATCTCTTTTCCCAAAGAAGTTTACAACCTATGTGTTTAAAAGTTAGTGTACATTCTCAAGGCATTCACAGGTAGAGGAAGGCAGCAGATACATTCCCCTAGTCTAGCACATCCATACTCATAACATCTATTTGCTTTGCTTTGTCAAAACATATGAAAAATCATTAAAGTGTTTTAATAAATGTCTGGTTTTCCTGCTCATTCATCTTATAAATATTAATTAGCCATGGATCAGGCAATTAAAGTTTAATCAATTTGCACTAATTAGCACCACATACTTGCATAAAAAGATAAAACCAAGTCCTGCATCTGGCTGTTATTTGCAGTTTTTGTCAAGTGCTGATGAGTTTAATCTTGAAGGGAAGATTAAGAAGAAAAGAAAAAAATAAATCAATAAAGTAGTGTTAATTTTATTAAATTTTTACTCAAAGCACTGGTCATGAGTATCATGGAGATAATGTCAGCAATATTATACTTTTTTAAAAAACAAAAACCTGATTCACCCTCTTCCTTATAACCCTCTCCAAAGAGAGGGGCTCTATCTTGTACTTGTGACACTGTTATATGCATTTTATTGAACTTTCACCATGAATTCAAATATCACCCATTTCTATTCTTTGTGACTTAAAAGCTTTTAAAATGAGTGGGCCCTATAGCCATAGACATTAAGGATCTACTTTCTTCATTTGGAATGAATGTGAATAGTCTATGTTGAAGGAGAAATTATAAAGTTGTAACCTTACAAATGAAATTGAAATGTTCATCACTGGAAATTATGTGCAACTGTTATGATAAGAGAGATCTCTGAAAGACTTAAAAATTGCATTCTGATCTTTTGTGGGTATTTTGTAGCTGAATACATTTTTGTCCCACATAGACTTTAAGAGACTAACTCCTGCTTCTCTGTCTTTGACGTCTGAATTTGATTAAATAAATTACACTGCCAATCTAGTAAGGAGACATTGTACAGTGCATTTGCATTACTATTTTGTGTTTTAATAACCAGAGAAAATAAAGTGTTCCATTACTGCCTATTCATATAATTGACAAGGATTATAGGGAATGGAACTAGTCTTTAATCACTGATGGAAATTTATCTTAGGCTTGGCAGGTAAAACTACACATTTTAAGATGATTTAGCATTGTACTAAAAAATAGAGTGTGATTCATAAAAAAAAAAGCTATGCACCATTTACATGGGGATTTTAGTCAGTTTATGCAAGAATAGACCAGTGAATGGTTATTGATATTTTTCAAATAAAGTATGTATGATTCATTAAACTCCCTATTCCCCTGTGAACAAGCCACTGCTCTCTTTGCATACATATCCCATAAAGAAAGCAAAGGCAGAGTGAGGGGTGTCATGCTTAAATGCCTTCTCTTTTAAAAGTGGCTAAAAATGAGATCACATACAGTAACAGATAATTTTTTAAACTACCATCTGGATTTCAATACATATGATTATTCACATTGTTGTTGAAAAACGCAAATATGTCCTTTGTTCATAGAGTTGATGTATGTTAGTATGGAGATATATACCTGTGTATACTTTAAAAATAAGACTATGAGTCAAATTCTGATGCTCTTCCTTTCTGCAATGAATGAAATAGTGTATGAAAAATACTTTTAAAAATCTAAATTACTATGAAATAACATAAGTTCATAGGGCAAGGAAAGAAGATATCACTGCTATACTTCAATAGACTCCTTATGAACATCTTCCTTATCTTCTTATATGAATGATATTTAAAGTACAGTCTCATTCTTATAGGTAGAGGGAAGCCAGTATACCAGAGTGGCAAGATCTGAGTATACATCTGTGTTCTGTCTTCCTCCAGGCTATAGGTTTCGGGCAATACACTTATTTTAATCTTTCTAGTTCCCTATCTTCCCCCATACAAAGTAGGATTTATTCTCAGTTTTAACAGGTATTTATAAACTGCATTTTTGTTCATGAATGATATAGGTAACTAAAATACATATTACTTGAGAAATGGTAAAAGGAATTGTGTATGCTACACCAAGAACGTGAAAAACATCCTAATTGTCTTTAATACTTAAATATATGCTTATGGAAGAGGACTCAGAACCGATTCTCTTTGATTTCAGGAAGTAGAAGAAATGTACAGAAATCACAGGAAGATAAACACTTCCTTCACTAGAAAATGATTCTTAAGTCTAAATGTATGCCTTTTAAATGGTTTGTCAAAGAAAGAAATGAGTCCTGCTGATTCTTCATGAACATACATTGTGAGGGATGTTGCTATTGAATAGAGTTGAAGACCAATTATATGATTATAGGAGGAAAGAAAAAATATTAAGTAAGATGTGAAAGATAGTATAATGGAACACTATTCTCCCTTCATAAAACATATTTCTGTATTGCTAAAGTTTTGCCCAAAGAATGCAAGTTTAATTTCTCTACCCATTTAAGATTAACACAAATAAATTCCCATTGTTATTTTTAAACTGGATCCCCAAAATAGTACACTTCCCTTTTAAAACTGGGAACCAGATACTGACAAGTTCCCTCATTCTTAAGCTATTTTTATATAGCTAGAATAAGACAGTATTAAATAGGAAAAAGCAAAAACAAACAAACAAAAAGAAAAACCACAAACCCGACAAAAAAACAGTTTAATGATTTTTCAAAATTAGCTTAAAGGTATTCTTAGATCCCAAATTTTTCTAGAAAAGTAAGTCCATGTAAAGATGATGTTGACTTTAATTTTTTCACTCAGATCTTCTCATTCCATTCTACATTTTTATGAAAATATAATTGAGAAATAGTTGGATCTTCAGATCTATTTTAGCCTAACAATAAAACTTTCTCAGTTTGTCTATACAATATTCATTAGAGGAATGAAGACTATTAAGTGTGTGTATATGTGGGTATAAATGTATGTTAGAAGTAATGATAGATAAATAATATCTGCAGTAGATATAGTACCACAGATTGAAAAAAGAGGAGTAGAATGCATTTTTTTTCAGACAGTTAGAAATATCATCATTCACTATCTGAAAAATAGTTACAGAAATCAGTTGCATTTGCATATGCCAATAATGAACTATCAGAAAGGAAAACTAGGAAAACAATATCATTTACAATTGCATAAAAATACCTAGGAATAAATGTAACAAAGGATGTAAAAGATCTATACTTAGAAAATTATAGGATACTGAAGAAAGAAATTGAAGAAGCTACAAATAAGTGAAAGCATATACCTTGTTCATGGATAGGAAGAATTAACATCATTATACTGTCCATACTACCCCCCAAAAAATCTATAGATTCAAAGCAATTCCTATCAAGATACCAATGATATACTTCACAGAACTAGAACAAATATTCCAAAAATTTATATGGAACCAAAAAAGACTCCAAATAGCCTCAGCAATCTTGAGAAAGAAGAACAAAGTTGAAGGAATCATGCTACTTTATATCAAAATATACTATAAGCCATAGTAATCAAAACAACATGGTACTGGCATAAGAACAGGGATAGAGGTCAAGGAAATAGCCCAGAAACAAACCCACATCTTTTGAAGCATAGGCACTCCATCTTGTTCCCATAATTTCTTTTGTAAGAACTGTTGTTTAAAATTTTCCACTAAACATAGATGGTCCTTTGTTACGTTAATTAACTCTGTTATTCCTGGCTTCTGTAAGCACACTTGCACTAATAATAAGGAAAATAAGCTCAATTATCTGGTCCTGCTGATATAAGGGTCTGGTCCATCCCTGGTTCCTCCCATGCCAGGTGTCCTTTAGTTATCTGAGTTGTGCTGTGCTCAAGGTTACAAGCTTCCTGCAAAATATCTACTGAACACACTGCCCCCATCCCAGTACATGGGTCTCTTTGCAAAGCCTGCGAAAGGTCCTGAAGCCCTATATTTAGGAGACAAAGAAATCGGGAGGGTGTAAAGGGAAAACTTTCTCCATGTTTCTTTGCTCAGACTTTGGAGGCAACTCCTCTGAGACTGCCAGCATAATAAAGACTTCAAATTTGGCTTACTGACTAAGGCATCCTCTGTTCAGCTCACTGATTTCCAATATAACACATTATGGTCAATTAATATTTGACAAAGGAGGCAAGAACATATAATAGGGTAAAGACAGTCTATTCAATAAATAGTGGTGGTAAAATTGGAAAGATAACATGCAAGAAAATGTAACTAGAGCATTCTATTATATCATTCATAAATGGATTAATGTTAGACTCAAAACCATAAAAATCTTAGAAGAAAATATAGGCAGTAAAATCTCAGACATTTCTTGCAGCAATATTTTTTTTCTGATAATTTTCCTTGGGCAAGGGAAGCAAAAGAAAAAATAAGCAACCCATCCTGCATGGCTCAGTGTTTGATGTGGACCTATGGACCAGGAGGTTAGGGTTTGATTCCTGGTCGGGGCCCATGCCTGGGTTACAGGCTCAATCCCCACAGGGGGTGTGCAGGAGGCAACCAATCAATGATTTTCTCTCATCATTGATGTTTCTATCTCTCTCTCCTTCTTCCTTCCTCTCTGAAATAAATAAAAATATATTTTAAAAATAATAAACAAATTGGACTACATCATACTAAAGAAATTTTTCACAGCAAAGGAAACTGTCAACAAAATGAAAAGACTACCCACTGGATGGGAGAACATATTCACCAATATACATCTGAAAAGGGTTAATATCAAAATGTATACAACTCAACCCCAAGAAAACAAAAAATCCACTTAAAAATGGGCAAAGGGATAGACACTTCTCCAAAGAGGACATATAGATGGTCAACAGACATGAAATTATGCTCAATGTCATGAATCATCAGATAAACACAAATTAAAACCACAATGAGATATCACCTCACACCTGTCAGAATGGCAGCTATCATCAATAAATCAATAAACAAGAAGTATTGGCAAAGATCTGGAGAAAAGGGAACTCTCATGCACTGTTGGTAGGAATGCAAATTGGTATAGCCACTGTGAAAAGCAGTATGGAGTTACCTCAAAAAATTGGAAATGGAACTGCCTTATGATCCAGCATTTCGACTTCTGGAAATAAATCCAAAGAAATGCAAAACACTAATTCAAAAAAATATATGCCTCCCTATGTTCCTAGCAACATTATTTACAATAGTCAAGATTTGAAAACTGTCCAAATACCCATCAGTTTATGAGTGGATAAAGAAGTGGTGGTACATTTTCACAATGGAATACTACTAGGCCAGTGATCAGCAAACTGTGGCTCGTGAGCCACATGCGGTTCTTTGGCCCCTTGAGTGTGGCTCTTCCACAAAATACCACATTCGGGCGCGCACGTACAGTGCGATTGAAACTTTGTGGCCCATGTGCAGAAGTCGGTATTTTGTGGAAGAGCCACACTCAAGGGCCAAAGAGCCACATGTGGCTCGCAAGCCGCAGTTTGCCGACCACTGTACTAGGCTATTAAAAAGGACACATATTTTAAGACAGCATGGATGGACCTGGAGAGTATTATCTATATACTAGAGACCTGATGCGTAAAATTTGTGCAAGGGGCTCGGCCCTCGCAGCCCCAGCCTGCCCTCGCATTCTTGGCTTGCCCTCGCAGCCCCGGCTTCATCCTGACAATCGTCCAGAAGGTTGTCTGGTGGGTCATTCTGCTGTTCAGTCTAATTAGCATATTAGCTCTTTATTATATAGGATATAAAAGCCTAAGCGACCATCCGACCGATTGACCGTTCGACTGGTAGCTATGACACACAATGACTACCAGGGGGCAGGCGCTCAACGCACAGGCATGGAAACATGGAACAGACTGATGAATCTCAGAGGGAACAGGGAGGGGGGGCGGGAAGAGATTAACCAAAGATCCTATATGCATACTAGAGGCCCTGTCACTGGTGGGGTCCCTCTGCCTGGCCTGCAGGGATCGGGCCGAAACTGGCAGTCTGACATCTCCCAGGGGGTCCTGGATTGCAAGAGGGTGCAGGCCAGGTTGGGGGACCCCACTGGTGTTGAGGTCCAGCCCCAGCAGGTCCAGCGGTCCCCAAAGGATTGGACAGAGTAGGCGAAGAATGAATGACACAGAGACGGCATTCAGTTGATCAGCAGCCTAGGCAGGATCTCTACCAGGAACTCCAGCAGGTTCTGTCATTTATTGTCTGTTACATCTGTATTTATACCAGTTAATTTTAATCCTGTCAATTTCTATCCAAAGGTTAGGGTGTTTCTTATCTCCATTCCAGGGAGTAAAGATTATGTAGCTTAAGGGTGATTGTTCGTAGTTAAAGTGATTAACTACTCGCCTGGCACTTAGTTAAGGGGTTTTGTTCCCTCCCTAACTCCAGAAAAAATCCCCACCTGGGAAAACAACCTTTCTCGGAGAGGTGACCTTGGTTAAAACACATAATGCTAAGAAGGGGAGCAAACATATTAAGAACAGTATGCCATATATGCCAGGTCCCTTGAAACATATGCTGTGCAGATGTTTCTTCCCTGCAGCGACTGTGTCAAGCAGCAAGGATGGACCGGCTTCCGGCACACTGGTGCACAAATCCTTGCACTGGGCCTCTAGCACTAAGTATGGTAAGCCAGACAGAGAAAGATAAGTACCATATGGTTTCAATTATATGTGGAATCTAATGAACAAAATAAATTTACAAATAAAATAGAAACAGATCATAGATATTGAGAACAGAATGAAACTGTCAGAGGGGCGGGAGCTGGGGGACTGAGTAAAAAAGGTGAAGAGATCAAGCAAAAAAAGGAAAAAAATAACTTGTAGACACAGACAACAGTATGGAGATTACCAGAGGGAAAGCAGGATGAGGAAAGGTAGAAGAGAGTAAAGGGGGAATAAATAGTGATAGAAAGAGACATGACTTGGGATGGTGAGTACACAATACAATATACAGGTGATATATTATGATTTGTATACCTGAAACCTATATAATTTTATTAACCATTGTCACCTCAATAAATTCAATAAAATAAGTTAAACATGCAAACAACAACAAAAACAAACAAACAAAAAACACTGTACAATGAACTCCACTAAAATGCTCGTGCTAGAGCTGAGTGTCCATCACCATTGCATGAGAAACTATCAATATTTAGGAGCAATTGTAATGTTAAAAAATATACATAAGTAGGTTGTAAAGATTAAGTGGACTACTGGAGCCAGATAAAAAAGTAAATCTTAAACCAGCCCTGTTTTTTACTCCTTAATGTGGTGACTAGTGAGGGTTCTATTAAAATGAGAGACAATTTTTTTACATTAAACAAAAATCTACAATATCAGGAAAAATTTATTTAATATAATAAATATGACTGCAGTATTTTTTCCAACATTTCAAGAAATAGCTATAGAACTTTTGGGCTACTTATCATCAAACTAAAAGTTTGCAAATTATTTACTTAAAATTTAAAACATGATAGTAAAATACTTAATATGCCTAAATTCTGATATTGGCAAAAGTTCTGTGTAGTGACATCTCCAATTTTCTTTCAGGTACCAGTCTCTCATAAAGTTCCACTTCTCATTTGGGTCTTCCTGTGACACCCTCTTCAAAAAATAAAATAAAATAAAAAATAAAAAAAGGAAGGGGGGGCAGAGAGAGAGAGAGAGAGAGAGAGAGAGAGAGAGAGAGAGAAACATCAATGATGAGAGAGAATCCCTGATTGGCTGCCTCCTGCACACCTGCTACTGGGGATTAAGCCAACCTGGGCATGTGCCCTAACCAGTAATTGAGCTGTGACCTCATTGTTTATAGGTTGATGCTCAACTACGGAGTCTTGCTGGCTGGGCAGTGACACCCTCTTCTTAATACCTGGTCTTGAAGCATTTTGTAGTGTACATCTCAATTTTTTCACCAAACTCCAATCAAAATGTATATCTTTATTTCTTTTCTTCATGAGATCAATCTGCCCACTGTCAGATCATATGTTTCAGATAGAACTGACTTTTGCTTTCCCACTAGACAATTGAGGAAATGTACTCTTTTCCTAAAAAAAACACACATTTAATTATGGCCAAAACTCAGATAGGGGATATGGGGTTTGCTTGTCTCAGTTCCATGATGCCTGGAGACTAACCTGGGGTGACCCAAAGAGCTGGTATGAATCAATTGGATATATTAGTCTGGGTTGTCAGGTCTTACCTTTTGTTGTCTCATCTGGAAGATCCAAGAAGACTTTACTGACATGTCTGATATCTCAGTGTTTTCTTTGTAATCTCTGATTCTACGAGGCTAGCTTTGTCTTCTGGAGGTTTGAAGATAGTCCAACATGGTAGCTGTACTTTAAAAGGTAGAAACATGTAGTCCCATTTGTTTATTTTCTCCTTAGTTTCTATTGCCCTTGTTGCTGTATTAGTAAAAATATTGCTACAACATATGTCTGATATTTTGCTGCCTATGGAGTCTTCTAAGATTTTTATGTTTTTTCCATCTTACATTTAAGTCCTTTATCTATTTTGCGTTTATTTTTGTGTATGGTGTGAAATGGTGGTCTAGTTTCAGTTTTTTGCATTTATCTGTCCAATTTTCCCAATGTCATTTATTGAAGAGACTGTCTTGACTCCATTGTATGCTCCTGCCTCCTTTGTCAAATATTAATAGAACATAATGGCTTGGTTCAATTTCTGGGACCTCTGTTCCATTCCATTGGTCTATGTGTCTGTTCTTGTGCCAGTACTAGGCAGTTCTGAGAACAGTGGCTTTGTAATATAGCTTGATATCTGGTATTGTGATACCTCCAAAATTGTTTTTCTTTCTCAATATTGCAGCAGCTAATTGGGGTCTTTTTTTATTCCAGATGAATTTTTGGAGAGTTTGTTTGAGGTCTTGAAAATATTACATTGATATTTTAATGGGGATTTCTTTCAATCTATAGATTGCTTTTGGTAGTATGGACATTTTAACGATGTTGATTCTACCAATCCATGAACACGGTATATCCTTCCATTTGTTTATACATCAATAAAAAGCTTCTGCACAGCAAAAGAAACCATCAACAAAACAACAAGAATGCCCACTGCATGGGAGAACATATTTGCCAATGTTATCTCCGATAAGGGTTTAATCTCCAACATTTACAGGGAACTCATACAATGTAACAAAAGGAAGATAAACAACCTAATCAAAAAATGGGCAAAGGACCTAAATAGACATTTTTCAAAAGAGGACATATAGAAGGCCAAGAGACCTATGAAAACATGCTCAAAGTCACTAATCATCTGAGAGATGTAAATCAAAACAACAATGAGATGCCATCTCACCCCTGTCAGGATGGCTATCATCAACAAATCCACAAATGATAAGTGCTGGAGAGGAGGTGGAGAAAAAGGAACCCTCTTGTACTGCTGGGGGGAATGCAGACTGGTGCAGCCATTGTGGAGAACAGTATGGAGTTTTCTAAAAAAATTAAAAATGAAATTTCCATTTGACCCAGTAATCCCACTTCTAGGAATGTATCCCAAGAAAACAGGAACATCAATCAGAAAGGATATATGCACCCCTATGTTCATGGCGCACAATTTACAATAGCTAAGATTTGGAAACAGCCTAAGTGCCCATCAGCAGACGAGTGGATTAGAAAACTGTGGTACAATGGAATTCTATGCTGCTGTATAAAAGAAGAAATTTTTACCATTTGCAGCAGCATGTATGGAACTGGAGAGCATTATGCTAAGCGAAATAAGCCGGTCAGAGAAAGATAAATATCACATGATCTCATTCATTTGTGGAATGTAATGAACAACATAAACTGATGAACAAAAATAGAACCAGAGACACAGAAGCATCAAACAGACTGTACAACCTTTGAGGGAAGGCGGAGGGAGCGGGGGTAAGAGGTCAACCAAAGGACTTGTATGCATGCATATGAGCAAAACCAAAGGATGCAGACAGTCGGGGGAGTGAAGGTTTGTACTTGGGTGAGAGGTCAATGGGGGAAAAAAGAAGAGTCATGTAATACTTTAAACAATAAAGAATTTAAAAATCCTATATAATAAAAGGCTAATATGCAAATAGACCAAACGGTGGAACAACCGGAACAACCAAACAACCGGTTGCTATAACATGCGCTGACCACCAGGGGGCATGTGTGGAACATGGTGGGCATTGGCAGCAGGCAGCAGAGCATGAAACATGGCAGGCAATGGCCATGGTGGAATGATGGAGCAGGGGGCACCAGACCAAGTGGGGCGCCAGTTGTTGTCATCGGGGCGAGCATCTGGTGGTTACTGAAAATTCTTTGCTCCCGTGCGCTGCAGTCCCACCAGGCACTCGCATCAGCTGCCAGCTCCGACTCCACTTGCACCTGCTGTCAGCTTCTGGCACTGGCCCTGACCGCTTGGCGCCGTCAGTGGGTGCGGGCGGCCACTGCCAGCCCCGAGTGCCCCTCTGGGCTTCTCTACCTCCCCCTGCTCCTCAGGAGCAATCAGGGCCGGCAGCCACCACTTGCACCCATTGCTGGTGCTGGAGCCGCCACTCACACCCACAGCCAGCACCTGAGCCGCCACTCGCACCCAATGCTGGCTCTTGGTGAAGGTCCTGATAGCTTGGTGCCGTCAGCAGGTGCAAGCAGCAGTTGCTGCCCCTGATTGCCCCTGAGGGCTTCTCCACCTCTCCCTATTTCTGAGGGGTAATCAGGGCAGCAGCCGCCACTCACACCCGCTGCTGGTGCTGGCCCCAATTGCTCTGCACCCACAGTGGGTGAGAGTGGGGCTGGTGCAGTCAGTGTGTGGGAACAGCGGCAGCAGAAGCAGGACTGTAGACAGACAGGGGACAGATGTCATGGTGGGAGGGCCGGGGGGGGCATGGAGGATGGGCCAAGACCCGCCGCTGTGCCAACCACAGCCTCGCGTCCAAGGCCCACAGTTCCTTTCAAGGTGCACGAAATCGTGCACTGGGTCCCTAGTAATAAAAGGTAGAAACAAAAGTTGTCAGTTCCCTTACAGATATAAGTCGCTTACACATGCTCCATTGGCTTAAACATAAACAAGACCAGCCCTCACTCTGCATCTGTAAGGGAAGGATAGTAAAAACTTTCAGCTACTCCTGGCCATTATTTATATTCCTCCTACTTTCAAAGAGCAATTGAACCATTCAGACTCTCCCAGGAGATCCTAAATTCTCATCCTAATCTGGCAATTTATGATCTAAGGGGCTCCAAGTGTGGGTTAAACTTTTCTGATGCAGTTTCCCAGACTTGAAAACTGTGAAGTAAAGCTGTCTTCCACACATGACATGCAATTATAAGGTTTGGATAGGAAAACTTCATAGACATTCCCATTGAAAAAGGGGAAGGACAAGGACCACACATCTGTTACTAGTGCATAACATTTAGCAAACCCTGGCTTGTTCACGTCACTGGTTTCTTGATTAAGGCAGAGCCTTGTTCCCTGGAAATATTTTGTTTTGGCAGTTCGGCTTAGCCAGTTTGGGTTGCAATAACAAAGTCCCATAAACTGGGTGATTCATAAACAACAGGACTTTATTTCTCACAGTGATTCATAAACAACAGGACTTTATTTCTCACAGTTCTGGGGATTGGTAGTTTGAGAGTCAGGTGCCAGCATGGTCAGGTTCTGGTTGAGAGCATCTTCCTGGTTGCAGATGGTTGACTTCTTACAGTTTCCTTACAGGCAGGAAAAGAAGAAGGGAGCTCTCTGGCCTCTTCTTTTAAGGGCACTAATCCCACTCATGAGGGCTCTACCCTCATGATCTAATTACATCACAAAAGCCTCATATCCAAATATTACAAACTATAAATTCTATTTAAAGTACTTCTATTATAGACACTATGTATGTGTCACCCCAAAAAAATTCCTCTGCAGAAATCTAATATTACAACCTTGCTAAATTAATTTATTAGTTTTAAACACTGTCTTCTAGATGCATTCATATTTTCATACTGAATATAAGTGATAAGTAGATATTCTTGCATTTATCCCAACTTTATGAGGAAAGTGCACAATATTTTCTTTGAAGTAGTATGTTAGCTATAGGTTTATCACTAAATGCTCTGAATACGAGGGAGAAATTCTCTTTTATACTTGCTGAAAGTTTTATTAAAGTTGGTGCTACACTTTTTCAATTTCTTTTTTGCATCTATAAAAATAAACTTGTGATTTTTTTTTTATTCTGTAAATGTGGTAAATTATGTTATTTGACTTTTGACTTGGACATCAAAGTTGCCTTCCTGGAATAACCCTATTTGGTCATGTTGCATCATTCTTTTTATATATTTATGTATTCAAATTGATAATATTTTCTTCAGGAATTTTATGGCTATGTTCACGTGGGATATTAGTCTATATACATTTATTTTTTTAGAGTTCTTGATTAGCTTTTGTTTTTAGGTTCATGACAGCTTTATATATGGATTTGGGAAGTAGCCTCTTGGTTGTGAAAGAGTTGTAAGATTGATGTTATTTCTTTCTACCATGAATATTTAATAGAATTTAGTTGTAAAGCCATCAAGGTCTAGAGATTATTTGTGTGTGTGTGTGTGTGTGTGTGCATTTGCACATGCATGTGGGTTAATTCAATTCTTCAATAGATGTAGGGAGATTCAGATAGTCTGTTTCATCTTTACCAGTTTTGGCAAATTTTATTTCAAGGATTTTGCACATTTCTTCTAAGCTGTTAAATATGTTGGCATTAATTTATTGTCCTTTTCATTTGTTAATATAGGTAGTAGTAATCCCTCTTTCAATATTAGTATTTCTGGTTATTTTTGTTGGTTATTTTTGTTTTTAGTTGATTATTCTAGTTTAAAATTTATCAATTTAAAAATCTTTTTAAAGATCCAGTTCATAGCATTCTTAAGTTTCTCTATATTATCTCTTATATTTGCTGAATTATGCTTTTACTATTCTAGTTTCATCTACTTACTTTGAATTTAGTTTTTTAGTTTTTTTAAAAAGCTTTTTAAGGTAGTGTTAGATTATTGAGCTCAGCTCCTTTTTTTAATATTGTCATTTCAGGCTATAAATTTCTCTTTGGGCTCTGTTTAGTTGCAGCCCACAAACTTTTATATATATTATATTTACTATAATTTACTTTTTATTTTATATTTTTATTTTGATTTTAAAACGTATGCATTATTTAAATGTGTTGTTAAATTTCTAAAAAATATTTGGAGGGGAAGCTTTTACATATCTTCTTGGTATTGGTTTCTAATTTAGTTCTATTGCAGAGAATATACTCTGTAAAATGCTAATAATTTGACATTTACCACATCTTGTTTTAAGGTTCAGCACAGGGTTTCATTGGTAAATGAACCATGTGCACATATCTACTTGAACATATTTTGTATTTTGTAGTTGATTACCGAGCAGTAGTCCATAAATATTAGTTAGTTCAAGGAGTTAAACAGTATGGTTTAGATAATTTATGTGTTTATTGATTCTTTATTTAGTTGTTCTGTCAATTACTGAGAGAGGGGTGTTGAAATAGCCTGTTATAATTTGGAAACTATCAATTCTATGAGTTTTTGCTTCATTTATTTTCAGGTTCCATTACTAGATACATACATATTTGTGATTATTGGCTAGCCCGTATGAATTGACCTTTTTATTTTTAGAAAATGTTTCTTTTTATCTCTGGAAATAATTCTTATTCTGAAATATATTTTCTGATGGTTGATACAGACACTACAGACTTCCCATATTTTACTGTGATATATATATATATATATATATATATATATATATATATATATATATATATATCTACTTATTTTCAACTATGTATACATGTTTTTTAAATTGATTTCAGAGAGGAAGGAAGAGGGAGCGAGAGATAGAAACATCAATGATGAGAGAGAATCATTGATTAGCTGCCTTCTGCACACCTTCTACTGAGGATTGAGCCTGCAAACCGGGCTTGTGCCCTTGACTGGAATTGAATCCAGGACCCTTCAGTCTGCAGGCTGACACTCTATCCACTGAGCAAAACCAGCTAGGGCTGTATAACTTTTTAATTAAAGTGTCTCTTGCACACAGTATGTAGTTGGATCTTACTTTTTTAAACCTTTCTAGTAATATTTGCTTTTTGATTGGGTGTTTATATGATAACATGAAATGTTGATGGCTGTAGAGTTGGATTTAGACCTATCATTTTATTGACTCCTCTGATTTTTAGTCCTCTGTTTCTTATTTTCTGATTTCAGTTGAATTATTTCTATAGTTTAATAATTCCTTTTTATTTTTTATAACTCTTTATTGTTGAAAATATTACATATGTTCCTTTCTCTCCATTGTCCTCTCCTACCCCTCTCTCCCCAAGCCTTCACCACCCTATTGTCTGTGTCTATGGGTTATAAATATATGCATATATGCATATGAGTTCATTTTTAATTTGTCTATTTACTTCTTTGTCAAACTGTTAGCATAATTCTTCATTTAGAATGCTTAGCATGAGAGCAACTTTAAATGGGTGTTTTAACTTGAGAAAGAAGAGCAGAATTTTGAAGGAGCTTTAGCATGGGGGGGTCAGCTGAAGTTTCACAAGTTTGGGAAATAACTATGTAAAGATCATTTTCAAAAAGGGAGGAATTATTCTTGAGGTTTAGCAGCCATTCATTGTGCTATGTAGGATTATTAAGAGGATAGGAAGAGCAGTTATGAGTACTAAGGCCCTATGTAGGCTAGACTAGACAATCTTCAGTATGTCAGAGTCTCTTACATTACCCTACTTTATCACTTAATCTACTTCACTTTTTTCTTAGTATTTATTTCCACTTTATATACTTTATCAGTTTATTAATTTACTTTGTATTCTTTGCCTCTCCTTTTCAAATGTAATCTTTATAAAAGCAGAGCTGCCATCTCCCTTGTTCTTCTCGGTGTTTCTGGTGTCTACAACATTGCCTGGAACTTAATAGGAATGGCTGAAATATTGTTTGAAAAAAAGTTTTACCTCAAATGGACTTGAGACAAATTAGGCCATTAGAAAATTTTCTTTAAGTGCCTAAACAAAGTTTAAAAAGCAAGTTTATTCATAAAAGAAAATGTTTCTGGTATGAGACCAGCACTACAAAAGAAATCATCTATGATTACCTGGATCAGTGATTGTCAACCTATGTGCCATGACACACTGGTGTGCTGTAAGAGGCTCCCTGGTGGTCCCCAAGAATTTTTAAACATGCAATAGTTTAGAGGCACTATTTAATGAGGGGCACTGACCTCTTTTCCCTTAGATTGTCAAATAAAAAAAAGTTACAGCATCAAACACACTAGCCATTCAGTGTGAATGAATAAAAATTATACCATTTTTTGTCAGATTGGTAAAAAAAAATCTTTTTGTGTGTTGCAAAATTTTAGTAATTAGTTTATATGTGGTATGAGATTTAAAAAAGGTTGAAAATTATTGATCTAGTTAATACATCCATTTTACAATAGTGTAACTTTTCTTAAATTTTTAAATTATTTTTCCATTACTATTTACATTCAGTATTAGTTTGTATTAGTTTCAGATACACAGTACAGTGGTTAGCTTTTAAGCACATAATGTTTACTGCCATAGTCCATGCAGAGTTACAACTCCATGCTTCTACTTCTACAACATTTCAACTCCAAAAGAACACGAATATATATATCCCAGGTGTTCCCTCAATTTGACCCAAGTTTTGATAGGCAGAAGGGCTTAAAAATATCCAGAAGAAGCTCCATGAAACATGTTACTTGATCAGTTTTCTGTCTTTTTTTTTATACTCACCTGAGGATATGTTTATTGATTTTAGAGTGGAAGGGAGAGAAGAAAATTGATTGGTTGCCTCCAGTTTTCTGTACAGGATGATGTTCTAACCAACTGAGCCACCCGGCAGGGGCCTGACCCATTTGCTAAGATAATGTTTTAGGAGAATGACAGTAAGATAAAGGGAGAAAGCATAGAGCAATGAAGTACTAATGATTATACATGCACATAGTATTAGTAACAGTAGGGAGACACCTTTTACAGATAAGTTATAAAGAAAGGGCAAACAAATACTTGTGTAAGAAATTTTACATATTCTGTCCAATGTCTTCATTTTGTTGTCATCACTTGTACAAACTCTTCGTAGTTTACTTTACCATCACCATCAATATCTGCTTCCCTGATCAGAATGAAAGACTGAATAATCTTTTTGTTGTTGTTGTTAATCCTCACCCATTGATATTTTTTTTCATTGATTTTTAGACAATGGAAGGGATGGGGAGAGACAGAGAAAGAGAAACATTGATGTGAGAGAAACACATTGATCAGTTGCCTCCTGCAGGAGCCCTGATAAGGGCCAGGATCAAGTTTGCAACTGAGGCACTTGCCCTTGACAGGAATAAAACCTGGGACCCTTCAGTTTATGGGCCGACATTGCAACCACTGAGCAAAACTGGCTAGGACAAGACTAAGTAATCTTTTACTACCACTCTCATATCTGCCACCATGCATAGTAACTAGAGTTGTAACATCCAGATAGATCCCTTCTCTTACTGCCCTCCAATTCCCTCAGTCACAAGAAGTTATCACTTGAGTCCTAAGTCCAATCATCTTTTTAATAAGAAGACAGTGGTTTATCAAGGAGATAGCAAACAGTGAGGGGAGAGCAATGGCATAACTTTTTGACATATAGTCACCATGTTCCTCATTCAAACACATTTGGTTTATTTCCAAGAAAGCTGGAAATTCATAGAATTAATAACAAATATCATTAGGTTTTAATTTTACCAAAAAATGAAAATATACTAAAACGGAGATATCTAATTCTAAATATGTAACTAGTGTCCTATTTTAGCAATTTTAAGAAGTAAGTATATTGCAAAGCAAATTTACTTAAGTATAATTGTTATTTTTAACATTGATGCTCTAGATAAGAAGTTCTGTAATAAGTTCTAGTTTTAATAAGTTCAATTAATCTAGTTTTATTTGGCAAATGTCTTTAGAGTGTAATATTTTCTAGGTTTGATTAACCACCTCTAAAGATTTTTGAATAATTAAAACCTTTTTCCTAACACATTTTCCTTCAAGAGGTATTTCTATTTGCTTACAGGGCTTGATCTCAGTTTGTGACTCGCCTGCAATGTTTTCCATTACTGTGCACTGCTTGAAAATGCCTTGGTGGTGATAATCATTGGGTTCCTGGGGTATGATCAGTGTGGTGAACATCCCTGACTTGCCTTTTAAATGTTCTTTATTCTCTCACAATTAAACAGATTTTAGTCTTGATTACAATTAGCCTCTCACTTTTAATTTTTTTGTCAACTATGATATTTTTCTAACCCTCAACTGAATTCCGAAACCAGTTAACTTAAAATTTAGGGATAAATTTCAGGAATCTTTCCCATGCAAATCTTTTGTAATAGTAATATCAGTATGTTCTATGTGAAATAACATTTACATTTATTCCTTTTCTTCTGGTCCAATTGTACACTTCTTTTAAACAATACCTTTAAGTTTCTGGGTGAGAAAACTATTAAGTTCTTTCTAAAGCGGGATTGCATATGAAATTCATAAAGCAGATTCAATCATGCTAAAGCCTTCACTACATCCTCTGTAGCATCTTCAAGCTAATCTTTCTTAAATCTTTCACTGATCCAAGATTTCTTCCAAAGCACTGAGATCCTCCTTTATAGGTGACCTCTATCCACAACAAGCTAATAATTGTGCAAATAAAATGATTGGTAAGTATAATTTCAATACTTTCCTGTTTAATGTTGAATTATCTACATACTAAAATATTGCAATTTTATTAGTTAACTGACAGACTAGAAATAACATTCTAAAATTATATTCAAAGTAGCTTTTTCATTAATTAGCCTCATAGTTTATTTGTTTAAAAACTGAAAGAACTTATTAAAGTGTTACTATATCACACATATTAACCTCCTCCTCCCTCCCCCTGCCACCATACACAGTGTAATCCATTACTTGTAATACTAAATAGATCATTGACCCAAATAGTTAGGCTTATTATAATAACCAGATAGCAGATAGATCATTTTATTTTTATTTTAAGTATATTTTTATTAATTTCAGAGAGGAAGGGAGAGAGAGAGATAGAAATATTAATGATGAGAGAGAATCATTGATCAGCTGCCTCCTGCACACCCCCTACTGGGGATTGATTCCCGCAACCCAGGCATGTGCCCCTGTCCAGAATCGAACCTGGGATACTTCAGTCTGCAGGCCAACACTCAAATACATCATTTTAAGTAAAATATAAGTATTTTTATCATTCCATTTTTTCATAGTAAAGGAAACATTCTACCTTTATTATGGTAAAAATCTTATTGGAAGTTATATTGCGTTATTAGGCATATTCTAATGTATTGTGTAAAGTTAAAAGTAGTTTATTGACTATTTAAGATGCCAAAATAGCTCAGTGGGGTGTGATCTTCCTCACATTCTTTCCTACCACCCAATATGGGTCATTTAATTGGCAATTAACCTCTGTATGTATGCACTGCAGCTGTCAACAACTGCTCCAAGGAAACTTATCAGTTTAGAGAATGTATTGTCCTGTTTGTGGACCCCAAAGGCCTCTTTGTCATAAGAATTCTTTTGAGCCATCTGTGCCCAGCCTATCTGTAAGGACCTGGAATTTCATTAGTCAGGTATGCACAAACTGTTAAATTGGCAAGTCAGGCAAAACAAAGAGTTTCCCAGCAGATGTGTATTTTTTAAAAATCTGAGCAATAACAATTGTGTTCCCGATGCACAGTATCTCTGCTTTCCAGCGCCAATAATTTGTACAACTTTAGGTTTGATACACACTTTACAACTACTCTCTTTATATACTACACTCAAATTAAAATATTTGACAACTCCTGGATTTTTTTTTTTTAAGAATGAGGCATAAAACATTGGGTTCAGAGTAGAATGGCTTGCCACAAGAGAAAAATGTTATGGGGTTATTTGGAAACAACAAAAAACTGTACTCATATGCTTTTGACAAAGAAGAGAGAGATTTTAGAGCAGGAACTATGTACTTGCTAGTCACTTTCCACTTGCCCTTTCAATTACTCCTCAGAAAATCTATACGAATTAGGTATTTTTATAGTCCAGATGTGAAATGATTACTCTAGATTAATCAATTAGATCCTGTAGGTTCCGTTACCCACATCCGAGGTTCTTGGGAACTCCCAAGATAGCGATAAAAATGTTCACCATGAAAATAGTGAGAGATTTATAAAAGCTCATACAGGAGGGAGACAACAGCTAAAGGGACAAAGAAGACACTGCTCTCTGAGCAAAGCCTGGGAGGCACGTTTACAGGTTTTTAGGAGGGAACAATGATGTCAGTATGCCATCTAAGCATGTAGAGGTGGAAACTCATTGGCACTTGTGTGATACAACTACATGTTTCTTCATGTGCCCTATGTTAACACAGAAGAAGGTAAATCATCTCTCCTGGCTGCTTCTGGGGGTGGAGTCCTTTTGATAGCCCTAGGAAAGGAATTTTCGGAGGCTCACACGAGAGAATGAGTGATTTTTATTTTTACATATTACCAAATGTTCACACCCTTGCAGTGGCCACACCCACTCTGGCCAATGACCTCTGTGCCCAGGTGTGACTGACGGAAGGCACCTTCGCTATGTCACCTCCAACTTTACTAGGTCTGAGTCTATCTTCCCTCTGTTGGATCCCTCCCCCAGGAACATGCCTATAATGTCTGGCCTGCCCTTTGCTCCTTTTCTATTATTAATAACTAGTTAATTGCGACAGTATCACCATGTCTTATTGGCATGTTCAATCTCCACCCAGGGCTGCCTGTTTTACTGTTATAATAGGGTGAGGTCATGCAGTGGTGATTCTGGGGCTTAATCACGAAAGCATTACCGTGGAGGAAAGTCCTCTGTGGGATAAAGTCACTGATTGGGTGCAGTGTGTGAGGGGAAATGGAAGGAAATTCCAGTCTTATCATCGAGGCTCAGTCTGTCTCAGCTCTAGTGAACTATCCCCATGCCAGCCTGCTGCAGGTTCACCCACTGAGTAACATATCCTGAGGGGGATCTGAGTTTCCAGATGGGCTGTTGGGCAGACACTGTGGAGTGGGAGGAGCCAGAGCCTTCTTATGGCATCAGAATCAGAGCAGGGCTGTCAGACCAGATCTATCTTGCTTCAAAGGCAATCATTTGAACACTAGAGGCCCGGTACACAAAAATTTGTGCACTAGGGGAGAGGGGGAGGGTCCCTCAGCCCAACCTATGCCATCTCGCAGTCTGGGACCCCTCGGGAGATAAAGACCTGCTGGCTTAGGCCTGCTCCCGGGTGGCAGAGGGCACACCCAATCCCTAGGTGCAGCCCCTGGTCGGGCTCAGAGCAGGGCCGATTGGGGAGTTGGGGCGCCACCCCCTGTCATGCACAGAGCAGGGTGGATCTGGAGGTTGCAATGCCACCCTCAGTCACGCTCAGGGTAGGGCCGATCAGGGGGTTGGGGCACTGCCCCCTGTCACTCACAGAACAGGGCCCCTCAGGGGGGTTGGGGCTCTGTACCCTGTCACGCACAGAGCAGGGTCAATCAGGGGGTTGGGGAGCTTCCCCCTGTCACGCACAGAGCAGGGCCGATCAGGGGGTTGAGGAGCTCCCCCCTGTCACTCACAGAGTAGGGCCGATAGGGGAGTTGTGGCACCACCCCCTGTCACACGCAGGGCAGGGCCGATGAGGAGGTTATGGTTCTACCCCGTCACACACAGAGCAGGGCCCGTGGGGGGCGGTTGGGGCGTCGCCCTCTATCACCCACAGAGCAGGGCTGATCAGGGAGTTGGGGCGCCGCCACTGTCACACTCAGGGCAGGGCCGATGGGGAGGTTATGGCTCTACCCTGTCACACACAGAGAAGGGCCTGTGGAGGGGGGACGTTGGGGCGCCGCACCCTGTCACACACAGAGCCGCAGGGCGATCAGAGGGTTGGGGTGCCTTCCCCTGTCATGAACAGAGCAGGGTGGATAGGGAGGTTGTGGCCCCACCCCCTGTCACACACAGAGCTGCAGGGCGATCGGGGGTTTGGGTGCTGCCCCCTCTCATGCTGATTCCGGTGCCGGGAGGCATATTACCCTTTTACTATATAGAATAGAGGCCTGGTGCATGGGTGGGGGCCGGCTGGTTTGCCCTGAACGGTGTCCTGGATCAGGGTGGGGATCTCGCTTGGGTGCCTGGCCAGCCTGGGTGAGGGGCTGATGGCTGTTTGCAGCTGGTCACACCCCCTTCAGGGTGGGGGTCCCCACTGGGGTGCCTGGCCAGTCTGGGTGAGGTGCTGAAGGCTGTTTTCAGGCTGGCAGGTGACTGATGCTCCCAACCGCTCCTTTTTTTCTTTTCTTTTTTAAAAATTCTGGGCCAGCTTTAGCTCTGAGGCTTGGCTCCAGCTCTTAGGCCTCGGCCGCTGAAAGCAGGTATCTGGTTTGTTTGGGTTCTATAATCGAAACACTGTTTCAACTCCAGCTCTGAGATCCCAGCCGGCTGAAAGCAGGTTTCTGGGGTTTTGTTTTGCTTCTATATTTGTAACAATGTTTCAAACTGCAAGCTCAGAGGCCGGCAGCAGCAGGTGGGGAACGTTTGCTTCCTCTGTCACTGTAGCAGGCAAGCCTCATGTTCGCTTTAAGCTTCCTGGCTGCCGGCTGCCATCTTGGCTGGCAGTTAATTTGCATATCACCCTGATTAGCCAATGGGAAGGGTAGCAGAGGTATGGCTAATTACCATGTTTCTCTTTTATTAGATAGGATACTACCTTCTGATCAACTCTAAAAATCAAATTATTAATCAATTTAATGGACTTTTAGACTTTCAACCTATTCTAGAAGTACTTATTGATCACATTTCCTAAGTCAGGACATCTGGTAGATTTTTTACATGTATATGATGTAACTGTTATATATAATATATATGTTATTATTCTCTTCTCAATTTTCAGTAAAGTGTGTTTATATTGAGGGAAATTTTTGAGGTTTTTTTATTTGTTTCTGTGTGTGTGTGTACATACATATGCACAATGAAAAATGTCAGAATGGGGAAATATTTTCTAAACTACATTTCTTCAGTTGAAACTGGAGGCAGGAGTAACAGTGAGCAAGAGATCAGAAAACCCTTTTTTCCCCCATCTCACACCAGCTAAGAATTTAAATGAATATTGGGATGGCTGTGGACTTACCACTAGATTTGGAGTTACTACTTGTTCATTTGTTTACTTTTTGGAGGCCTTGAGGGATAAGGTGTCCAAACTGACATCTGAATTATAAGAAAGTTAGAAGTGTGCCAATTTTAAGAAGATATTTGATATTGAATGTTGCTATAGATGGAATCTTTGTGTCATCCCAAATTCATATGTTGCGACCGAATCCCCAAGGTGTTGGATTTGGCAGTGGGGTCTCTGTGAGGTGGTTAGGGCATGAGGACGGAGATTAGGTCTCATGTTGGAGATTAGGGTCCTTAAAGAAAAGACCACAGAGAGCTCCCTCATCCCTTCTGCCATGTGAAGACACAGAAAATAAACTACTGTCTATGAACCAGAATTGGGACCTCACGATACCCAGACTCTGCCAGCACCTTTATCTTGGACTTTCAAGCCTCCAGAACTGTGAGAAATCCATTTCTGTTCTTATTATTCATACAGTCTATGAGTAACTTTAAAAAATATTTATAATGTTGTAAAGAACCTTTTAACATTGAGACTGATACAAAGTAGACACTTAATAAATGTTAATTTCCCTGTTCCTTTCTATGAAGAGCCATGAAATACTTTCTAGAGGAAAATATTGCTTAGATTAATGCGAAGAATATAATATTTTGAATATTTAAAGCCACAAACCCAAAGAGACAGCTATTTAACATGATTTTATAATGGATATGTAGTTACTACATACTGAACAAGGATATAGAGAGCAATGCAGGAATGTCAACACATACTATCCTGAGCTTTGTAGTCCCATTGTAGAAATCTCTATGGACATTACCTGTAATGCTAATTCTCTTCTAAAAATGGCGCAATTAAAAGATAGCTTTGGCTCTAAGTTATAATATTAAATTTGCATTTGTTGCTAACAATAAAAGTAGTCAAAATTTGTGTGATCAGTATTTAAATTCTATTTTTCTTTAAAAAGACAATAACACAAATATCTTTATTTGTTTAAGGGGTTGGTCTTTTCACCTTAAATCAAAAGTATCATGGCCCTTGCCGGATAGATCAGTTGATTGGAACTTCATCCTGTACACCAAAGGGTTGCCGATTTGAATCTTAGACAGGGCACTTTGCTGGGTTGCAGGTTTGAAGCCTGGATGGCTTCATACTGATCAATGTTTCCTTCTCACATCATGTTTCTCTCTCTCTTTCCCTTCCTCTTTCTAAACATAGCCTCGGTGAAGATTTTTTAAAAAGTATAATAGATTTATAGCAGTGGTTTCAAAACATAAGATCTGAAGTAAAGTTTTAATTTCAGAATTTTATTGTTTCTCTTTTATAGTTTGTCATTTGACTTAAAAATCGGTTTTTAGTCAAAAAGATGTTCACATATGTACAAGTTGCATTTGAAATTTTATATTCTGATGTGATTAAATACACTTTTTGAAAATAAAATGCCTATACCTTAAACATTACATATACATATCAAAATTTGGTGAGTTTTATAAATATGATGGAAATTTTCCCATTATTTTCAATGGATTTTTAAATAGGTTTCTAGAGGTGCCTTGGACTAATCACAAAAGAAAAAAAATAGTAACTCTTCAGTGCAGAAAGCTGGTGGATGTCATCTTAACCTAGTGATCAAAATGAGCATCACACCACAAGGGAAAATCAACACCATGTGCCTCTGGATGGGATATACTGAGAAGGACACTTTATCGCTTATGGGGTCTTCCTGCCACCCAAATGTACAACCTGAATCTAGCCATGAGGAAACAGTACCCATTCTGTGAAATAACTGCCTGCAATATTCAAAGTGTGAAGGTCATGAAAGTTGAGGTACAACTGAGGAACTCTTCCAGACTGAATGAAACCAGAGACATGACAACTAAATGCTGAGATGTTTAATCTGATCTTAAGCAGGAGAAAAAAGTAGCTTTTTAAAGGACATTGTTTGGGCAAGCTGATGACATTAAATCTGAATAGGGAGTAAAGGTTAGGTAATATCATTTTATTAATGCAATATATATATATATATATATATATATATATATATATATATATAATTTCTTTACTATGGTCATGTAAAAAGAATGTCCTTGAGTCCTGGCCAGGTGGCTTTGTTGGTTGGAGTATCACCCTGTATACCAAAAGCTTGCAGGTTCAATTCCAAGTTAGGGCATATATCTAGGTACCTAGTTTGCAGGTTCCATGCCTGGTCTGGATGCATAAAGGAGGCAACTGATCCAAGTTTCTCTCATCAACGTTTCTCTCTCTCTCTCTCCCTCTCTAGCTAAAAATCAATAAAAATCATATCCTCTGGTGAGGATTGAAAAAAAATCCTTGATCTCAGGAAATTTATATGGGAGAATTTAGGGCTATAGTGTATCATGTGTCCAACTTAAGCAAATAGTATTAAAAATTAAAATGCATATATTACAAGTACACAAAGTAATGGTAATAAAAACAATCAGGGTAAAATTTCAATAATGAGGTGAATCTGGGTAAAGAAGGCATAAATTCTTTGTACCATTCTTGAACTTTTAATTTAAAACTATGCCAAAAATTTAAAATTACCAAAAACAAAGGTGACTTGGAAATGTACCTTATTTACCCTTGTAAGGTAAGTGAATATATTCAAAATAAGAGAGTGTTGCATATTTGACAAACCCACTTCATTTGTTAGAAAATATGTAGTATGAAAGATATGTTCCAATGACTAATTTCAGAATAAGCAGTATTTTATTTGCTTTTAAACAGTAGGTGATAATTTGGGGGAAAACATTGTTGTTTGTGATTGTTTTTGTTGTTTTCCTTATTTCAAAGATCAAGGAAATAACTCTCTCTTAAAACAGTTACGAGTCAAGGTGAATGCAAACCAGATGTTTTGAGGATGTAATTCCACTCTAAAGTTTCGGATACACACCATAAAAAATGTCCAAGATGTAATGACCAGCCATGATTTTCCATTTAAAAGTGGGCATTCCTGGGTCAGCCTCCAAATTAAATGTTTATTTCTCTAGCAGCTTTTATAGCAAAGTTTGGTTGAAAGACTTGGCACAGTACTCTTCACTTTAATTTTAAGCCTGACAGAAATGCTGGCCTCAGTGTGTGTATGTGTGTAATTTAGTTGCTGTGCTACTGGAAGTCTATGGAAGATTAATGAATGGTGAGGCTCGGTGGCAGTTGTGAGGGGATGCAGGATAGAGAAAACCAGCCACCATCTGTTCAAAATGCCTTTTGTAGTGCTTTTAAGGAAAACAGTCATCAGCAGGAGACAAAGGCAAACAATGGCTTTAAATATTGATGTTTCTGTTGCAAATAAATATTGCAGTTGGACTTCTATAATTTTAACAAATAAATATGCGTATATTATGTTGTGATCCTACTATATATTCAAATCAATTTTTAGAAAGCAGGAAAATCACTAACAATTAATATCCTTACTGATATTTACTCTCAATTAGGGTCTTTGGAGATATGATATATATTAAGCCCACAGAAAAGCTCTGTAAATCATCTTTGTCCTTAGCATTAATCATTTTCCTTAGAATCACATCCACCACAGTCTCATACGATTTATACAATATGCATTAATTACATCTTCATAGATTCATTATCCCAATCTTGCCTTCAAATCTTTCAAAATGGGCCTTTTATAACTGAAATGCTATCAGTTATGTATGCTCACTCAGAAAACTCTAGGCCAGTACTTTTCAAACTTGCATTGAAGACAAATCACTTGGGGACACTTTTCAGAGTGGAGATTTGATTCAATAAGTCTGGGCTCCAACCTGATAGCAAGGTGAGGCCAGTGCTATTGGCCCATGGGTACACTCTGATAGTAAGGACAGAAATAACTTCATGAATCTTTTGCAGTAAAGAAATGTAAAAGAATAAGTCATAAAATGCTCAAAATATGCACACACCCCTGAATGTTTGTATCTATTTGGCTCAGTCTTTGCAGAAGTTTCCATTCATCCAGCCAACAAATAATAATGATAGTAATAATAATGATAATGACCCTTTAATGGCTATCGAGCCTGGCTGGTATAGCTCAGTTGGTTGAGCTACTGTCCTCGTCCTTCCAGGCACCAGGAGGCCTTGGGTTCAATTCCAGGTCAGGGCAAATGCTTAGGTTGCAGGCTCAATTCCCAGTGGGGGACATGCAGGAGGCAGCCAATGTTTCTATCTCTTTCTCCCTCCCCTTTCCTCTCTCTGAAATCTATTAAAACAATACCAGAAGAAAGACCTGGATGTAATAGGCAATAACTACAGCCACATTTAAATACTGGTTTACTGGTTCATTCCTCTACTTCTTGCGGTTTTGAATAGCCTCATTCCTTCTTCTCAGCCATATTGGAAACAGTCCTTTGAGGTCTCTGTTAAGACTCCACATCTCCTCCTATAGACCAGGCCATAACTCAGTCCCACTACATACCCCTTTAATTCTTTTCCTCTTTCCTGCTGTTGGGGTGAACACTTTCATGGAAGAGAAGGGAATTTGGTACTAGGGTTGAGAGTCAAGTTACTAAGGTTCTTTCCTAGTGCTTTTGAGACAGCTTGAGTGTCAGCTGACTCTTCTTCACCAGACATCTGAGAAAACAACTCAGTCAAGGGTGGGCTAAGCTTTGTTGGTGAATCCATTGCAAGTCTAGTCACAGCCTGGAGTTCCTCCTAGGATCCATCTGTAAAGAATTCAAGCAGAAGGTGATGCTCAAAACTCTCAAGTTGGTACAAAGTAGCCTGGAAAGAACAGGAAAAATAAAATAAATAATGGATTATCAAATGTCATTAGAATCTGTATTGAACAGTATTGGGTCGTTCATAAACACCTTAAGTCAGAATAATATAAAAATATGTACATACCAGTTTATACATTTTTATCTGCATCTACAAATATAAATGTTAATTCTTTTGGCTATTTTGATGCAAGGCTAAGGTATTTTATTTTTTCATAAGTCTACTGACTGGATTTCCTTGTCATCTTTCATGTATAAAAGGTGCCCATAATTCATCACCTTAGATTTCCAGTTTCCATTTTTTTCAAATGAAGTAATAACTTAAGTCCACCTGCAAAGCACTATAATTAGATTTACAGTAACTTCCAATTTTTTACAATTAGCTTGTCCATACCTAATTCAAGTGCAATTGTTTTAGGATGCTAAACTTTATTGGTATTAATCCAGAATACTCAAAATAATTTCCATGAAAACAAACAAAGAAAGTTCTTATTCTTTCTGTTATTTGTTGTTATTTCTTTTACATACTGTTTAAGTTATAGCTTTAAGGACCAATGCAGCCAAAATATTGAGCTCATCACTCAAGGTTGGTGGTAGAACTATGTGTGTAAACTAGGGAGTGACTGACCAGCAACCAGGGTTCATTGTGCCATTGTATCCATCAGTTTGTTTCACAGAGGATACAGAGAATGATAACAAATCAGGGAAGTGGAGGGTGGTTATGAAAGCTACCAGTCTTAAAGAGAAGCCAATGCATAGCTGCAAGACTTAGAAAATGTTTTTAAAGGAATTTAATTAACAACCTCCATAAGTATATCTAATTATCTATTCTGACACTTTCCAATTCCTTTGTACATTGGACTGATCTTTCCTACTTACACTGAGTCATATTTTCTTCTTGATCACTCTCACCACATCCAGGTATTTGTGTGTATGCATTAACCTAGCCACTTTAAATCCTTCCCTTTTCTTACCTTGTTTTTCAAGTTTACCTCTAATTCTTTTACTTCTGAATCATAAAATATCCAGGGAGAAAGGCAAACAGGAATTGGGGCAATATAAAATTATTTTCTTGGTAATAAATTGTCTTGCAAATGTTTGCTGAAATTGTTATTTACTGGATCCATTAACCTGTGAGCCAAGATAGTAGTGCATCAATTCATTAAAGTACTTGTGTCTCAATAGAGTGAATTAAAGTAACTGTTGCTTGCTGCTGGAGAATGCCATATACTAGTATGATAAGGATCATTCAAATGATACAAAGTGAGTGTCATTAAATGCAGCACAAGTAAATACACATGAGCTCATTACATAGATTCAAAATGCTGGCAAATGACTTTTATTTCTTAATAGTAATGTAATGACATTAGTGCCACCAATTGACAAGGAGAACATGAAACATGAGCAAAACATAACTAGATATTTCACTTTTTTCATTTAAAACTGTGATTTTGCAATTCTTTATGATTTTCATCAGAGAAAGAAACAAGAGAGAAAAAATATTTTAATTAAAATATTTGGTAGTCAAAATTGTAATGAAACCATGCTAGCAAAAATTGTCAAAGATGTTTGAGTATTTAGAAAGAAAATACATTTTCTAAAGTAGCTTAATTACTAGGTGTTCAAGTGGTTTGATTATAGATTCCGTACTTAGTTTTCACTTCATAATTTTATGATTTTATTGGAGAAAAGATTGGATTGGAATCTGAAAACTTTAATACTCATATACATTCAGTTGTTTATTAACTATATAGCATCAAGTAACTCATTTAATATTTCAAATATGTATTTTAATAAGTTTCCTTTAAAGTTCTAATATGATTTTGAAATGTTTATTATCAGAATAAAGTCTCTTGTAAAATACTTAAAAGCTTAAATAGGCAGCATGTATAAGCTACACATAAAAATTAATGGATTATTTGTATATTATTATAATTAAGCAAAAATTTAGATTGAAATTGGAAAATGGAAAGCAAATTTTTCTAATCATTTATCTTTTCCTGGTGAACAGCTAGTTATTTTTATAACATTAGATGTTTCATTCTCTTTATCTTTGTTAATGATTTGAAGCAATTAAGAGGAAGCCTCTCCAGGTCTAGAAATTGGACATTTATATATTTAACTGCATATAATGTTGTTTTTATGACTTCTGCTGTACACACACACACAGACCCTCCACATAAAAACACAGATAGAGTCCCCAACTTACATGCCTATAAATGGATAATATTTTTACCTTATTCAGTGTTGGTTTGATTCTGTTAAAGAAAGTATGCATTATTTACAGGGCACCTGTATTAGCAAAACTGATTCAATGTGATATTCAGGTTAATTACTTTATTCTTCTGGGATTTTTGACCTGATTTCTATTTCAGTAGGCAAAACACAGCAAAAATTAGGATTAGTAAAGCTCTTTTTGCCTGTAAATTAATTTCCAATGTAAATAGCTAAAGCAAATTGTAAAAAACAAAGACTGATTACCTTAAGAGAGTGACTATTTTCTAATATAGACACAACATTAAATTTAAAAACCCATCTAAAAACATCTTCCAGATTTAATATACTTTTTGCAGGAATTTTTATACCACCTTTGTTATGTAAATTGCATGATCTAGATATAAAATTTTAATTGAAGTCTAAGCATTGGAGATTGGAATGAGTTATTCTTATCTTATTTTCCAACAGTAAAATTTATTGCACAACATTTGAAAAAAACAAATAAAAAATTCTAAAATTATAAGCAAGCAGCTAGTGTCAACAAACAACTTAGCTAGGCCATGCTGCATAATTAACCCCATACTATAATACCAACATAAGGCAAAAGTGATTTCGGTTATTCTCCAGTCACTTTTAAAGGCCAGGTTATCTCAGTGTATCTTGATCAGAAAGCTGTACATTTGACTAGTCACTCAATGTCAGTGGTAGTTGCTTAAAAATTTAAAACTGCCTATAATTTTGCCAATATGCCCAATAATGTTCTTTAGAGCAAAACAGATGCAAGTGGTGGACAGAACTCCTTTCCATCCCCTACACACACACACACACACACACACACACACACACCCCAATATTTTATCCTAAATGTTGGACCTATGACTATATTTACTTATATAGAAAAATGTAACTAAGGTTAGGGTCATTAACATTGAGATGAGAAAATTAACCTCAGTTTAAGAATTCCTGTGATTAGATTGAGCTCACCTGGAAAATTTCCTTCAGGTGTGGTCGGAGAGCAAGGGAGGCAGCAGAAGGGTTCAACTTTGACCTTGTCCAGTTGCTGAACCTGAGATGGTAGGGGGCTGTGAGCAAGGAACTAAATTCTGCCAGTAACCTGAATGAGTGAGGAAATGGATCCTCCACTTGAGTCTTCAGAGAAGGCTATAGTAGTGCCAATATCTTAACTTAGTCTATGTTGGAATTTTCACTTAAGAAGAAGATAATAACTTTAAGTTGTTGCGACTAATTCTGTGGTAATTTATTATTGGCAGCAAATGAAATAGAATGCAATCCAAAATTTTGTGCCTCATTTAATTGTCGTATCTCTTAAGTCAACTTCATTTTGCAATTTGCTCAGTCTTCTAGCACTTTCATGACTCTAAAATGTCCTTCAATATGGGTTTGTCTTAAGTGTTCACATAATTAGATTTAGTTATGTGCATTTGGCAGAATACTACAGAAGTGTTACAGTGGTTCTTCTTAATACATTTTATCAGATAGAGAATGATTTTTATTTTCCCATCATTATGATATTCACTTTGACCACTTGCATATTTTTCTGTCTCCTAGACTTCTTAAAATGTGAAGTTTTTTGAACTTCATAACAGTTTTTTAGAGAATACTTTGAACTCTATAATCATCACATTTGTAAGCAAAATTTTAATCTGTTTATTTTTTATTGTGAGTGTGCACTCTTGATTTTTTAAATTCAAAGGTTGTAATCATTATTATTATTTCTGACCAGGCTGACCCTTTACATGGACACTCACCTCACTCTACTATGCTCAGACTTCATATTTTTACAGCTTTTAAACCAAGATTAAAACTTTGTTCTTCATGAAACATGATAATTTTGATATAAAAATGATCAGTTATTGGAACATGGTTTCATGATAACATGATGTCAATTGTGAAGTGTCATGAATAAAAACCAAATTATTAATTACTCAGTTTTTTATGGGGAGTTATTTTTACTTTTGTTCATTTATTCTTTAGGGCTGGAGTGGAAATTTTTAATTTTTTTTAAAATATGACTTTTACTGATTTTAGAGAGAGAGGAAGGGAAAGGAATAGAGAGATAGGAACATCAATGAGAGAGAAACATCAGTTGGTTGCTTCCTGTACATCCCCTACTGGGGATCAAGCCTGAAACTTGGGCATGTGCCCTGACCAGGAATTGAACCAGTGACCTCCTGGCTCATGGGTTGATGCTGAACCACTAAGTCACTCCAGCTGGGTGAAAATTTCAAATTTTAAAATGTGATAAAAACATTAAATGCAGCCAGGAAAAATCAGTGAGAAAATGTACTGTAAATTTTAATTCACTTCATTAATTTACTTAAAATGCTAACATACAACACAAAATATCAGTAGAGCCAAAGAGGTAAAATGAAAAGTGGTTTAAATGCTAAGTCAGAAAAAGCCTGGTTTCAGATATTTACTTTCTAATTTGTTTTGGACAAAATAATTGCTCTAAATCTGTTTCCTCATTTGTTAAAAGAAAAATTGCTGCCTTGCTTACTTTATAATCGTGGGAAGAAAATGATCTTTGGAATAAGACAATTTTGGATTTGAATCTCTGTTTTGATATCAATAATTATGTGACTTTTAAAAAATTGTTCAATTTATCTGATCTTCCAATTGGTCATCAGTTACTTAGAGATTGTAATGGCTACTTAAGAGATCTGAAGTAGGAAGGAAATGAGACAATGCACATTAACACTTAGACCAGTAGCTGTTAGGTACTTACAGCATCTGACTCTTAGTAGTAACAACAATTTAGTAAAAAAAGAAACTATGTTATGAATTATAAAGTGTTACACATATATGCAATCTAATTGATCCTCTTTTATAATGATATTAGAGGCCCAGTGCACAGATTGGTGCACTGGTGAGGTTCTTCGGCCTGGCCTATGCCCTCTTGCAATCCGGGACCCCTCAGGGGATGTTGGAAACCAGCCTGGTGCATAGATTCATGCACCTGTGGGGTCCCTTGGCCTGGCCTGTGGAGATCAGGCCGAAACCGGTAGTCTGACATCCCCCAAGGGGTCCCGGGTTGCAAGAGCCCTCTAGTATGCATATAAAATCTTTGGGACCCCTTGGGGGATGTTGGACTGCCGGTTTCGGCCAGATTCCCACAGGCCAGGCTGAGGCACCCCACTGGTGCAGGGATCCATGCACTGAGCCTCTAGTATATAAGATCTTTGGTTAATCTCTTCCTGTCCTTCTCCCTCCCCCATTCCCTCTGAGATTCATCAGTCTGTTCCATGTTTCCATGCCTGTGCATTGAGCGTCTGCCCCCTGGTGGTCAGTGTGCCTCATAGCTACCAGTTGAACGGATGGTCGCTTAGGCTTTTATATATATAGATCCTAGCACTTGGTATGTCTCTTTTTTGGTATTACCACAAGCATAATGATTTATTTTCTAGTTGTTTTTAAATCTTTGTTCCAGAAATGTAAGAAAGAAAACAAAAACACCCTTGGGCTCCCCCACAATACACGCATCTACCTATAAGATTTTAATATACACTAAACCCTCCATTTTGAAGTTCTCAATTTAATGGACTTTGGATTTAATGGATAAAATTTTCATCTGTATGTCATATGTAAAATTAATACCCTATTAACTTTTAAATGCTTTTAACCAATATTTGCTTATAATTAAATTAACAGGGTTTTTTTTGTTATTAATTACTATTATTTTTAACACTTTTTAGTGAACAGGCCATATGTTGGAAAAAAAACTCTGTAGTAATTTTGCTGACATAAATAAATATTACATATCTACAACTATTGTCTACATATTTAAATCCAAGTCTCACTGCCTGTAAACAATGTTCCGTGAATAACTAGCACTCAATCACACCACATCTCGAGAGGTAATTGGTTCTGTCTTCTGTGGCCTGGCTTTCTGCAGCAGTTTTAAGGGGTGCAGGCTGATGTTCCCACATGCTGCACTAAGCCACTCCCCAGCCATGTGCATTTGTTTACTCATGGTGACTGGTGAATGCACACATTTACTAGCCTATTCAGTATAAACTTTAAGTTACAGAAATATATAGAGAAAATTAATTTTAATTACACGAATATTTCTACATAAGTAAAACAATGTAAAATAATTTGTCAATTTTTTAACATACACATTTGGAAAACCTAATTTATTATGTAACAAACTTTTAGCTTAAACAGACACCCCCCCCACCCAAATTAGTCCATTATATTGAGGTTTTACTGTAGTTATTTGTATTCATTTTTATCTCCTTTCACTAAAGAATGAACTATCCTCACTTACTGACTGTCATGTTGGACTCCTGAATAAGTGTCTATAGATGATAAGTGAAGGAATAGAAACAAGTGTGAGATTCACATACATTAATAAAAGCAGAGACCAATACTAGGTCACTTTCTTAACCATTTTTTCTAGTGCAAATATACTGATCATAGAATTGTCTAATGAAACTAGTGATTATTTGTGCCTTTAAATGTCTGTTTGAATATAAAAAATGTACTTCATTTTATAAAAACGTTAAACTAGTTTTGAATATGGTAAGGTCTTAATTTTACATTGAATAAAACTGAATTCACTTTCATCAACCAGAATAAAAACAGAAAATTTGAAATTAATGTTGTTCTTTAGTTTAACAACTATAGGGTATTAAGATTCTCTAAGAGGTGAATGTTTAAGAACAGGTTGAGGAACTATATCAAAGTGAAAACTACAAGAAAAAAGTATCTAGAAAAGAGTTTTTAATTTTCATAGATAATTTTTAGTGAATTATTGTTAAAACTATCAAATCTTAATAATTGATTTGTTACTGTTAGAAGTTTTTATATTTTCTCTTGATTCTCTGAAAAAAAATCATATAAGCCAAATTCTTGAGTAGAGTTCTGCAACAAGACTAAATAATGTGATACCCAATAGGCAGGGTTGAGGAGAGCACCATGTTGGATATCTAAGTCAATACTGTAAGTGACAGAAATAGAACTTAGACTAACTAATGAGTACAGGAGGTAGAGCACTATATCATACATTACAGAAAGAATGGCACTAAAATGGTCTTGCCATCATTTATAGACTTGATTTGGCCAGTGGAACCTCTTTAAATGGACTTGAGAATCTACCTAATAATCATAATAGTTACCAAAGCTTAAATTTTAAATACTAATCCTAAAGCAACAGGTGCAAGAAGGAACATTACAAAAGATCTCCAGGGTGTCTAACACTACAGGATGGCAAGTAGCTTTTTAGGGACACTGGGCTATAGAATTAGAATAGCCTAGGGATAATTCAAGGCTATCATCCCACTCTCTCTCTTCATTTTTCCACCAAGATTGGAGAGTTAAGTATTTTACTGGTAATCTAAACTACTCACTGGTGGTGTTTTCAGATGCTGATTACCTGAAAATTATTTAACCTTCCCCAAGAACTAGTACTAGAAATTTTACTATTAATTTCATCTTAGTTTGGATTATTATCACATGGGATATATTATGGAAAGCTTATTAATATGTTTAAACTCTTGTTAGGCAATTTAACTCCAAAAGAAATATTTTTAAAATACTTTCAAGGCTAAAAATGTTAACAGTGGAAAAAATGGAGAGTATTAGGTTTTCAGCAATCTTTTTACCTGCAGGTTTTAGTTTCTTCCAAAAAATCCTTCAAGTACTTAAAATTGGTAAACCTGTTCATATTGCTTGCCTTCTTAATACCCTTATATGACTCTGCATTAATCAAGATAAAACACACACTCCTCATAATATAGTCACCTGGGTTCTGTCCACTCTTGCTTCCATTTAGACATTTCTCACATACACTATGGAAGCCAGTTTCAGTGAACTGCTTACTGCCTTCTCTATGCCTTTTATGTGTTGTTACTTTTCCTGCTGGAAGTAACCCATCTATGTATCCAGTGAGCAAACGCTCATTGAAAAATCCTCAACTCATATGCCAACACCTCTTCCAATCCTTCCCAGCTCAGGCAGAGGTAGGTGATTTCTTCTTTGTGGATTCCATTTCTCCAATGTTTGTTTATATATTCATCTCTTCCATTAGTCTTTCAATTCTTCAAAAGGAGAGATCATGTTCTATACCTCCATGATTCCCTAGTGCCTGGATATAACAGGTGTTTTATAAATCATTGATGAAGAATGAGTGAGTGAAAAACAGGAAAAGAAATATTACTAAGGTGTCAAACAGATTCAGAACAGAAATGAGTGAGAATGTTCTAAGAATGAAAATTTATTTACCTGACAATATGTTTAGGGACAACTATATTACCTTTCCTTGCACAACCACCTTCTCCAGGCCTTTAATAAAGAATAGAATTGAAATGATGCCATTACATTGAGTACATCTACGCAGTTACAGTAAATTGCCATCGCTTAAACATGTGATGTGTTTGAAGAAATTAATCCTCTCTTTAATACTTTGCCACACCTTTATCTCTATAGCAGTCCACCCCTTAAAAACTGAAGACCACTTGAGTGATTTTTGCTTTCTTACCTATGTTTAAAATCTGCCACTTATAATTTATTATTTTTTCCCTGCACATAGATGATGTCATCAAGGATGCTTTTAATCAACTTATTTTGTAGCTAGCACTAAAATGATGTTGACATTATGGTAAATAATTAATATAACTTTGCACAAGCGCTATGAAAACAGTGAGTTCGTGTGTACATAACTTGTTATCTTCTGCAGAATTTAACAGAAATATTTTATTTTTATTTTAACACAGTAGACAGGTACTTGAACAAAAATGACCTTTTCATATCATAAGGTCTTCAAACCCTCTACTGTGATGCAGTTTGTACACTCCACCTGCTGAGTTTCTAATGCAAATGATCACAGTGTGTGGTCCCTGCTACTGTAAACATGAATTCTTTCTCTTTGTGATTTCATATCTTCAGCACTGATTATAATGATTCTTTGTCAGCTCAAAGCTGTCAACATTGTTCTCCAAGGACTGCAATCACAGCTAAAAAAAAATAGACATAGCTAGTCATATGGAATTAAAGGTGAACTAGGGCTCTCAAATATAAAAGACAAAGGAAAATAAATGTCTGTCTTCTCATAAGAAAAACAAACAAACAACCACCTGTATAGGTTTGGTTTTGTAATATCACCTTACACCTTATTCATGAAATTCAATATGTTCTCATGAAGTGCTTGGCATCACTTTTTATTTTATTTTACTACAGCAATATTCTTAATATAAGCCACTGATGGTTATTCTTCTGTTTAATCCTTCTTAACAGATTTCCCTTTTCATGAAAAGTGATAAACTACACAAACACTCAGCAGCCTGATTGCCCAAATACTTCTACTAATTTGCCAAGGTTAGCAGAAATGGAGCGTAGAGTATATTGTTGGCTATGCATGGATGAAGGGTTCAGAAGCAGCACAAGGCTATATATTTCACACTCCATAAACAAAATGGCGAAACACACTAGAAAGGTACAATACTTACCTAATCTAAATTCAGGCAACATCAGTAGCTTTGGTCTCTATTAGGTTAAATCACTGTCTCTTCAAGGAATGGCCAAATCATTAACCCAACAAACCAGTTCACAAAAACACATGCATATGAATACTGAGTACGCAACACTTCTGATGCTGTGAAAAATAACTCCACATAATTGAGCAGAACAGTAATTATGGAGTAGCTTTAAAGCTTTATCTCCTCTTTCATCTATGTAGCCATTCATACAAAAATGTCTTGAGTGTCTATGATCTGAACAAAGTGCTAGGTATTGAAATAGCAAAGATAAATAGCAATTTCTGATACCCTGAAACTCATGGTTTAGTGGGAAGAGCAAGCTAGGCAGGCAAATTAATAAAACAAAACATTATTAGCACTTGTATCAGCAAGGAGAATCTGGATTATAACAAATGCCCCTCAAATCACAGTGGTTTGTAATAACTAAGGTTGTCATCACAGTTGGGCTTGGTTCTCCTTTATGTCATTTCCATTGTGGAGCTAAAGAAAACGGAAAGGAGTAAACTCTCTGTGAAATATTTCTGAATTTAAATTTTCTGCCTGGTAGGGACACATGTCAATTCCACTCAGATTTTACTGGCTTCACCAAATAACATGGCCAAGACTGACATCAACCTGGTGTAAAAGTATAATTCTCCCTTTTCAAAGAGCAAGAAAAAAAAGGATGATTATGCGGCTCTTATCAATAATAATAAAAGCATAACATGCTAATTAGTCTGGACATCCTTCCAGATGACCTTCTGGACAAAACTGGGGCTGCACGGGAAGCTCAGGTCCCTGGTGCCAGAGGGAAGCCGGTGCCGGCAGCAAGGGGAAGGAAGGCCTACTCTTGCACGAATTTTGTGCATCAGGCCTCTAGTAATACTATAAAGGAGGAGTGGACTAAGTTAAGTGCTTTTGCAAGATAGTGTGCAAATCACTGCTAGTTCTGGAGAAATCTGGTGTGGGGAGGGCTTCCCAGAGAAGGTGACAACTGAAGCAGGTCTTGAACAATAAATATACTTTGTCAAACATTACCTTCACATACATCATTAAAAGGGGAAAAATTAATTCTCTACAGGGATTCAGAGGAAGCTTAGAGTGATAGGTTTAAGACCAGAAATACAATATTTTGTAGAAAGGAAAAGGTAGTTACTTGAATATATATTATAGTTGGCTTTGAGTAGTCAAAGGTGATATTTAAACAAGAAAGGAATGTGTACTTTAAGAAGATTCCTCTGGTTTCATAGAAACATGTGAACTAATTGGCAGTTAGAAAATATCCTCAATAAGATGATGTAGGCCTAGAATAGGGGAGAAACAGTAAGAATGGGGAAAATTTTTCTTCTTGGATAGTTTTAATTTGTTCAAGCAAAGTTAAAATATGGGACCTTAGCTAGTCCGTCATTGAAATTGAGGTAAAAATGATTAAATACAGGAAAGAAAAGACATTTATGGACTTCAAACAACTTTAAGCATATATTAATACATTGTTATTTTTAATTATAAAGTATTTTTTAAAATTGTGAAAACACACATAAAGATAAAATTTTCCATTGTGACCATTTTTCAGTGTATTTCAGTGGCATTTAATTGCATTCACATTGTGCAACCATCATCACCATACATTCACAGAACTTTTTCCATCTTGCAAAACTGAAACTCTGTTCCCATTATACAACTCCCCATGAACACTGCCCCTGCTACCCAGTCCCTGGTAACAACCATTCTACTTTCTGTGTCTACTCTAGGTAGGTCATATAAGTGCAAATATATTTTTAGTATATTTTTCTGATTATAATAAAACTAATTCCTAAAATTATTATGGATTTGCTGTCTTAGTGGTTCCATGGCCACACTAGCTTGGGGATTCACTGGAAGGATTCATATGGCTCAACATAAAGTTATATTCAGTTTATGTATTATAGACTCATAGTTACCATAGAAAAGATGCAATACAGGAACATTCAGCCAAAGACACATGGACAGAGGTTGGAGTGGTCAAACACAGGCTTTCTCGTTCTTCCCCCACAGATGCCTCTGTTTCCCTCAGAGCAAACTGCAGGGACTTGTATGGGCTGACCTTCTCCAAGAAAGACCACTTAGTCTTTGAGTTCAAAGTACTTAAAGGGAGCTGGTCCTTTGCCATGTGACCGGCCATGGTACACACCACAATCCAGGCATCAGATACAACCCTGAATCTTCCTATGTACTCTGAACATGGTAACAACCTGGTCCATTTTGATGGATCCCTTTAGTGTATGGAATGGCATTATCCCCCAGTGACAACAGGAAATTTTCAGTTATTTTGTTCTCAGTCCAAGTGTCATTAATCACCATGGCTACAGGAATTAGTAAGAACACAGTAAAACAAGCTGCTGCCTGAACTTTTCCCTCATATGTACATATTTTATTTTTAAATATTTGCAAACACTCAATATCTAACAACTCCCTGATTTTCAGTTTCAGTATAGTCATCTACTTAAAACGTCAAACAAAAACCTTACAAGCAATTTCTGAGGTATATTGAATATTTGGAAAAATCTTTTGAATTCCTAATATTATATGCAGTGTGCATGAAAGTCAATAGGTCTTCTACCACTATTTACAGAGACAAACTTGTCTCCTTATTTATAGTTATTCTAATCATAAATCTTATTGTGTAAGTCAATGTTCTCTGCAGAATTCAGAGAACTAGAAAGGGGCAAGGCACATCCAAAGGATAATTCTGGGTGCAGAAGGTTAAGTAAGGAGTATTGGCACAATATTCCTTAGTCCTCAAATTTCAAAATTATGCATTAAGTCTTCCCACATTACTATACATACATTGCTATACATAAAAAAATGTTCTTTTCTCTCTAACCAACCTACCTTTTAAACTTTTCCCTACAATACATCATTAAGGTGACATAAACATCCAATTTGAACAAACTGGTTGGTAATTTACTCACAAATACAGGTTTTTGGAGGAAATTGAAACATAGACTTTTACGTTGTTCCATCTTTAATAGAGGATTTTCAGTTTAATTCTTGTTGGTGAGAAAATACATTTTGTATTATTTCAATCTTTAAAAATTTATGCAGACTTGTTTTGTGGCCAGCATGCAGTCCATCCAAGATAATATTTCATATACAATAAAAATAATTTGTACTCTGCAGTCTTAAGGTGATATGTTTTTAAAAATATAAACCTTTACAATTTACCAATTTAATTAATAATCATGTCCCGTTATTCTATATCCTTGATGATTTTTGTCTTGTGTTTTTATAAATTACTTAGAGTGGGGAATTGAACTCACTAAGAATTATTGATGAATTTTTTGTTTCCACTTTCAATTCTGTCAATGTTTGCTTTAAATATTTCAGTTGAAAATGCATAAACATTTGTATCTTCCACCTGGCTTTATCCTTTTACCTTTATGAAATGTCATTCTTTGTCTCTAGTAATATTTTGTGTCTTAAAGTTTATTTTATCTCATTACTATAGTCACTTCAGCTCTTCTATGGAGATTATATATATATATATATATATATATATATATATATATATATACACACCTGGAATAGGGGAGAAACAGTAAGTTTTATATATATTTTCAGTTTCAACTTATTTGTTCTTCTGAATTTATGGTGTGCATATTGCAAACATCATATAGTTGAGTCTTGATTCTTTATCCAGTCACACAATCTCTGCCTTTTTAGCTAATTTATATTGAATTTACAGCCAATATTTCAGTGTTTGTTGATTTGTCTTGTAACTTTATTTCTCTGCAGCTTCTTTACTGCCTTATTTTGTATCAAATAAATATATTGTAACTATTTTTCTTGATCTTTTAATCTATAAAATTTTGACTTATTTTCTTATGCTAAGAATAATAAGAGATTATGATAGGCAACTTAGGTTATTACAATCTATTTTAGAATAATATTAAATTGTTTATGATAAAATATGGAACCTTAGCTCCAATGTCGCTCCATTTCCCTCCCCATCCCTTGCACTATAATTGAAATCTCAGGTCTTTTTAGTTTAGAATAAATGTCATCAAAAGCCACTGAAATGCTTTCAGCAAGGGAGAGAGAAGTTCAGAAGGAGAGGTTCAGATATGCATTTCCTAATCATATCCGCAGGAAACCATGTTTATGAAAACCTTGCCCACCTGAGAGAGCAAGGTTCTATGAATGAGGGGGCATGGGTCCCCTCCGGCTCCAATGCAGCTTAAAGCACGCAGTGTTACAGATGTGAGAAGGATCTTGCGTCCATAGCCTTTTGTTTTATTTATTTATTTTTTAGTTGAGTCAGTGATACTGTGAATCAGCTTATGCTGCATCTCAGGCTGAGACTCTATCCTTCTGTTCATCAGAGAGCTTGGTGTCCAGATCTCAGTGGGTCCAAGCACATGCTCACTGTCCTGTGTTGTTAACCTGTGCCTCGCACTAGCCTCTGAACTTGCTTCTTCCGCCAGTATATGCAGGGTAAAACCTCACTGACCTAATGTTACCCTTGCAAAAAAGACTTTTGGGCCTTAAAGGTATTCCATCTTTAAGACAAATTTCTTCTCTAGGAAAAAGTATTTCTCATGTATAAATGATTATAATAGTATTTCAGGAAAGGCGATTTTTTTGAATATCAATGTGCTACCACAGAAATTTCCATTGCACTCTCAATGGTAGACATATGGCTGTGAAATGATGTCTTCCTCTTTGTTTCCCCCCAAACAATTAGGTTATGTATCATAGATGCTGCAATGTTTTTTTCATGAAGGAACTTGGCAGAAACTGAGTCACAGATGCTCCTCACAAGAAGAAGAATTATATGTGAGATTCAAGGGCCATCAGAAGGTTGAAGTAAAGGATGAGCTGTGTTTAGAAGGACAATAATAGGTGTAAAATTGAGAAGCAAAGTGCTATTGGTACAAAGAGTTTATCAGAAATATCACTTAGAAGACATAGACAGAGGGGCATAAACTCAGGTTCCAGAACTGTTTTCCTTAAATGTAATGTTATTTCTGCTGACTTTTCTAGCCCTCAGTATGTTTATACAGATCATCCTATAGAGACAAATCAAGATTCTAAAACTCTGTGTAATTTAATACAGTTAGTTTAATGTATTAAATAGAGTAAATTTAGATGGACTTACCGTACAAACTTCATATATAAGAACTTAAAGATTTTACCCACTAAAAGCAGAAAGTCTTCTCCCTCTAGAATTCTGTTACTTAGAGAATTAAACCATGGTTATGAATCATATAGCCTACTGAAATGGCTGAGAACTCTATATTGCCATGTTTTAGTTTTTATTTTGGACACTAAATAGATTTTAGAGAAGGTTGAAAAGAATAAAAAGGAATATAAGAAATAAAAAGAAAAAAAGCATATGAACAAAGAGTGACAATTTAATATTATTCTAAAATAGAATATTGAAATTGCTTCAATAGCAAGATTACACAAAATTATGCCAACTCCAATCTTCCTTCTTTTATCTGCCTCCTTTAAGTTGGAAAATATACTAAGAAAAATCTTAGAATCCTAGCCTGTAGGGAATGGGAATGAAGCAGGGGAAGATATTATTAGAACATCTGGTTATCTTTGAGGAGATGGAGTATTTAGTTTTCCTCTGAATTCTTCCTAAGTCCGTAGACTTCAAACATTCTTTCCTGTGGACGGTGTGGTTTTCTAGATGTGTCAATATGAGGATGATTACTTTACAGGCACAATGGATAAGTACATAAGGTAGTTAAAGTTTTTAATTTGAAAAATAAATTAAAATTATATCACATAATTTATGGGAAATGTGCAATATATTTTATTGACTGCATGTAGAACTTGGAAATATGATTTATATGAATTTGCTATTTCAGCATGATGAATTGATTGTCACAGTGAGGATTATGGAATTAGCTGGAAGAACAGATGATTAACCACCACAGCCTTTTGGCTAGTGAAGTTTTACCTTCTGATTTTTGAACATTAATAAATCATACTTCAGCATATGGGACTATTTTGGCAATAGAGCCACTATCAATTTAATCATCTCAAACCAGAAAGCAATGTGCGAGCTGCAAATGCTGCAGACGTGAAAACCCGTTACTAAGAACAATTGAGTATTCTTCTTATAGTCACATTAATTACAGCTGAAACAAACCTTGAAGAGCTAAGAAAACATAGCACAACTTATCTACTATTTACTAGGGGGGAAAAAAGAAATCGATATAGCCATTAATTGCACAAATAGCAATAAATACTTTGGCTGCTGTCCAGGAAGTGTACAACTGAGAGAATTTTTCGTACTGCTGGTTTCATTACACAGATCATAGTCACAGCAAAGCGGGCAGTGGACTGCTGTTCAATAAACTAAATTTAATGTTACTCAATTATGATCATCGCACTCAGATATAATACTAATAGGAATGTCAGCCACGATTACATTTTCAGATTTATGTAAAATAATTCAAATGCTATTTGCTATCCCTCAGATACACGGTTCATCCGGTTGTTTATGCAGTTGGTTCATATTGATCGTGCACAGCAAGTAGCATAGTAGAGGCCCAATGGCAAGTATATATAACATCCCTTGTGCCAGCCGCCGGGGTGCTGTGCCAAGCACCAGGGGCAGCATGCCAAGTCATCAAGCAGATAGCACACCTCTGCAAAGCTGCCTTGTTGTTGTTTTTTTACAATATTTTTTTTCGAATTGCTCACATGTGCCATGAATAATTATTGCCAGCATTACCCAGCGTGAAGCAGAAATGAAGGCAAGAAAATGTCTTTCTTAGAGAATTCTTTTTAGAGCTAAATGAATCTAGTGAAGATATCACTCTAGCATCATTATATGTTGTTATGTATGGCTGGGACTGTGTCATTTAGCAAAGTATTACTCAGTGGGCTGAGCAGCTGGTATATATGATTTTGTATACCACCTGCAAAAAAAAGATGCCAAACCATATAATCAACCACCTGTCCAAGAGAGTAGAGTAGCTAAACACTACTTTGTTGTTGCTCCCACATTTTCAGGAAGTTCGGGAACATAAGCAGACAGAGGCAGAATGAATATTGTACAAGATAAGGTTTGTTAAAGCTTTTCTGTTCAATAAAGCATATAGTGCCTGCTGTTCAGAGTACTGTTGAACAGATTTGCTTTATTTCTAATGAAGGTGTTTGGGCATTTTCCTGGCACAAATGGAGCAAAATTATGTACTTAAAACAACATTTTAGAATAACAACACAAAAATCACCACTTCAATTGCACTGCAACAGATTGGAAAAAGGAAAATAGATATAAACGGAAACTCAATAATGATTTAGTGTCATTATTATGGATGAATCATTCATTTAGGAGAATCTTGCCTAGTTTTAAACAACCCGTATGTCTAGCAACTTCCGCCGGATTCCGTCTTAAACATGTGTTTATTATAATCATCTCCACACCGTTACTCGTGGGGAAAACACTTTACAGGTGACCTCTTTACTTATTTGGCTTTAAGTGAATATGAGAATAATTTGATTGTAAGCTCGTCTTTCTATCACCAGATTTCCAGTGTCAGCAATGTCAATCTCATTATCCCACCTTTCACTGGCTCAGCTTTCTGTGGCAATGCACCTTTTACAGTTCTAGTCCCTGGTTGTTTGACAGGTTGCTGGATGAACAACCGATAACTATCTGAGGGTACTCAGTGAAGCAAAGGGAGCTGCAGCTTCCAGACCAAGGTCTCTTGCTCTCATTGTCTCTGTGGCTATGAGTGGAAGCTCATTAGACTCTCCCTTTTGTCTCGTTTTAATACAGAAAGACTGATTTGGGACTTGTCCACTCAATCCCAACTTCTTAAGAAAAAAAAAAAGCTGGGATTTTGAACATTTTAGAGGTTTTTGCTGTGTAATATTGGTTTTCTACTTAGCCACCTCTTTGATTTAGGTGGTTTGGTTATACCCCACCCAATTTTTTTCCACCTCTCCCCTGAAGAGAAGATTCTCAGAAGGAAGCTTTCACAATTGGCAGGGCTTGGTAATACATGAAGGTATTCTGCCAATCACTTCAAATATGCTTGTTTACTTTGGTCTCCTCTAGAGAAAAAGAGTATAAAGAATTAAAATAAAACTTTTAAAACTTATTAGAAAATGTACTGTGCATAGTACATTCAAACACGAGGACATGGGCAACATGACTTTTTTAATGTATTCAAAATAAACTCTGGACAAGAAGAACCTAAGTATAAAATAAAATTCCTTATTAGAAATATAGAGTAAGAATATATGAAATAATGTCCTTGGCCATTTTTTATTTTCAACTCTAATGTTTATGTGTCACCTTGGCTGTGCTATTGGATGCCCAGATATTTGATTACACATGATTTCTGGGTGTTTCTGGATAAGGTTAACATTTATATCAGTCAATTGAGAAAAGCAGATTGTCCTGCTCAGTGTGGGTAGGCATTCTCCAAACTTTTGAGGGGCTGAATAAAATGAAAGGTTGCAGAAATGGAAAGTTCTCTCTCTCTCTTTCTCTCTCTCTCTCTCTCTCTCTCTCTCTCTCTCTCTCTCTCTCTCTCTGTCTCTCTCCTTTCTCTCTTCCCCTGTTTGAGGTGGGACATTGTTCTTCTCTGCCCCAGGACTGGAACTACACCACCAGTGCTCTTGAGAACCAAGTCTTCAAACTCAGACTGAATCCACACTCCCAGCTCTTCGGGGTCTCCAACTGCTCACTGCAGATTGTGGTACTTCCAGCATATGAGACAAATTCTTAAAATAAATAAACACATAAGTAATATCATATATGGACATATATGTTGTGTGAGATGAATACTTTTTTCACAATCTTTTCTCATTTCTTCACCTTTTGGCTTTGTTACTACATACTCTATCATTTTATAATTTGTAACTTCTCTGTGCTTTGAAAGTATAAGAATATTTTTCACTTTAAACATTTTAGGTTATTTCTGAACATCTTATGTTTGGGTAAGCAATATCAAATTCAGAACCAGTATTATATGTAGGCTTATTTAGAAGATACTATAATCCTTACATCACTAAAACTTTGATAAAGTAAAATTCTCTAAGTTTCCAGAACAATTTAAAAAATATACTTACACATATTTGTCTTTATCCAGGGAACACTGTGCCTCTGTTTTTTTATGTCGTATCATTTTATTTCTCTTATTTCTATTTCCATTATTCCTATTTCTTTTTCTAGCAAAAGGGAATCTCCCAGAATATTTATTATACACATATACAGATGTGTGCATATTATATATATGTGTGCATGTATATGTATATATATGGTAGCAAGCACTCTCATTACTTTATGACTGAAAATATCTTTATTTGTTTAACATTTCAATCATATTTTATCTTAACTTCGTATTTTAAGTTCAAAATTATTTTTTCTCATTGCCTTAAAAACATTCAAGACATACCTTCTCCAGAAAGCTTCTTATTGGCATGGAAGAAATAACTTAAGGCTCTTTGTGACTGTATGAGACATGCAAAGTGAGAAATAAGTTTATCTGAAGTTTAGTCAAGATGAGTTGAATGTTAAGACTGTCTGGGTCAATAGCTAGCAATTTGTTCCAGATAGTGGCTTGTTCATTGGCCTGTACTCTGGAGCAAGGATGCTACATCCACAACCCTTAGCCAGACAACATGTCTATAACTCAGAAATAAACTCTCACCACAGTAAGCTACTGAAATTATGATATACAGCTTACCTAAATCCATTTTCCAAATATTGGATAGAGTGCTATTTTTTAAATATATATGATCATATCAGTCTCCTTATTTAATTGTTCTAAGAAGTATAAAAATGCCATATAAAAATAGTAGGAGGATGGGAGAGATGACAGCTTTATTTAAAAAATGCAAACATATATTTGGGAAAGATGGGGACATCTGTATTACTCTCAACAATAAAGATAAATTAAAATATATATTTGGTAGTGATATAAAGAAAATATAGATGCCAATGACAGGCATGATTTAGGTTATTTGTGACATTTTAGTTAGCAACTAACTCTTAATTTCTAAAGAATCTGAGCTACTGGATATAAATTTTACCACTAGATATAGACAGAAAAATTCTGTATTCTAATCAAATGTGCAAGAACAACACATTTTTCCTTTGTGACAATTAGGTTCAAACACCTCAGCCACAAAATTACTTTTTTTCCCCATTGTTTTCCCAGTTGGAAAAAGAGTTGAATGGCTGACTCAATGGCAGTTTCAACTCTCATTCAACAAAATCACTTTTGAGTCTCCTGGTGGAAAAACACCTCCCCTGAACCAAAAAGTCAACCCTCTACTGTCAGAACTCAAAGTCAAAATGAGCAGCAAAATCTTTCTAGGGTTGAAAGGACAGAACTGATAGCTGTGTCCCTAACTCCTCTTCCAAGAAAAAGCCATAGAATGTATCATTTACTCAGCCTGCCCTTATCTCAGCCAATGGGAATGCAAGGGAAACTAGCCCAAGGCAAAAAGTATGCTAGCCACCCCCCTGTCTTTGTGTAACCCGACCCTAGCTGCACCCTGCCCTTGTGTCATTAGCCCCCGGCCCTCACTCAACCAACCAGAATCGGCCAAATCAGTGGTCCGAGTGAGCCCTCACTGCCCCCCCCCTCGACCCCAAGCTCTATAAAATCTTTGTTCTTTCGAGACTCCGGGCTCTCTCGCATCCTACTGCTGCGGTGGTAAAGGAGGCAGAGGGACCAAGCTCAGCTTGAATAAAGGCTCTATGCTTTTGCATTGGACTCAGCGCTCCTGGTGGTGTCCTTTGGGGGGTCTTGAAATCTGGGCATAACAGGGTGGTTATTAGGAATTATAGTGAGGAGAGTACCTTGGCTCCTAGACCTTACATGTATTCTGGCTAAGCAAGAAACAGCTCCAAATATTCATTTCTGGTTCAGAGCATGTACCCCATGCTATAGGGCAGTATTATATCTTCTGAAACCATTAGCTCCCATCTGGGACTATGAGTCTTTAATAGGCTGTTCTGCCATTGTATAGGGTCTCTGTCTGCTAATGATGGGGTGCCATATAATAATCTCAGCAAATCCCATAAGTATAGCCCATTGATTTATTTTATTTACTCAAAAATAAAATTGTAGGTCAAAATTTATGAGGTATGAGAAACCATAAGTCATCCTCTGGCTGTAAGATTAGTGTTTCTGGTTGATGCATGGTAGGTAGTCAGTGATGGCAACTTGATACTGGTATATACAAGTTTTACTTGCTCTTTTGGGTGAAAGCAAATCGCTGTTCTGTATTCACTGGAAGAGATACAAATGTATAAGCATTTCAGATGCCAAGGCCTCTATTGCATTTCTTCATACTACATCTGAAATGGAGGCTGCATTTGAAGTTACCACATGTTTAAGAAAACCATTGTCATTCTCTAGGACCAATTGTCTACCACAAAGGTCAAATGGATGAGTTATTTGAGAATGCAATTATCAAGTACTTCCTCTCTGTCTTTCAGATCTCTGATGGTGGCATTAATGTTTGCTGTTCTTTCAAGGTTATAGTATTATTTTTGTTTGCAATTTTTATATGGAGGGAGATTTTCATAGGCTTATACTTATCTGTTCTTATTATAAAACTAGAGGCCCAGTGCACAAAATTTGTGCACTGGGGGGGTGTCCTTCAGCCCAGCCTGCACCCTCTCCAATCTGGGACCCCTGGCTCCTAACCGCTTGCCTGCTTGCCTGCCAGATTGCCCCTAAACGCTTATTCCTGCCAGCCTGATCACCCCCTAACCACCCCCTTGCTGGCCTGATTGACACCTAACTGCTCACCTGCCAGCCCAATTGCCCCCAACTGTCCTCTCCTGCTAGCCCGATTGCCCCCAACTGCCCTCCCCTGCCAGCCTGATCGCCTCCAAGTACCCAACCCTGCCAGCCTGATCTTGCCACCAACTGCCCTCCCCTGCCAGCCTGATGGCCCCCAACTGCCTTCCTGTGCCAGCCTGGTCACCCCGGTGGAAGCCGTGCGGAGCAGCAGCCAGGACCTGCCCCCTGGTGGGGCTGAGGGAACTCCAGGGAAGCCGGGCTGAGCAGCAGCTGGGACCCTCCCCCCAGCAGGGCTGAGGGAACTCCAGTGGCAGGTGCGTGAAGCGACCAGCCCCACCCCCGCTGCGCACGCCACCACCTTGTGATGGCGTTATGGCATGAGGGTTAATTTGCATATTACCTCTGTATTACATAGGACTAGAAGCCCAGTGCACGAATTCATGCACAGATGGGGTCAGGCTGGCCCGGCACCAATGGGGGCGGATCGGGCTTG